>NW_024066223.1:600000-939792 GCF_014898535.1 Botrytis deweyae | reverse complement strand
TATTATAAAAAATATAATTAATATATATTAAAAAAACAAAATATTATATTATTTATAATCTAAATAATTTCATTATATATTGAAATTCAATAATTAATAATAATTCTATTAATTAAATTATTAAATTATTTATTTATTAATTAATATTTATTAAACAAATCTTTATTTAGCTTTATTTTATATTTTATATTAAATTATAAAATATAAATCTCGATTTTCTAATATTTGAATTACTCAATATTGAGTTCTGAATTATTATTGAATTATTAGATATTATTCTTCAAAATATATATATTATATTATTGAATAAAAAAGAATTTATAAAATCTAAATAAATAGAAATTAAATTTATATAAAGGTATAAAAAGTAAAATAATTGATAGATATTTAAATAATAAAGGGGGTAAAATAGAAGGGGAAAGAGTAGGTAATGAAGAGGGTAAAATGGAGGGGAAAGAGTAGGTGATGAAGAGGGTAAGATAAAAGGGGAAAGAGTAAATGGTAAGAGAGGATAAAATAGAAGAGGTAGAGGTAATAAAAGGGATAAGATAGAAGGGGAAAGAGTAGATAATGGGGAAGGGGATGGAAGAGGGGGGTAAAATAGAAGGGAAAGAATAAGTAGTAGGGGGGTAAAATAGAAGGGGAAAGAATAGATAGTAGGGGGGGGTAAGATAGAAGGGAAAGAATAGATAATAAGGGGAGTAAGATAGAAAGGGAAAGAGTAGATAATAAAAGAGAATAAAATAAAAGGGGTAGGTGGTAAAGGGGAGGGAATAAGATAGAAGGGAATAAATATTTAGATAGGATAAGGAAAAGGAATAATTGTGATTATATGTGTGTAATATAGTAATCCAAATTTATAATTGAATTATTTGATTATAGTAATATTAAAATAATTATAAATTATATAATAAAGTCTGATATATAGTGTTTATATTATATATTATATTATTTTTAATATAGTATTATTTATATATACAATTTTTATTTGTATATAGTTTTGCTTTTATATATAGTTTTCAGTTATATACAATATTACTTGCGTATATAGTTTCGCTTATATATATAGTTTGTATTTATATACAATTTGCATTCGTATACAGTTTGCATTTATATACAATCTTACTTATATATACAGTCTCGCTTATATATACAGTTTCGCTTATATATACAGTTTTGCTTATATATACAGTTTTTATTTATATACAATATTACTCTTATATATAATATATTCCTTTATATAAAAATGTATATATATAGTATTCAATAGAGATATTATATTATATTTTCAATACAATCAATATAATATAACACTATCTTACAATTTTATTACAATTTAGAATAGAACTTTATGAATATACCAAATTTTGTGTATTACAGTTTCAATAAATTTTTACACTTGAGACATTATAATAAAATACCAGCAATCCCCACTAAGGTAGCTTATTGCTTGCTGAAAGCATGGCAGAAGTAATGGGTTTGCATCCATCAACGAAGTCATCAACAAGGACTTTCTCCCAATTAAATATTTGAGACTAGGCTTCGACGACTTCGTTGACGGGCACAAAGTTAAAAACAAAATCAAAACATCAGGTCGGAGCAACATCTCATTTATTCAGTGAAAGATTCGCAGATCTACGATGATGCCGACTCACAGTACCACGAAAGAGTTTGGCAAGATTGAGAAGTCAATCTAATAAATATAACCCATTGTTAGGGCTACCAGGGGCTGAAATTCAGAGCGTTAGGGTGACAAGCTGATTGTGGAATTGGAGAGTTATTTCTATGATTGTTCAAGTAGATCAATGACTGCAATCTAGATCTGGTTGATTCAGCATATTGGTTCGTTCTACTTGTGGGATTTGAAGACTTAGTCTTCCCTATAATTCTGCTAATCACATCTTGTAAATTGGACGAGCGGAAAAGCTTTGATACGAGTTTGGCTCAATGTATAACTCAAATTTGCAGATCACCGATCCAATGACTTTGAAATTCAGTCTGCGAGGACTGGTTTTTATCTGTCAAAACTTGTCATTGCTATAAATACAGTGCATTATCATTGCCGCCTACCAGTACTCTTCAAAGTTCTTGATGATCGACTCAGCTTTTCCCTTGGAATATGATCTCGGAAACAAAATTCAATGACTCAGAAAAGTTCAGACCATGATTTGCTTTTCCTGCCACATCAGTAATGATGACGGGATCTGTGCGGCAGCAAATGCAACCAAAATTCGAAATTGTATATTGTAACCTTCAGCGAATACTCCACGAATTTGCATCTGGACCTTTGGATCGAACGTCTTAATCATTGAAGTTGATTCCAGAATGAGTGATCTTTGCTCTTTAGTCAATATCTTGTCAAGATTTGATAAAATGTTGCTCTTGTATGCGGCAGTGGCAATTGCAATACCAAGAACACCACCTAGTATTCGAAACTGTGTTATGGAACTAACAGCAACGGCTGTGAAGAAGGACCTCAAAGTCAGTCAAATATTTCTGACGGGGGATAGAAATATAAAATACCTTTATCAGCAGGCTCAGATATGGAATACGGTGTGATCAAGAGCAAAGTCGAGAGATTAATGCCCACACCAAAACCTGCGATTACTTGAAACCCATATTGTGATACTGGTGTTACCTCTGAAACGCGTAGAGTGGAAAGCAGCGCAAAGCCGACTATCTGTAAACCGGAACCTATCATGATTAAAAAGATAGGTGGAACTTTAGCTTTTCCAGCTACCACAGTGGACACTATTGACCCAACAGGGCATAATAGCGTGAATGGAATGAGTCTGAAAGCTGCATTGAGAGCCGTGGTGTTGTCAACCACTTGAAATCGTTGAGGAAGTTGGAAGATAGTAACAAAGTATGGAATACCCAAGAAAACTGCATTACTGGGAGAAGAAGGGTCGCATGTTAGTTTCAATTGTCGATCCAACAATGATGATTAGGCTTACAGTATCATTCCAATCCAAATCCGGCTAGTCATGAGCCTCCAGGGGAACACTGGCTCAGCGGTTTGTGATTCTAAGCTCACCAGTCGCTCCCAAAAAACAAAACCAACCCAAAAAATACAGGATACCGTTAGAAGAGCGATTACAAATGCCGATTTCCAATCGTATAACTGTCCGGCTTCTTCGAGTGCTGTGACTAAGAGAGCGGTAGCAACCAGTAGTATTACGGCACCGAGCAGATCAACTCGTTTGAAGACGTTTGTTGAAAACAGCGATTTGAATCCAAAACCTTTGGACGTTTCGTCGCGTTCGTGATTGGGAAATTTGGCAGGGAGATAGAGAACAATCGCAAGAGCGGAAAGAGCTCCAGCTGGCACACTGCGAATCTTTTAGTCTTTGAGAAAGTGATTTGATCAAGGATCAGACTCACTTTAATAAAAATACCCATCTCCAAGTTTTGGAATGATTGAGTGCCCCGCCTAAAACAGGCCCAAGTGAAAATGAAATTGAGTAGACGATTGATATAAAGCTTGTATATCTCGTGTATAACTTCTTAGGCACCAGCTCAAAAAGTATTATGTTACCAAGCGCAAAATTCCCTCCCGAGCCAATCCCTTGAAATGCTCGAAAGATTATACTTTACCGTCGATTAGTCCACTACATCTTTACCACCTATTGGATTAAATGTTGGTAACTTACAGCTGTGTCATAGATTGAGAACTCCCACAAGCTCCTGCAAATATGGTAAATAAACTGATAGAAGTAATTGTGCATAGCTTTCTGCCAAATATGTCACTGAGTTTGCCCCAAATCATAAGCATGCCTATGCAAAGTTATCAGTATGTGCTATTAGCGCTTCGTTTGGGAATGTTTAACTTACTAACTTCACCCAACATGTAGGCAGATGCAATCCAATTGACTTGATTGAAGGAGTTCAAGTCGTCTGTAATTGAAACCAAAGAGGTTGTAACAATCGGGATTTCGAGATTGGTGATAAAAAGAGATAGAAAGATTCTGAGACAAATCAGTACTTCTTGCTTGTCCTTTTGAAGAATAAAAGAATAGAGTTTCGAACGCAGCTGTTATCATGTGAAGTCTTGCACCCTTTAGGTAAATTGTAGGGGATTGACTTGATACCACTTCGAGAGAAATGTCATCGGCTTGCGACGTATCGCTCATGGATGGATCAGATTGAGATACGCTTGACACCTGTGCCTGTAAGTTATGGGCTCTCTTCTCTCCATCCAAACCAAGAGTTTCAATTTGTTTACTCATGCTAGGAACTTGATATATTTTGCAAGGAGTAAAGCTCGTCTCAAAAAATAAAATAGACTGTTATTTCAGGATCTGAGCAAGGTTTTGATGATTTGGCGATTGTATAAAAAACGAGAAATTGCAGCTTGAAAATGACACAAACAAGTAAGAAATTCGAAATGCTGAAGAAAGATTTCATCAAGACTTCATGAAGACTTCCTAAAGGTAACCTGCATATATTGATGTTGGTGGCTATATCTGACCAATCCCACCCCCAAAATTATCCCATAAGTATATTCAGCAGACCTATAGTAACAGCACCGCCAAAAAGACTTTCATCACCAACAGCGATAACTGTTGGTGTGATCTACGTTCTTCAAATAATGATTAATTTTCTGAGTAAGACTGTAGTACGAACCAGACCAACGGTGCCCAATTATCTTGTGTAGACGTAAGATCCCCATGTAATCCTGGCTTATGATCTTATGAAATAAGACGAATACGCATAAGCAGATATTTCCTACAGCGACTATTGCTAAAAACATAGCTTGTCCTACAATATTCCTAACATACATATTTTAAAACACGGTTCATAACTAAAAACTGATTAATCGAAAAAAAATATTAATACCCCATATAGCAAATATTAAAAGTTAAAAAATAGATTGAAATAGATTAGATAGATATTATTAATAAATATAATAGTTATAAATGATATATAAAATATAATTGATTGATATCTTTATATTCTTTAAATTAATAACTTTTGAATAATATTATTTTTATATCAAGAAAAAAAGCTGTTATCAATATATTAATTATTTAATTGATTATATAATAAAAAGTTTAAAAAAAGTTTAATAAAAAATCATTAACATAATTCTAATTAATTCAAATTTAATTTGAAAAACCTTAGATATCTATACATTTATTATTATAGTTTCAAATATCAAAATACAATAATATTTCGATAATAAATATAATAAATAAAAAAATAGGTTTATTATTTTATATATACATTATATTTTTAATACTTTTTCCTTATATTTTCTTATTATATTTCAAATCAATAATATATTCTATAATTATAGATAATGAAATACTTAATAAGAATAAACAAATTGATTTTATATTTGTTAATTTAATAAACAATTATTCTCTAATTTGATATTAAAAATATAATATAGCCTATAATTATATCTTTTTTTTTAAAATTCTCAAGAATAACATTATAAAGTAAATAAAGTTTTATCAAAACTATTAAAAGAAAATTACTATAAATTAAATAATTTAAAGAATACAATCTATAATAAAAAAAATACTATTAAGATTATTAAATTTCAATCTATATCCTATATATCAAACTCCACCTGTATACCCAATTTCATCTATACATCTAGATCTAATACCTAGTCAAACTCCACCCCCTACCCTAAATCTAGTTCTATTAGTTCCAGTAAATCGCTTTTCTTTACAATATACACATATAAATTTATTTTCTAATAATGAAAATATACAATCTCAACCCTTATCACCCGATTCTATTAAAAAGCAATTATTTATAATTATAATAAGAAATAAATAAAAGCAGTAATTATATATAACCTGTATTTGAAAAGTACTACCTACATAAATAAATATATACAATTCAAATTTCTTTTCAAATTATTATTTAGGATCAATGAATAAGATTTATAAATTCTATAATACTCTTTATTTTGAAGCTAAAACAATTAAAGCAAAAATAGAAATATCAATTCGAATATTATATAATTCTAAATATTATATAAATAGGAACATTGATTTAATTTTACTCAAATCGCTCGATTTATTAATAAAATTATAAACCCTTTAAAATCCATATATCAAACAGTTTAAAAAATATTTTTGAAAATATAATAATATATTAGTTTTAATTTTATTCAAATATAATAAAAATCAATAATTATAATATTCTAGTAATAATTAATCAGTCTTTATTATATATAATTAATATTATTATTAAGAAAAATCTATTATTAAGTAATTTGATAAGAAATCAACTTTTAATCAATTATTTTTTTATAATCTAGAATATGTAGTTAATATTTGTATAAATATAAAAAGATATAGAAATCTTAATCGAATTATTATGATATTAATTGACATACTAATATATAATTATAATTTATATATTATAGTTTATAAATATACTAAAGAAATAATTGCTTAACAATATTGGTAGGATAATAATAAATTCAGAATAATTCTCAATCTAAGGTTATAATTGATTATCAAGAAATAAATCAGAGAATATTAAAAAAGATATAATTTATTTATTATATCAGAAATTATATTTATTATTTTAAATAAGGTTGATAATGGGAGATTAAAAAATCCTTAAGATATTATTTTAAGAATTTAATGATTTAATAAGAAAAAAAAATCCTTTTAAATTATTTATATATTATATATATATTATATTTTTCTTATATTCCCTTTTATTATATTACTCTATTTCCTTTTGATAAATTAGGATGAAACTTTAGTTTGAAATTAAAATCAATAACTAATTCAAATCAATCTTGGATATATATAAGCTAATAACAATAGCATTATTAAATAATCTTTATTTAATATAATATAAATATTAATAATAATGAGTATATAATTATGAACAATTTATATTTTAATTTATTTTTTCATATAAATTTACTTTTTTAATAGTTTTTGATTGATTTTTATTTTTTTATTAAGAAAATCTGGTTGATATTCTTTTAAAATAATTAAAATAAATTGAGATCTAATATTTATTGTAGTTTAGTAGATATATTTAGAAATAAAGATATAAACATAATAACTATTAGAAAACAGATTATCTTACCATCCTCATATATTAGTAGGGAATGATTTATACAATAAGTATATTAAAATGTAATGATAATAATATGAAAGATTAATAAGCCCTACTTTTTTATTATATTTATATATAATATTAATTAGTTTGAGATTAAAAATAGCTTTTATCAAAACAGATTACTACAAATTAACCCGATATTATTATACAAATATTCTAACTCAAAGTTAAAGCTTTAATTAAGGATCTCAAAAACGAATTTTTTAATAAGTATATTAATTATATAATAATTATTAAATATTAAAAATAAGAATTTTTATATATACATTTGCTTTTTAATATTCAATGAACAAACAATTCTTATAATAAATTAGAATTAGCAAATAAAGTTATTCTAACTAAACTTTTATTTGTAGAGCTGGATTCTATTGATAAGTTAATTATATTAATAAAAAAGTATATAATTTATAGTTTATATAAAAAGTATAATTCTAGGGTATTATACATATTTACTAAAAATAGAACTACAGCTTTAATTTATTCTAAAAAATTCCCTAAATCATTCCAAAAAAGAATTTTTATATTCAATAATAAAGATATGTATTTATAATATCACTATTAAATAGGTTTTTCTTAAAAGATTAGAAAGTTATGAATACTTATTAATAAGGAGATTGAAATGGATAATTAATGGGTAATTCTTTATAATTTATATTTATTCATAAAATATAAAGCTTATATTAATATGAAAATATATGCTATAGTAAATACTATCAAACATATTTATAAATTTATTTTTAAAGATATAGATAGAGTTGTTTTGGATATAGATAATTCAAGGGTAAATGATAAAATTTATTAATATCTTTTCGGTTGTTATATTAGTATTATCAAAGTGTATTAGAGACTAATAAAATGCGATATTTATTAGTGTTATTTTCTAGTTATTAGATTAACTGTATATATAAAAAACCAACAAACAATTTACTTTAACGATTTTATTTCAAATGAATTAAGATAGAAAATAAATATTAATCGAATAATATTATTAGAGTAATTTAAATATAACAAAAACTATTTATATTATAAAGGATTAATTTATATTATAAATAATATTAAGGAATAAATATATAATAATATTTTCAAAGTTTTGTATTTGAATTTCCCTAAATATATTATTTAGGATTTTTTTAATAAAAATTAAAAAACTAAAAAGATTAAAAAGGATATTTTATTAACTAATTAATTCCTCAAGGTTATTGGGAGAATGTATAATACAAATATATTCTTTAATAAAAGATATTATTTTTGGTGTTTATTTATAATCATTTTTAGTGCAATTGTTACGGTGCCAACTACATTGCCTTCATGCCTCAGGCATACACTATTAGCATATTCTACTTCCTATAAGAGAGTCTTACTCTTTTATAGCTCTTTTATTCTTATAATATAATATAAGTTTTTATTTATACCTTGATAATTTATATTATCTTTTTAAAAGTTATTCTAACTTTATTTCTATTCCAAATCTATTAAAGTTCTAATCTGATTAAATCGATTAGATTTATTATTACTTTATTTTATATTTTAATTATTATTATTCTAAATCTTAATTACAATTATAACTAATTAAATATTTACATTTGATTTATTCTCTTAGTTTTTATTTTTAAATCATATTTTTAATTCTATTGAAACTAATATTTCTTTATTTATAAATTTGTTTAACAATTCAAATACTATATATTTTGCAATTATCCAAACTATATTTGAATTAATTAAGTTATATATAAATACACTTTAAATCTAAATTATTAATATCTAGACTAAAGTTAACAAATTAAATAATACAATTAGTATATTAAAAATCGTTATTCGAAATAATCTATAGATTTTGTATTACTATAAATACCTTATTACTTTTAAAAAGTTTAATAATAATAAGTAGAATATTATAAAGTATTAAAATCAATATATTATATTTCATAATACTATTAATTATTATTTAATTATAAATTACGAAAACAAATTGAAATTTCAAAAAATTATATTCCTTATCAATCTGCTTTTTGATTCTATTTATACAAATAATCAAATACACTTTAATATAATCACTAACAATTTATATAATTCTGATCTTTAGTTTCCTAGATAATATATTATTACAAATATCTAAAACAAATTGAATAAATAATATCAAATTCTTAATCTTTTCTATAAGGTTTTTATAAACTATGATAAATATAGAATAAAGAAAATTCTATTTAGTAATTTCATTACTAAGTTTAAACAACTTACTATTAAATATAGAAAAACTACTGAATAGCAAATTACAGATTTTAAGTTTAAGATTTTATAAAATTGATTAATATATTTATCAACTATTTAAATAAATCTTTTATTATTAATATTAAAATATAAATAATTTAATAATAAAATATTTATAATAACTTAAAGAAAAAAGCTTATCTTAATAATTAATAAAAAAATCAGAGTATTAATTTCAATTATAATTATTTTAATAATCAATAAAAAAATTTAGATATCAACTTCAATTATAATTAATTAAAACTCTATAATAAAAAGCTAATTACTATTATATCTTTTTTTATATCTAATCTCTTTAACAATTCTATATAATTAAATATTACTCAATTAAATTAATACTTCCCAATTCATTATATTCGAAAGTAATATATTAAATTCAGTCTTTACCTTTATTACAAAAAACCAGATTATATTAAAAATAATTATAAAAATAAATAAATTAATAATACAAAATATAATATTAATATTAATATAAGATATACTTCTTATACTAATTGTTTCCCTATAATTAATTAATATAAAAACCCCAAATTCTATTATAATACTGCTATCTCTTCATATCAGAATTTGTTTCTATCTATTAATTATTCCTTAATTACACTATTATACTACACCTCCCCAATCCCCTCTAATTCTATTCAAATATTTAATTTAAAAGATTATATCGAAAATTCTATTTACTTAAAAGAGAATAACAATTTAATTTCTTAACCGAATATATTAAAAGATTAATCTTGATTTATAATTACAAATCGAAATCTTTTATAAAAAATTTATCTTTATAAATTAAAAGATTAATTATATCTAAAGATTTTTTGTATTTTAAATTAATAAATAATAATTTTTTTAAAATCTTAATAGAAATTTCTTTTGTATTTAATGTAATTATTCCATTTATTAATTTTATAAATAATAAAACTACAAATTATAGCTTTATTAATAAAAAAGTTATTTTTAAACTTTGAATATTTATATACCCTTTTCCTTATATCCGTTATTTACTTTTAATTAATAATAAGCCCTTCGATATCTTTTTTCAATATATATTTTTGGATATATAAATCAATAATTATAGGGAAATAGATCTATTTTATATTACTATTTTATTAATTATAGATCCTATAATTCTTAATCTCCTATAATTTTAATATTATAATTCTATTATCAATTGATTAATAATAATATTCAAATTTATATTTATATATTATTCAAAATATTACTACCCTATTAATACTATAATAATTATTATTCCTGATATAGAAAATACTTAAAAAATAATTTTACTAAAAAGTAATAAAATTATATTTAATATTTCTAGATTTTTTTTATAAAAGTTTATTCCAAAATCAGTCTTTATAAAAAGGATTACTAATAAAAGTTTCGAAATTATTTTATTACTATCCCAAGATTAATTCGTAATCCTCGAAATTATTATCGAAACCTTAGAAACACTCAAATCCGAGATATTCGAATCAACCTTCAGAAATGCTTTATAAACCTCAATATCTTTAAAAAAGCCTAATAAAAAATATAATATTTAATAAAAATTGAATAATATTAGATACCTTACTATTATTAGTTTTATTCAGTTTTATAAAGATTAGAATATATATATTACAAAACTAATCTGAAATAAATTGGATATTATTTATAAGTTATATCAAATATTAATGAATAATCCTATCCAATTATATTATAATATTGTAGAAAGCGATATTGAGAAATTTATAGAAAAGATTAATTGTTTAATACTATTTATAATTGATATTCAAAATAGATTATTATTTTAGCTATATAATCTATATATAGAATTTCTATTCTCGTTTACTAATAAGCTTCTTTTTAAATATTCTTAAAATTATAAGATTGAATTTATATTAAATAAGGAATTATTATATAATAAAGGATATTTGATATTCCTAGTCAAATTTTAGATTATATATAAATAATTTGATAATAACTTGAATAAAAGATTTATTTGTAAATTCTATTTCAAATTAATTATTCTATTTCTATTAATTATAAAGCTTAAAGAAAATGTTTATATTTACTAAAACTATTATAGATTGAATAATGTTATTATCAAAAACTAATACTTTTTGTTATTAATTAAAAAGATTCTTAATATTTTATATTATATAAAAGTCTATATCAAATTAGATATTATTATTATATTTAATAAATTAAGGATTATAGAAAAATATAAGTGAAAAACAGTTTTTATAACTTGTTTTAGTTTTTTTGAATTTCTAATAATGTTTTTTAATCTTTATAATACTTCTGTTTTATTTCAAAACTATATTAATTATATTCTTTTCAATCTCTTAAATAGAAACTATACTATATACCTAAATAATATTTTGATTTATTCTATTAATATTATAAATTATTAAAAATAGGTTTATAAGATTATATAAAGGTTGATTGATACTAGATTACAAATTAATATCGAAAAATATAAATTCGAAACTATATAAACTAAATATCTCAAATTAATTGTTATATTTAATAAAATCGAAATAGATCTAAATAAGGTTAAAATAATTCTTAATTGAAAATTATTAATAAAACTAAAAGACTTTTAATATTTTCTTGAATTTGCTAATTTTTATTAATACTTTATTTACAACTTTTCTAAGATTATAGAATTATTTAATTATTTATTGAAAAAGAAATTTATATAATAATAAATTATTAATTACAAAATCACTTTTAATAATCTAAAATAGATATTTGCCTTTATTTTAATTCTTATTATATTCAATTATTATTGTTATATAGTTATTAAAACAAATATTTTTGATTAGGTTATAAAAGGAATTATTTTTTAATATAATAATAAAAGCTGATTATAATTAATTACCTATTTTTTGTTAAAATATAATATAATTAAATATAATTATAAAATCTATAATAAGAAATTACTAATAATTATTAAGTTTTTAGAGAAATAGAAATTCGAGTTATATAGAATTCAGAAACTATTTGAGATTATTATTAATTATAAGAATTTGAAATACTTTATATTAATAAAGATACTAAATTAGAGATAAATAAGATGGGTAAAGTTTTTTTTTAGAATTCAATTTTTGTATTATATATTAATTGGATTATAAGATAGTTTGTCTTGATATTCTTAATTAAAAGGTAGAAGACTGTTTTGTATATATTAATCTTAATAATAATTGGATTAAGAATTACTTGTAAATAGTATTCCCAAAATGAATATTCAATACAATTATATACAGGGATTTTATTAGATAAGCAAACAATGTTATAGATCTTATTGTAATTCTTATAAATATTATTATTTTTAATATTGAAAAGTTAATTGATAATTTTATTAATAAAATATACAATTTATTTATATTAATTATTAATATATATAAAATACTTTAGAATCCTATTACTTATTATTAATTATTAGTAATCAGAAAAGATCTTTAAATAACTCTTCAAGATTATAGATTGATTAATGAATAGATATTTTATCGAAATTGATTATTCATTCTTTTATTTATTAAACTTTATATATAAATCATTTATTAAATATATTTGATTAAGTTTATTAAGTATCCAGATTATATTAAGATTATCAATTTCATTTTTTATATATATTAGTAATTTAATATAATAAAAGAAATTGAAATTTATATATAAATTTATTAATTACATTTTTATATAAAATCTTTTTGTTTTATAATTTTTGAATTTCTTGAATTTTTATTAGTTTTATTTTAATCTTAATTTAATATCTTCATTAATTATATTATATTATTATCTTTCTACAAATATTATAGTTGTAAATACAATTATATAATCATTATTATTTATTATTTAATAAAAATATATCATTTTATGTTAATAATTAAATTATTTATAAAAAAATTCATTAATTGTTTTATTAAAAAAGTTTATTATTTATATAATATATCTGATAATATTATATTTGATAAAGATTTATAGTTTGTATTAATATTTTGGATACATCTTTTTGAATATTTATTGATTACTTTAAAACAATTTTCCTTGTTTTACTTCGAGTTAAATAATCAAATAGAGAGATTTAATACTATAATAGAATAATGTTTATAAGCTTTTATAAACTTTTATTAGAATAATTAATATAACTAATTGTTATTAGTAGAATTTGTATTCAATAATACTATTTTAGAAACTATTAATATATCCCCATTCTTTACTAACTATAATTTCTATCCATAACTCGAAGTTGAATTTTTTTTATTTATCCCACTAAATCTTTTATACTAATAAAAATATGAATTTCTGAAAGCTAATAAAATTATAGATTGATTTAATATCATTTTGATAAAACTAGAAGCTTTAACTATCCAAATTATTCAGAAATATAAAGATTATATAAACAAAATATATATCGATATTCTTTTATATAAAAAGAAAAATATAATATAAATTAATATTAAGAATATAAAGATTAATTGATTTATAAAGAAAAATAATAATAAATAAATCAGGCCCTATAAAATTCTAAAAGTTTATAAATACATCTATCTACTCTAACTATTCACTATTTTCAAGATCTTTTCAGTATTCTATAATTTATTACTCAAACTACTTTATAATTCGATTAAATTAATTAGTTAAATTATAATTAATAAAACAAAATCCCATTATAACCAAAATCAAATCCTAAAAAGGAATAATAATACAAATAAAAAAACTGAATAATAGAAATTCAATAAATTATTTGATTATCATAATAAAAACAGATTTTATTATTAAATCAAATAAAAATATTATCCATTATTATAACAATTAGCTAAAAATCTCAAAAATCAGAAAGAAATGATTATCACATTTTATCTAACAAATTCAAATAAACCGGATTCGTTTATATAGGTAGAATTCAAAAAATCTATTATTTCAAATAATCCTATACCAAATGTAATTCTAAAATAAGGATAGAATAAATCGAGAAAGAATAATTAGCTAACTATAGATCTTAGAAAAGTTTACTTTAAAAGAGTTTATTTCAACCCTATAACAGAAATCAGAGTTTTCTAGTATTATCCCAAAAGATTTTAGATTTTTATTTAATTAAATTTATTATTTATTTAATTTAAATACAATAATAAACTAGTCTTATAGATTAATTCTTTATTATAATTTTATTAAAAATTAACAAAATTAACTAGATTATATTTTAGTTTGCTTGGAATAAGTAAGCTTTAAAAAGGGAATACTATTACAGTACTAATTATATTGCTTTTATGCCTCAGGTATATACCATTAGCGTACCCTATTTCCTATAAGAGGACCTTACCCTTCCATAGCTCTTCCACCTTTATAGTACAATATAAGTCTTTACTCATACCTTGACAGCAATATACTATAAAGATCTATGAATATATAAGGGTGCTGAATATTTTATTTTTTGAAAAAGTTGTATTATATATAGAATTATCAAGAATGATTAAAAGTAAAAGAATATTTTCAATGAAGCTAAAGACTTTCAATCAGTTGATTAATTATAAGAAATATTTATTATAACTTTTAGAAATAAATTTATTATTGATCTGTTAGATGTTTAAATTAAATTTAAAATAGAATTTGCTAATGCTTTTTTAACCCGAAATATGATTTGATATTAAATATGTTTCCCTTTAGATTCGATATATCCTATTAAGGATTATATTTTATATTAATATAAATAAATATTGTCGAGAATAATTTTAATATAATCTTATACAATAATAATCTCCTATTACCTTTAAATAATTAAATAAATTATATAGTTCTAAGTAATATATATATTATTAAAAAAGAATTCCAAAAGTTTAATAAGCTTTTTCTTATATTTAATTTAAATCAAAAATGATTATTCGATATTATAATAATTACCATTCTAGATAACTCAATCTAAGTGCATTTTTATTTTCAGGGTTTAAAAGGGTGTAGTAAAATATATTTATATATTGTTTTATGCTATTATTATTATAATCAAGGGAAAATAATTCTTTATATTATATTTATAGGTATTATAACTTTATTATTATTTGAAGATATTATCTTTTATAACTATTTTAGAATTCCTATTAATCTAAAAGCTTATTCTATTAGCAATATCAAAGTTCAGAGTAAAAAAGCAGAATTCTTATAAAAATACTCTTTAATTATTTAAAATAAAGTTATAATATAAAATAGGCTTTATTTTGAATTGGTTTATAAATTATCTTATAATCTTGTAAATCTTTTATGGTAAGATTCTAATACATTATTAATAAATGAAAAGTCTTTTATATTGAATAATAATTTTGTTTAAATCTTATTAATTATTCTCAAAAATTTCAAATATAATATTGTAAAAGTATTTATTTAAAATAATTAAATATAGCTCTCAATTCAAAGAATAAATCTCATTAAAAATATAAAATTAGTAAATATGAATTAAAATCAATAATTAAAAAGGATAATTCAATTTAAAATTAAATATTAAAGATAGTATATAATCCAATTAATATTAAAAACAAATATCTCCCAAATTTTATATAAAAATCATATACTTTTGAGGTATTTATTGATAAAATCTATTCTAGAAATATACTTATATTTAGGTTATATTTATATAGTAATTCTTGATATATAAATTATTATATTATAATTATTAAAAATGCTATAATAATTAAAATTAATAAAGTTATTATAGATCAAATGTTAGGAGAATGTATAATATTACTTTTATATGATATTCAAGATGATACTTAGAAAACTGATGTTGCTAGTGGGTAGTGATAATCTATAAAGAATTTATAGGCTATAGATGTTAGGGTTGATCCACTTTATTATTAATCTACAAAAGTGTGGAGTATTTTGAATACATTCGGAACAGTGGATCTACTATATAAACCCTATCAGATAGTTGCTCCCTAATATTTACCCCCATTTTGTACAGATTTACCTAGTATGCGCCCATCAGGAAAGAGTGAGCTGGTTCTATAAATATAGGTCTATAAACATAGAATTATACTAGAAGTGTATACAGCTATAGCTGAACCAATCATCAAGATTGAATTCAAAGTACAATTACCCTTGTTCAGATCTGTTCTATAAATAAGAAGCTTAAAATAAGGTACCCTTATATTCGGAATACAATGTTAGGATTGATCCACTTTACTATTAACCTACAAAAGCGTGGAGTGTTCCGAATACATTCGGAATAGTGGATCTACTATATAAACCCTGTCAGGTGGTCGCTCCCTGATAATAGATTTATTATTACTTTTTTTTATAAAATTAAAGTTTAAGATTGATATGCCTATAATATGTTTATACAATATTTAATCAAGTCAGGGATTATATAATAACTCTAAAATAATAATAACTAATATCAAAAGATATATATTAGAAATTATATTATTAAAAAAAGAGTTTTATAGTACTATGAGGTATATTTTATATATTATATTTAAAATGTAAGAAGAAGAATTATCTTTTATCCTTAAATATAAATAGTTCCCTATTAAGCTATATTTTGTAATAACTATAAACAAATCATAAGGTTAGAAATTTATATATGTCAAAATTAATTTAAAAAGTCTATATTTTAGTTATGATTAGTTTTATATAGCAATAATTAGGAGTAAAGATTTATAATATTTGTATATATTGTTATTATCAAATAATAATAATCAATCTAATAAAACAACTAATATTATATAATCTAAAATATTATAAAATATTAATAATTAATATTATATCTTCAAATTGTTTTTAATAAACTATTATAATATAAAATTTGCTTATTCCGATTATAATTAATTGAATTTTTGGTAATATATAGATATCCCTCAAATTAACTTTTATACAATTAGGATTAAAAAAGTAAGTTCAATTATATTATATATTAATAGTATTTTATTTTCTCTTTTCCTATTTTCTCTTTTCCTATTTTTCTTTTTTTTATTTATTATTTATATTTATTATTATTTCTATTTTATTATTAAATTTATATATTATTAAAACCTTATTTAATCCCAAAATAACAAATAAAACTTTATATACTATAAACCTTACTCCAGAATAAAGCTTTTTATTTATTGCTATCCTTATTATTATATTAATATTAATTCAAGTATTAGAATCTACTATTATTACTATTATTAATCCTGTGGATAATATTATTACTATTACTACTCCTATTAATATTATTATTTTTATTAATACTGTTATCTCTACCAATACTATTGCTTCTATCAATATTATTATTTTTGTTAATATTACTATCTCTATTATATCAACATCAACTCAAACACCAAAACCTACTATCGCTATCACCACTCTTCTTTCTATTCCAACTTTTTTTACTATAAAACAAGAAGTTACTACTCCTACTACAACCTATATCAGACATAATAAAATAATAATAATAATAATAATAATAATAATAATATAATAATAATAATAATAATAATAATAATAATAATAATAATAATAATAATAATAATAATAATAATAATAATAATAATAATAATAATAATAATAATAATAATAATAATAATAATAATAATAATAATAATAATAATAATAATAATAATAATAATAATAATAGTATTATTATTTTTACTCCTACTTTTATTTCTATTTCTACTCCTACTCCTATTTCTACTTCTATTTCTGTTCCTATTCCTACTCCTACTCCTATCTATTTTATTGACTTTAATAATAATATTATTTTAATTCCACTTTTTTATATTTATTAAGATTATATTAAATCTGTTATCTAAATAAATAGTATTAAATAATCTGAGATTATATATAAAGATATAATGATAAATATATTTATTTTAATATTATTATTTTTATTTAAACTAAAACTAATAATATCAAATATATTAATATTTGATAATAATTATTATTTATTAAATAATAAAAAATCCTGATTTCAATCTTAATTCTTTTTTAATAAAGTCTATTTATATTAATTAACTCTATAGTCTTTTGATATCTTTCAAAACTATCTTAAAAGATAGTTTTTAATCATTCAATATTTATACATTTATAGAAAAATTAAATCGAGCTTTTATTTCTATATACAAGCAATTTTGTATATTTAGTATTCGAATTAATATTCTCTATCGATTCTTTCTCCTTTATTTTCTAAATAAGATTTATATTATTTAGTAAAAATATATTAATTTTAATATTAACCTTCAGATCAATAGATCTATATTGATTAATAAATATTTTAAAGGATTCTTCCCAATACTTTATAAATATATAGAAATCTAATTGAATATTGATAGAATCAAATAAAAGGATTCAGAATAAAATAGAATAAGATTGATTCAATTTTCTTTTTAGAGATTATAAGTATATTTATAATCTTGATATTTTAATTTTAATAATAATAATATAATTAATTATTTAATTTAATTATTATTTAATTACTTGAATGTTTAATAAAGCTATATAGTATAAATATAGATGTAAACCCTAAAGAATGTGAAAAATAATTATAGAGAGTGTTAGCGAGCCTGTTGTTATTTTTAGCCCCAAAGGGCCGAGAAAAAGCTTGTTAACTATAATTAAAATAGTAATGAACTAAAGTTTTATAGTTATAATAATTCTTTTCCTAACATATAAAAGCTTCAAATAATGAAAAGTATCTGGATTTTATATATGCTTATAAAAAATCTATTCTATTTATATTTTTTTTATAAAATCAAATTATACAAGACCTTTTTTTTTTGAAATTAATTTAATCTCCTCTTTCTGATTTAATATTCTAGACAGGTATCGATTATTTTCTATAATAATAAGTATTAAATATAAAGTAATTTCTATAAGCTGGATTAGAAAGAACAATCATATTACTAACTGTATTCAGTATAGGCAATAGTATTTCCCGTAATCCGTATACGAGTTAGTTTAGTAATATATATCAATTCTTTTCGAAATACATCCATATATAATATAGAATTCAATACTACTAAAAGTATTCAATATTATTTACTTATTCAATATTACTAGTAATATACTGAAATACTAAAATTCATTATAAAATATTCATTCCTATTTAAATTAAACTAGAAAAAAGGGATTTCTATTTATATTAAATAATAAAATTCTATTCCTTATTTCAAATTGAATAGGAATCCTTTATTTCTAGTTTAATTAGAATAGGAATATATATATTTTGTATTGTATTCTAATATTTTAGTATATTGCTAATATTCTTTAGGTATATGAATATATATAAGAGTGGTATAACCTTTTTTCTATATGTATTAGTTACAATATCAATATACTAATATACGCTATAGTTTCACTATAGTATACTATTGCCTATACTAACTATATTTATTGAAGAAGAGATCATAATAGGAATTATAAAATAGACTGAATTAAAGCTTAATCCTAGTAATCTCATTCTTTTAAATTTGTATCAGATGATGTTCTTTCTCGAAGTAATATAATATCAGTAAATATTTTGTATAGAGTATTGTATAATAAGTCGAGTAATTTTAATCTAATCGAAGAATGAATTACTACGATGTAAGCGTTTGTACGGGATATATATATCCCCTAGACCGTTGGTTACGGCCGGGTTCTACTTATAATACCTCATTAGCCAATAAAAGTATTATAATCCAAGAGCTCTAGAAATCGTAGATTGTATTATTTTGAATATGAAATATAATAGGATTTAAAAACTTTTTATTAATTTTTTTTTAGAAACAAAATAAAGAAATCTATAATAAACCTTTTAATTATTACTAATTCATTAAATTCTAATCTTCAATTTCAATCAAATAGTTTTTATATTTGATATAATTTATAGAGTTATTAATGTTCTTATTTGTATACGGGCCATATATGCCGGCCGTAATCAACGGTCTAGGGGATATATCTAATGAGATGTAGATGATAAAAGATTTTCTGTATACTACTTTTTAATTCCAATGACAACGTATTGTATAATATCACTTACTTAATACATTTCTAGACTGGATATCGATCTATTGTTCACAGCTTATATTGATAGCAAACTTAGTAACTGTAAAGAATATATACATAATGACTGAAAAAGTTACTCATGCTCAAGTAAATACTAATAAGAGACCATACCGCTATTTAATCGGTACTATCTACTTTGAAGACATCATAATCAGATATTTACTACTATTTAATGTCAGAGTTATTAACTCGTCATTATTACAGAATTCACAGACTCAGCTGACTTTACAAATTGACAATATTCAACCCCTAATTATATTAGGAAAATCGATTCTAATTTATAAACTAACTAATAACAAGTTGAATTCATCAACAATTTGTATTTGACTCTTCAGCCATGTTCCTCACAAAGAACTTTGCTTAAGAAATGCCAATTGCTGGTCCATGACTTCTTTGATGATTTTCTCTGGCTTGGCCCATTGAAGACCAAGTTCTCTCTCTGCCTTCGAAGTATCGGTTTTTGCCACCTTGGGATTTGTGCTCGGTACGACCTTGTAAGGCACAGCAGAATAATCCTTTTGCAGAACTTCAACAACATCTTTCCAAGTCATTGGCTGTCCGGAGACTAAATAACTTGAGCTAGAATCGAGAGCCGGGTTCAGAGCTTTCACATGCGCATCTGCCACATCTCCGACATACACAGACAGAAGGACACCATCCGATTGTGCACCATTCATAATACTGCCAAACAAGAGACCATTAGTGCTCCCCTGGATCTCCTCAGCCGACTTTTGGACCAAATTATGCCCAAACACCAGAGAGGGGTGAATAGTGATGAGCACGAAGCCGGGACTTTCTTTCTCAAAGAACTCCCAACTTGCTTGATTGGCCAGAAGTTTTGAGGCGTGATATATCTTGAAAGCAGTCAAAAAGTCATTGCCCTCGTTGTAGTCTCGATTAATATCTACTGACAAGTCCAGGGATGTATCCTCTGTAGATAGAATTTAAGTCAGTTGTGGAATTCGATGTAAAGCCTCGAAGAACTAACCTTTCAACACAAGTCCATCTGTAGGGCCTTCGAGCGGCGTCAAAGCAGCGATTGAGGATGTGATGACGACTTTTTTGATGCTTGCGACCTTGGCTGC
This sequence comes from Botrytis deweyae, assembly GCF_014898535.1. Taxonomy (NCBI): domain Eukaryota; kingdom Fungi; phylum Ascomycota; class Leotiomycetes; order Helotiales; family Sclerotiniaceae; genus Botrytis; species Botrytis deweyae. The sequence continues at coordinate 918,337 of NW_024066223.1, read as the reverse complement.
GTCTCTCATAATGTTCAGAGTTCCTTCTATTGCTGGTCGATATATCTTATCCTTGTCGATAGATTCAGCTAGCGGAGAAGCCAAATGCAAGACATACTCAACATTGTCTAGAACTTTAGAGAATGCGCCAGGTACTGTGATATCTGGAATGACGACAAACTCTAAACTATTTGTATGATCGGAGAAGATGTTCTTGAGGCTTTCGATTTGTGACTCCTTGCGAACAGAGATGCGGAGACGGTAACCGGCTTTGAGTGCAGCTAAAGCAGTTGAAGCTCCAATAAAGCCAGTTGCTCCAGTGATAAAAACTAGACTAGAAGACATGGCGGTAATTTTAAAGTGAGCGGGGGGTGATTTAGGATTCGAAAGTGAGCGAAGATGTGTGGTTTATGGATGTGAATGATGTAAATGATAATTTGAAAGCGGCTGCTTCCTTAAATACAAAAATCATTGAAATGCCCGTCAAAGTGGCTACCACAACGGAGAATGTCCGAAGAAGAGATTCCATTCATTTTGCCCCGAAATCATTATCAATCAATCTCAGATATGACCCTAAGGTAAACTTTTATTTGTAAGGAGTTTTCGTTAAGCTCCGCTTAACGTATTTTCCGGATGAAATCTTAGGCCATGTCCGAACCCTGCTCCTTAGTTACACTTCGCTTAACTGTTCGAGTGTGCCCCGTATCCTCGAAACATGCACAGACGAGAAATTAAAAACGTTTCGGGCATTTTAAAATTCATTTACTTACCTAGGCTAGGTACTTGATTTTATGCACGAATCACATGATCTGAACTACCCTGTTCTCCTTTCGACTAGTCAACGTCGACGCCTTGTATTAAGACCTTTTGTTTATATCGAGCCGTAGGATTATTAATCACCCAGCCTGGAAATCACTCATCATAGAAGCAATGAAACTTTTCCGTCGGGTGTCCTTCAAGTTGCGTGGTCTCAGGGCCACTGCCTCTAAGTTCATCATAAATCCTGTCCTTGCCGTCCTGGTACTTTCCACAGATTGTGCCTGAGAACCACTTGATCTTTGTGATGTCGTTATTAACAACCGCCGGACATTTGATCCTCCCGAAAATTGATTGCTAATCGGTAACGATCATGGAGGCTTGGCGCGCTAAGATAATCAACTTCTTGATTAGTGAACATTAAAGTACCTAGGCACTTTCAACAAATGCGGGCAATCCTGCTCTCAAAATCTACTTTCGCGTCCACTTAAAGGTTTCGACTCACCTTCATATTCATAACCTAAACTCCGCTTCCTTTCCGCCATCCTCTTCCAACAACATTCTTCCTCAAGGTCGTTTCAAAATAAGTAAAATCAAACAACACACAATGCTGTCAGATGATGATTCCAGACATCTTCTGTATGTTTGCGCAGGCCTCAGTACGTTCACAGCCTACAAGCACACATCTCTAGGCTTCAGTGATCTTTTCCCCAAAATCGATCGGGGAATCGGCTCTTCAGAGCCTCTGACGGCCTTCTCCGCAAAAAGCAATTTCCTGCAGGTTGGCGCTTCTTGGGCTCTCATTGGTATGTTAATCTTTACCCACCCCACTTCAATTCAAGATTTGCTTCAGAGAGCTGCCCAAATTTTACACAAGGATTTGTATATGAACAAGGGAATTCACTCAAAGGAATTCACTTTAAAGAGAATGACTTCTATACAATAGCAACTGTATTAAAGGTATTTAAACAAAAGTAAAGGAGATTTGCTTTTTCAATAATACTTATATAAAACCTACTATTCCCTTCATTTAGCTAGCTTCTTAAATTGAATATAAATAGATATTTAGGGGCTTATATATAGTGGGAATTATGTCTTCTGTATCTCTCTCAAATCAATATTAATTAATGATATTACAAATTATTTATTTATTCGAAAATACCTTTTTACTTTTATTTCTTTTATTTCCCATTATTAGTATTATAATATCCCGGACAAATACTAACATTAGCTTTAAGCAAACCAGCAAGAAGTCTGATTCTGATAAGAAATCCAATACAGGTAAGAAATCGGTTTTATTTGATCAATCTATTAGTATAAAAAAATATATTAATATAACAATTAACAATATTAATTCTCTATAAATAGATTTCAATATTTCTTTTTACAAAGATCTAGATATGATTAATATTTCTTTTTATTTTCAATCTATTATTTTTTTAATTCTTATATTTCTTTTGATAAAGAAATTGAAGAAAGAAAAACTCAGAAAATTATAAAGAAATTAGAATTCAAAAGAGAATTTCAGAATTATTCTTTTTCAAAAGATTTTAATAAAGCCAGGTAGTTCTATAAAAAATATATATTTAGATTAAAAACAAAGTATCAGATTGATAGGTACTTTCTTTTTAGAATTGCTATATACTCGAAAATAGGGGTTATCGATATATCTTTTCAGAATATAATTACATCCGATTTCGAATGTATTTGTAAAAGTATATTAAGGAATATTAATAAACTGATATTATATAATTTTTGTATAATTTTATAACATTATAGAATTTATATTAATATCAATATAAATATTGAGAATACTTTTATAGAAATGTTTGATTATAATAAATATCATAATTAGATTATAAATCAATTTTTGGAATATCAGTTTAATAAAATATAACTATTTATATTAATAAAATAAACTTATCTTTCTATCGAATTTGATTTGAAACTATAAATCGAATCTTTTGAATTTCAGAATGATAATATAACTGATTAATTAATTTTACTAAAATCTAATAAAATTATAAGTAATATAATAAAAGAATTAGTTTTATTTCAATCTTTATTCTAATTTGGGGATATACGAAATATATCTTTATTAGATTCTAGGGTTTCATTAATTAATACTCCTATAGAATTATCTAATAATAATAACGGTTCAAATAATAATAATGGGAATAGTAATCAAAGTAATAATAATAATAAAGGTAATAAAAGTAGTAGCAGAGGTGATAATAGAGGCGATAGCAAAAATAATGGAAATAGGGATTATTTTGATTATTCTAATTACTAGGAAGATAATCAATGTAATCAAAGTTATTATTTTATTAATCTCTTTAAGATCTATAGAAATGATAATAGATATAAGAATATTAATAATTCTTTTTAGTTGAAGATCTTTATATTTATAGAGTATTATTATAGAATATTTATATCAATCGAAATAATTCTGATAGTCTTTTTAATTATATTCTTAAATATAGTTAGAGACTTTTATTAAATTAATCTTAATATTCTTTTTGAGATATATAAGAATATATATGAGATAATAATCAATAATTTTAAAGAATTTGAATATCAATAAAATATACTTTTTAAATAAAACAAAATTGTTTTTAAGGATTATATTGAGAAGAATTCAATTAAGGAATTTTAGAAAGTGTTTAATATAATAATTATAGATTTATACTTTATTCAATATACTATTTCTAGGAATATATATAATTCCTAATTATTTTATATTAGGATTTTATCTATATATAATAATATTCTGGAATATTATTCTATAATATATAATTCTTATTTAATTGTTATAAAGCTTATTAATCAAATTAAGTAAATTATCGATTCTTATTAAAAAGCATTTTCAAAATAGAATATATTATTTGAAATATTTCTTATAAATCAACAAAATATATTGTTTAAAATATTCCTTATAAATCAATATTTCTATAATAATAGATCTTTAAATTCCTCCTTTCAAAAACCTTATAATAAATATATTGAACAATAATCTTTTTTATATTAATTAATAAGAATAAAAACAATTATTATTTCCCTAATTACAAAAAAAAGGATTATAGATATTATAAGTATATATAAAAAAAAGATTGATTTAAAATAAATTATTATATTAAATATAATAATCTCAATAATAAGAGTTTTATAAAGTAATATAAGTAATTTATTATTAATATTAAATAAAAAAATAATTAAAATAATTAAAATAATAATAATAATAATAATGATCATTTTGTTAATCAATATCTTATTAATACAAATAATTCTAAAAGAATTTCCAAAATATTCTTTATCTTTATAGATACTTATAATAATTCTTTAATAATAATTAATCTCAATAATACTATAAGCATTGATAAATTAATAATTAAAACATTTACTATAAATAACAAATAATATAATATTAATATATTCTTTAATATTATAATCAATACAAATATAACTAAAAGATTATTTATTAGATATAATTAGTATTTGATATAAAAAACGATTAAGGATATTGAATATAATATAATTATTATTAAATAAATAATAATCTAGTATAATATTGAAATAACAATTTCTATTAATTCGTTTTATATTAATCTTTTGTTTAAAAAAATAAAATAAAATATAATAAAAGTCAATCTTTTATTCTTATTCTTTTTGATTAATATAAATAAATTTAGATTTAAGTATAATAATCTTAATAATATTACTATTATATTTAAAAATACTTATTCTATATATTAATAATTTGATTATATATTTTTACTATGGAACATTAATATCAAAAAATTGATTAATTATTCCGTTGGTAGTAATAATTATTATTTTATTGAAATTGAATTGTAATAAATTTATTATTAGTTTAACTATCTATTTGCATATAAATTCTATAAAATATTTAAATATTTTGGGTACAATAAGGACTTTGAGATAATTAAATGGTTTATTAAATTTTATTATTATTATCAAGTTTATAATAAATTATCTAATAAATTCAAATTCTTTTTATTTAATAAAAATTTTGAATTTAATTATACTATACTTATCAATATACTTTATATCAATAATAATCCAATTTTGTATATTATTAATAAAACTATATATTTTCAAGCCACTCGATAATTAAATAATATATCTGCAAAGCATATATAGAATAAACTCTATAAATACTAGATTGATACATATATTAATCTATTAGAATATATTATTCATAATATTGATATCAATTTCATTAAAAAAAAGTTTTAATAATATATTATATCAATATCTATTTAGATAAAGATAATCCCCATAAAGATATATTATTCAATCAATATTATTAAAAGATTTTATATATTATTGTATAGATTTTATAAAATTATTTATAAAGAAGTTTATAAATTTGATATTTATAAAATAATTATACTTCAGATGACTATAAAAACAGTTAATAATATTGCTGAACCTAATAATTTAATATTTATCTTACTTGTTTTTAGGACATTTCCCTGTATAATCGATATTAACTCTTTGATATCTATTATTCAACAGTATACTACCACAATCTCTAAAATTATAATAAAGATTTATAAATTATATAGTTCTATATAAGTACCAAAAACCTTAAATATATATAATAAACTCTCTATAACTATATTTTATAATTTATTATTGAATAATAAGATTTTAATCTGGAGGGAAGATAATAGAATAGCTATCAGTAAATGGAAAGGATCTTTTTCATTTATTAATATAAAAGGGGAGATATATACTCTTGATTTATTTTATAAATCTATGAGATTTAGATCTATATTAATAAAGCTATATTATAAGTAATTAAAGACTAAATGTATTAAGAAAATTGAAGAAATTAATTATAATATTGATTTCGAAATAGTTTTGCTAAAATCCGGTAAAATCATATTATTTTCTTTAAAAATAATAGTTATGTGTATAATGAATTTAGAGAAATCTCTTTTGGATTTATTTAAGAATGATTAGATTTCTACTCCAATATCTTTCTTATAAATAATTATATTTTAAATTTGAGCTTATATACAGAATTACCACCCCAAATGTTTTACTGTTAATCCCAAGGATTTTATTATATATAAAGAGTTTAAAAAGAAAGAAATTGATAGATTAATAGCTAAGGGTATATTCGAGGTTATATTACTTTTGGATATTCCTTTTGGTATATATATTTTCAAATCGTGATTTATCAATGAGATTAAGAATAAGGGAATGGATACTGAATTCTATAAGTCAAGACTAGTCATTTAAATATATAATAATACTAATAAAATATTTATATTAATATAATCCCTAATAATTCAATGATTGTATTAATGTATTTTAGTTTTATTAGTTACAAGTACTCGAAAAACAGGTATAGGAGTGTATATTCGAAATATTATTCAGGCATATATTAAATCTACTTTGAATTTGTATTGTACTTTTTATACCTATACTCCAAAAGAAATGAATTTATTAATTAATATAATTTTATTAATTATTAAATTATTATATAATATTCCTGAGGTAGGAAATCATTAGTTCTAGATATACTATATCTATTATTACAAAAAGCTTAAGATATAGTAATTTATATAACTCTTATTATAAAAGAGTAGAAGGTGGTAGGGTTATAAAATAGTCCTTTATAAATACTATAAATAAGTCATTGAAACATAATGCTTCTAACAAAGAAAAGGAGAAGTAGATATTATATAGCACATTATAAAGTATACAAGAAAATAAATAAGAATTGATTGCTTTTCTTTAAACTATATAAAGAAAACCTATAAATATTAATTATAGAAAAAGATTATATAATCAATATTAAGTTTTATTTATATTCCTTTTTATATAAAAAGATTGATTATTTCAATCAAATCAAAAGAAAAAAAAAGCATATTCTAAAGGAAAGAGAAATAAGAAAAACGAAATAAGAAAAAATATAAATACCAATATTTCTAAATATAGCGATTTATTTATCTACTTTTGATATTATTTAATATAATTTTATCAAATTTTAGTAAAATTATAATAAATCAATAATTCAATAGCTCAAATCCGTTTTTAAAGTCTATTACCAAATCCAATTATTCCGTTGATTTAAAATCTCAATATTCTTATTGATTTTATGTCACTTAGGAGTCCTTTTTTATATTCTAGATTTTAATTCTTTATTTGTTTTTGGAATCTTATTATACCTAAACTTTTTGCATCTTGAAATATTTAAGAATTTGGTTTTGTTTTAGTCTAAATTTGGATCTAGATTTTTGTTCAAAATATTATCTAGATCCTTTTTAGAATTTTTATTAGAATCAAAGTCTTCATTATTACTAAACAGAATAAATCTGATTTTTTCTTTATTATTTGATTTAATGTATATATATTCATATTTATCTTTCAAAATATTATTAATGGATTTAAAATAAAACTTATCTTTATAACTTTTTTTAAATAAATTTAATATTATTAAATATTTATACAAAAAAAAATCCAGAAATTATTTTATATTTTTTATATTATTTTTTGAAATCTTAATTGTTTATAGTAAGAAGATTTGTTATTTTATTAAAAATAATTATATTATTTTAAAAGAATTTATTAATAAAAACTTATTTAATAAGATTTTATAAAATTAAGTAATATTCAATTAAAAATTCGGGAATTTTGTATTGTTTATTATTAATAATATATTTATTAAAGATAGATTTTAGATTATAATAAATCTCTATAATATCTTTATATTTTATTTTATTTCTGAGAATTGGATTTATATTACCATTAGGGTTTAATTTTATTATTATATATAAAATAATAGATATAATAAATAATTTATTTTCTCAATTATTTGTGTTTTGATTGAAGTTTATTGAATTATTATTAGTAATAAAAGTCTAAGACATAATATTTATTTTATTGAATTATCTAAACTTAATTAACTAAATATAACCTGTATACTTCTTTTTTAAGATTATATTTTGAAAATACCCCTTTTCAAAAAATTTATTAAACTTTCCAAAAGTTTTCTTAATAAAATCATATTATATTATATTTTACTCGATTTCCGTTTTTATTTTACTATAAAAAATTCTATATATAAACTTGTTGATATTATTATTAATCGAATAAATAATATATGTAATAAAATCATTAGTATATATTATATTATTCTTTGTATATAATTCTTTTATATTACTATATACAAAGATATAATTAAAAGCTTTATTAGATTGTATAATAACTGTAAGAAAAGGAATAGAGATTAAATAGAATTTTTGATTTATATACTATAGCATAATATTTTATCAGATTTTTAAATCTTATTGGGAAGCTTATTACTAAAAGGAATAATAATAATGATAAATAAAACCAAAACTCATCTTTTCATAGCGGTTATAGTGATAGTATATTTTTATAGATTTCCGAATTAATAGTATAAGAGTTTTTTTATGGAGGTAGAGATATTGGTTTGCTGGAACATAAGTATCGATTTTGTGAATATTAGTTAATCTATTTGAAGAAGTTTGTATTAATATTAGTGTAGTAGTATTTTGTTTAATAGGTTTGAACTTGAAAACATTGAGGAACTTATCTCTTTATTTTTTACTAATCATAGAGCTTTTTTTAAACCAATAAAAATATGATTTGTAAATACAAATATTATTAATTCAATCCTGATTTTTGTATATATATTAAAGATATTTGAATAATATCTTTTTATTAATATAAATCATCTTAAGGCTAAAAATATTAGTAAATTAATGAATATAGTATTTATAAAGATTAAAAGATATTTAGTCAATTAATATTATTATTACTTATTAACTAATTTATTTTATAATATACCTTTCTTTGAATATATAAAACTAATCCTAAGACTTTAATACCTTCAGACTATACTTATAGATTTTGAATTAAATAATATCTATTTTTTTCTTATTTTTCTTAATCTCTAAATTATTATCTTCTTTTTCTAAAAGATTATTTTATTAAGATATAATCTTATTTATTAAATATTCCTAAAAAAGTTTGATATTCTTATTTATAATTAATATACCAAATTTCTTCTATTTTTCTAAATTAGTAATAATATTTTTGAAAAATAAAGAAACTAGAATATCTAGAAATTTAATAATCGAATTTCCAATAGATAGAATATTCTTGGAATAATCTATATTAACCTTTTCTAGCATATTAATTATATTATATCGAAAATTGAGATTATATTATTACTTATTATCCCATTAAAAAACAATATTAAGAAAATTCTAATTAAGAATTCTAAAAACATTTTTAAATTCAAAGAATATTAAATATCTATTAATCTGAATATCTACTTTTAGTTTTATTATTAATTTATATATAAATTTTCTATTAATTAATTTTAATATTATTTTAAAAGTAATTATTCTAACTAACTTAATAAGTTTATTTTGGAATTTGGTTCTGTAAATTATAATAAAGATTATAATAAATACAATATCTTTTTGAAAAATATTTTAATATAAATTGATTTTACTAATAGTCTTCTACTTCAACTTATAGGTTTTTTTTATTTATATAAGAATGTTCTGATTATTAATCTTTATTTATTTTATTATTATATATATTTTAATATATAAATTATTTTTTAAAATAAATATTATAATTATTTCTATTAAAATATCAGCTTTCGCTTTCTATATTTTTATCTAGATATTAAATTCTATAAACTTTTTATATTAAAGTTTCTCGAAAAGTTTTCAAATAACTTTAAAAGTATTTAATATATTAATTAATTAAATATTATTAATTATTATTATTATATTATATTATATATACTATAATTAGATATTTGAATATTGAATAATTAAATCCAAATTTTCAAATTATTCTGAAATACTGTTTTTTTAAGATTAATCTATTATTATAAAGGATTTCTATATAAAAAATAATTTTATTAAAAAATAATAAAGTTATAAAAACTCTTAAAATAATTAAAAAAAGAAATTGTTTTAAAATAGATAATAAGCATCTTTTTTTAGATAAAATAAAGGATTATAATAAAAAGAAAAGAAAATTGTTAAAAAGAAAGAATTAATATAATATAGAAAAAATAAAGTGAATATAAATAATTGAATTTGAAAAAAAAAATAAGATATTTATTTTTTTTATAAAAAATATCTTTATCCAGCTTTCCTTATCCTTTATAAAAAGAATAAAGAATATAAGCAAAGAAAAAATTTAGAAAAAAAAAAGATTTTAAAATTTTTAATAGAAATAAAAATAAATACTTTTTTTTATTAAAATTTTTGATAAATATTTATCTTTTCTATTATATAAAAAAAAAACACTATTTTTTATTAATAAATTAATAATTAGAATTTCTATAAATAATATAATTACATCTTTTTTAAATATTATTATAACTTAAAGAGTTTTGTTTATTTATATATAATTTATTATTATTTTATATTATTAAAGTATTAATCTATATAATCTGATTAATATAAGTTCAATAAGACTTCCAATAAGTTCTTATATTTTAGATTGATTATTTTCTCCTTATCTTTTTCTTTAGAAATAAATAGATATTCCTTTTTTTTTTAATAAATTTTTTAAAACAGGAATTTATATAGATTTTATTAATTAAAATACCATCTATTTTTTTTAAAATATAAACATTTTTATTTGAATTAGTAATTACTATTCAATATAATCCAAATTATTAATATATAAACTTTTTTTTATATAATATATTAATTTTTGATTATTAATTATATTAAAGTATAATATCCCTTATTTTAATATTTTTATTTATTATATTATTATTTTTATTAAAATATACTTTTCTATTCAAATAATAATATTTTTTTTAAAATATAGTTTCTTTTATATCAATATCCTATATTTCCAATTATTAAAGATATAATACTAATAGTTCTACTTAGATTATTATAGATTTTTAATTAAAAATTCTTTAGATGCAGAATTTTGTTTTGATAGGTAATATTAGATGGTGATTATAAATTATATAAAATAGAATCAAATTAATTGGTTGATATATTGTAATTCTATTAATAAATAATATTATATCAAAATATCTTAATTAATATTTTTATTTATTTATTACTTTAGATAATCTATTAGTAATAGATTAGTAATCTTTTTCAATTTGATTATTTATTTTAGAGTTATATACAGAAATTTATATTTGTTGAATATTATATTTTTTCAGAAAATATATTATATGTGTTTTGTTCTCTAACCCTTTATTTACTAAAACTTTATTAAAAATAAAATATTAATAAATAATATTCTAAATAAAAGTAATCATAATTTATAAAATAGTATTCCAAAATGTTTTATTTTTTATTTATTTTGATAAATCATTTTTTAATAATATAAAATATTTATAATTATTATTAAAAGGTATATATATAATATCTAAATTATATTTTTATTAATATATACTTATCTATATAAAATATAAAGATTTCTTTTAAAGATTCGATTATCGAAATTGATAATTTGAATAGAAATTAACAAATTTCTTAATAATTTTATATATTTCTATTTAATAACATAAATGGGATATTTTGTCAAAAGTGCTTTCCATACCTTTATATTTATATATTTTGTATAGGTTTTTGATAAGTATATTTTGTTCTTTCTAGTTATCAATCACCTTCCTTGAAAATAACTATTTAATATTAATCTTAAAAAGATAATTGTTTTGGATATAAAAACCAAGAGCTTTTTTTTGAAATTTCTAAAGATCTTTTTTGTTATTTCTTTAGGTTTTTATAGTATTATTAGGTATTTGATTATTTCTTAATTATTCTTATTATAGATTAATTTTAATATATAATTTTACTGGTTTTTGATAAAGTTATAAAGAATAAGAATATTTTGAATATTATTGAATTTGTTAATAATCTATTTATTAATATTATCATTTTAAGCTTTTTTCTATTAAAATTCAAATAACATATTTAATCTATAGGAAAATCTATTTGTTATAATGTAAATTATTCCTTTTATATATCGAATTTCAAAATCAAAAAGCCTAATCCATACAATTTATTTTATTATTAATATTTTTAGGAGATTTATTACAGTTCTATTCAATTGAGCAATAAGAACTTTAATATCAGTCTCAAAAATAAAATAAACTCTGTACAAATTATATCTATATTTTCAAAGAATCTTAAGTATTCCTTTATATTCTTTTTTTATAGTATTATAATTCTTTTTAGTATTATTCCATAAACTGCTTTCAAATCTTATTATAATATATTTATTATTGAATTCTTAATCTAAAATTGTACCCCAATCGTCGAGGTTAGTATCTATGTTTAAAATAATTATTTCAATAATTAAAGTGTTTTTATAGTTTAATAATATTAAAATAGAAAATTTAATCAATTCAGTTTTCAGCAATTCTATAGCTTTTACTTATTCTTTTATTCAGACAAACTCCTAATCTTTTTTCAATAAATAATATAATAATTCTGTTTTCTAAATAAATTTCTCGATTTACATATAATAATATATATATATTCCTAGAAATATTTGTAATTTAATAATGTTTTTGGATTCGGGTTAATTTATAATTTAAATAATCTTCAATTATTGTAAAATTTGGTTTTTAGAATTAACTATATATTCAACAATTTTTATATTATTATAATATTATTTGGATTTTATTTCAATTAAATATCCAATTCTCTTTATATACTTTAGAATTTTATCGATCTCTTGAATATATTCGAGAATAAATTTTCATATTTCAGAAACTATTTTCTTATTATCGAAATTAGTTTTAAATCTTTTTATTTCTATATTATCTAGAAATAGTATTATTATTTCGAATATTAAATTATCTAAAATCTTTATAATAATTTTACAAAATTGAATAATAGAATTTGTAATACTTTGAGGTAATATAGTATAGCACAATAATCTAAAAAGTATTTGAAATACAGTTATATTACAACTTTTTATAGTTAATAGAATCTGATTATAATTTGAGAAAAAATCGATTAAAGATATAATATAATATTCTACAAAGTTTTTTATAAAAATATTAGTATTTAAAGGTAAATTTGTATTTCTAATTGAATATTTATTGAGTTTTATTATTATATTTATAAATCAATAAATATTAGAAGTTTTTTTTTTATTAAAAACTATAGATTTCTGTAAGAGTTATTTATATACTCGAGAATTCCTTAATTTATTCTTTTATAAAATATTTTCGAAATAGTTTTAATCAAAGCTTTTGAAATTAAAAAACCAGGTATCTATTATATTTTGTAAAAAACAATTTGGATTTTTTATAAAAGAATTATTTTTTTCTGTATATATTCTATATAAATCTAATTAAAAGCAAAAGCTTCTTTTTGATTTAATAAGTATATAAATAATAGATCTTATTTTTGAATAGAAAGTATTTCTTTAAAATCAATTTCCTTTTGTTTTTCAGTAATTAATTGATAGCTTTTTAGTTTTTTATTAAATTAAGAGATAAAATAATCTTTTTATTTCTTTAATGGATATAGATAAGAATTCTATTTCTTATATTTTTCTAGTTAATTGCTTTTTCTTTTTAATTCTTTATTTGTTAGATTTCTAAATTAATTTAAAGGAAATTTTTAATTACTTTATTTTTGTATAAAGTATTAATATATAATCTAATATAACTTTATCAAATTTTGATAAAGTTATATTTTAATAAGGAATTTATATCTATTCTAATACTCTATCCTCTTAAAGTATTAAATTCTAATTTCTTATTATATAAAAAAGAATTGTAGTCTTTTAATTAATATATTATATACTTACTTAATTCTTTTTATTATTATTTATAACTATAATATATTAAAACCCATTTTTATAAATAAAAATAACTTCTTCTATAATAATCTATAACATTCCCAAAAATAAATTATTATATACATTTTTTATTATAAACAAACTAATAATATTTGATATACCTTTAAGAAATATTTATATATCCTTATAAAATCCTCTAATATTTATTTCTATAAAACTGATATCAATAATTATTATTTATATTAAATTTATTAAAAAGTTAAGCTTTATCGCTAGATTTGTATTAATCAAATTAATTATTAATCCAAAATCCAGAATTGCTTTAATAAATCTATAATTATTAAAAAATATTTTAATATAAAAAAAGTCTTTTTTATCATTTTGAAAAGGTATATTCATTATATTATAAATAGCTTCTAAATAAATCATATCTAAAGTTCCAATATATTTTACTAATTTAAAAAAAATAAAAAGTTTATTAATCATTTTCATTATAAAACTATTAAATACTAAAGGTTTTATTAAATTATCTACCTTTATAATCTACCTTTTCCATATATTAAGGTATTCCTTAATAATAAAATCTATAATAACTAAAATCTCAATTAAAAATATTTCTCGATTGATAGTTTTTATTATACCATAACTATTGTTTATTACATAAAAAACTATTCTCCACTTTAATTTTTTAATTTTATTTAATACTTTTTCAATTATAATCTCTATAATAAAATCTTCTATATTATAAAATTAAATATTCATAAAACTTTTTTATACAATATTTTATAACATTATATTGATAATAGATTATTAATAACTAAATCTAAGGATTTTATCTACAAATAAAATAAAAAGTTTTGAAAAAGCATTTGGATATACTTTTGTTACCCTATCTGAGTTGTTATATAATAATTTGCTTTACCTTTTTTATATATTTTTAATAATATTAATATACTCTTGAACTGTATATATCTTATTATTTATTAGAATATTAATTGATTTATTCTTTATATTCATAAATTACATAATCTCCTTATCTTCTTTAAACTTCAATCAACTATTTTAAAAAACTTGAAGTCTTATTTTCTTAATTAAATTTGAACTATTTCTATTATTATATATTACTAAAACAGAATTAACTATCTTACCTTTAGATTCCCAATACAATTAAACTATTTCATTATAAAACACAAATCCTTTTTCAATATATTCTCAGAAAATTAAATAATCTTTTTTAAAATAATAATCCTTATTTCCAAACCATTTATTATTATAATTATAACATATCTTTTTATAAATTAAATATATTTTCAATACTTTAAAATCGATAATAATATTATCAATAACTATATTAATAATATTAAAAAAAGAAATCTAAATTAATTTATAAATTACAATTTGTAATACTTCTATAATATTAAAATCAAAAAGAATTCTTTTTATTTTAATTTTTTTTATAATTCTAAAATTTGTTATAACTTATTCCTTTAAAAAAAAAAAAAAATCCTTTAAAATTTCAATTACTTTCTCGAACTCGTTTATCCTTTGAATTACTAGAATACTCTTCTTTTTTTATGTCTTTTTAATTGGAATAATAGATTCCAGCATTTTATTAAAATCAAAATCCTCATTATCATTATTATTAAAAAGAGTATATTAAAACTCAGATTTTATATACTATATTATTTAATAATATATTTTATCCCAATCCATTATACTAAACTGTTTTATATTACATTTGATTATAATAATATACCTTTAAAAGATTTTGAATAATATATTTTTGAGAAAAAGTTTGATAACTTTGCTCTTTATTAAGGCTTTATCCTTAATAAATCATTATATAATCTAATTAAATTATTGAATATAATAATTAAGATTATTAACTTTTATTCCTCCTTTCTTTTTATACTTTTTAATAAGCTTTCACAAATAATCATAGAAATATATCTTCTAAATAAAATCATTATTGAAATATTTTTTAAGAAAAATAGATTTAAAATACTTCTCCCAATTTTATCCTTTCGCTTGTTATTTCTTTATAACTTTAATCTCCTCTCAAAATAAGTAATTTATTTAAAAAAATATATACATTCAGAAATCTTCAACTTATATTCGATAATTCCAAAAAAGATATTCCATTTCTTTACATCAATTGGTAGCATTAGAACCTTTAAACTATAATATTTCAATTATTTCCAATAAAGAAATTGAAAATACAAGAGTCTTAAAGAAATAATTTAAGTAGATAATAAGCTATTTAATATTAAGATTTTCTTTTATCTATTTCAAATCGAAACCTTTTTTGGGTTTTTAATTATTATTTATCTTTTGATTAATTAGAATTACAATTAATTTCAATAAATCCTTTTCTTGATTATCAATACTAGGAATATCAACAACAAGTAAGGAAATCGAAGACTCAAAGTCTACAATAAATGGTTTATTTTCCCGAAATTTAATTTCAAAATCGAAAATAAATATATTATTAATTAATTATTATTCTGTTTATAGCTATATTGATATAATATAAAAAGTAATTGAATAGTTGAATAAATAGTATTTCTTTGTATAATATAAATACAAATTCTCTTATTTCCTTTTCTAACAATTTTACCAAAATTTAATAAAGTTATATTTTTCAAAACTTTTATTTCTTTAAATTTTATAAAAGAAAAAAAAAGTAAAATTATAAATTGATATTTTATTGTAAAGAGTTTTAACTACAAATTTCTTTTAAAAATACTTTTGGATATCTTGAGTTTAAGCTAAATAGATTGCTTTTGTAAGTAATCTTTTATTTAAATTTAATAATAATCCTTTTTTAACTTTACTATAAACAATTTTGAGTTTTTTAAAACAATCAAGTTCTATTTAAATATAAACAATACTAGAAAATATAAAGGTTTTTTAGAAAACTCAAAATTCCTTATATTGAAATATAGAGAATAAATGCTATTTAACCTTTTTTAGATTTATTTTGTAAAAGAAAACTTTTCTTTTCAAAACCAATTATTTATCCAGATTCCTACAAATATTATCAAAAAGATTTCCACAAATTGTTCTTATAATCTTTTTATAATAATAAAATATGATCTATTTATAGACAATTATATTCTATTTCAGGTTTGTATAAAGCCATAATTCGGTTTTTGGGGGGGGGGGTATATATCCTCCTTTTTGTTTATTATCAAACCAGTGTTGTTCGATTCTTTCATAATACTAAATAACTCCTTATTTTCTTATTTTTTATTAACTTTTTCAAACTAATAACTTTCTACTTTTTGAAGTAATTTAAAAGCTCAGGTTTATATATAGCTTCCTAACCTTTTAATATTCTTCTCCCTATATAAATTATCAATATAAAAGAATTGAAAATAATAAAATTATAAAATAATCCTTTATAAATATTATAAATAAGTTATTAAGATATAACACCTTTAGTAAAAAAGAAAAGAAGTAAATACTATATAGTATATTACAAAATATACAAGAAGATAGATAAAAACTAACTACTTTTCTCTAAACTATATAAAGAAGACCTATAAATACTAGCTACAGAAAGAGGTCACGTGACCAGTACCAAGTTTCGCTTACACTACTTAGATTTATTTTATTATTATAAAAGATATCTAATTATTCTTAGATTTTTGTAATTTTTATTATTGATTTATTAAAAATTATAATATAATAATAAAATCTTTTTACAAATTTATAAAAACAAATATCAAACTTTATTTTAATAAAATCTATTAGAATATATTTGATATATTTAAAGATAAATTCATTTTTACTTTTCTTTTATAGTATTATAATTATACATTACTCTATATATTAAAAATCAATATATCTAATAATATAATTACTAATATACTCTTCTAAAAATACAGTAATAAATAATTATTAATTATTTATTTTTCGAAAATAATAATTATTATTAAATTGAATTATAAAGTTTATAATAAAGAAATACTTATAATTATTAAATCCCTAAATTACTAGAAAACCGAATTTACTAAATCCCTATATCAGATTAAGATATATACCAATTATAAAATTCTTGAATATTTTATATTTACTAAATAATTAAACATTTAATAAATATATTAGATAGAACTACTTATTGATTATAACTTTATTATTATATATTATACTAAAAAGAATAATCTACTTGTAAATATATTTATTTATTATATTAACAAGTTGAATTAATAAAATAATATTAAAAAGAAGAATCGATTATAATAGTTTATAAAAAATAATCAGGTTGATACTAGAATTATATATAAATCTTTTCAATAAGAATTAGATATTATTATAAATCTCAATATAAGTATAATATTCTTGTTTTTCAATATAATTAATTATATTATTAAAGCAAATAGATTCTATCTGAGTTTAAAAGTTTTATATAATTATATAATCAAATTATATAAGCATTTATTTTTATAAAAGAATTATTATTTTATAACAATTATCTATGTATTCTGAATACTAATAATTTATAAACTTACTTAATTTGTAAAACCTATAATTCAATCTTTACTATATATCCTAATATAAAGAAAATCTATACTCTCTTAGCTAAATAATACTATTAGAAGAATATAATTCTTATAATCGACTAATATATACAAAACTATTACAAATACAAATACAACTCTATTCCTAAAGATTATATTCCTAGTTTACTTCACTCACTCTCTATTCCTATAAAAGTATAGCAATATATTACTATAAATTATTATAATTTCAATAAAAATAAATATAATTATAATAATATATTTGTTATTATTAATTAATTAACTAAATAGATTATTTTGATATTTTATTATAAATCAATCAATTCAAAAGATTAGATCTGCTTATACCTATATTATATATATAAATACTATAATACCTTAGAATCTATAATCTCTAATTACAATTCTCAGTTTATATCAACCTTTTAATAAAAATTCAATAATATCTTAGAAATACAAATTAAACTATCTACTATTTATCACCTACAAATTAATAATCAAATTGAGATTTATAATTAATATTTCTAATAATATTTACAATTCTTTATAAATTATTATCAAAATAATTAATCTGAATTTTTATTAATAATAGATTATATTCAATTTATACTTTCTTATAAATTATTAGATAATTAATTCTTATATAAAACTTTATATAACCACCTACCCTATAATCTCTATAATTGGAAATTTAATTTTATTACACTTATCAATAATTTAAATATAATTAATATTAAAGAATATATTAAATACAATAAATTAATATTTAATTAAATAAAAAAGAATATCTTATATATATAAAAAAAGATATCTCAATTAATTAATTTACTTTATTATTTAATCAATTTTGATATAAAAAATTATATATAACTTAATATAAGGAATTTTTTAATATAATAATCTTCAAAAAAATTAGATTACTTAATTCAAAGTAAATTCAAGATTATTGATTAGATTGGAGATTCCTTTCAATTAAATCTATTATTTATTATAAAAATCTATTCTGTGTTTTTATCTAACAAATTCTATAAAATAATAGATAATCTATTTTCTGAATAAATTATCAAACTATTATTTTTAATAAATATTATCAATAATATTAAATAAAAAATGAAATATATTCTAGCTATCAAAAAAGTATATTAACAGCTCAAATATAAAGTATTGTAACTAAATACTAATAACAACTTTATCTAATATTCTACTTTTGATTTTAAAACTACTTTATATTTCCTTTACAATTTCTATTTACGAAATCTTACTCTACCAGAATCTTTTATACATCTATCCGAATAAATTTGTTTTTACAAAAATAAAAAGAATAATTACAATTTTATAAATAATAATTAATATATAAATAAAAAAAATTAAAAGAACTTCTTTTATATATTAAAATAATAAAGAAATCATAATTTTATAAATAATAGAAAAATAATTGAATAAAGATTAAATTATTAAAATAATAAAACAAAAAAAGTCTTTTTCTTTGTTTTAATAGCTTTAAAGCAAATCAAAAAGAAAGCTCTTATAAATACTAATAATTATAATTAGATAAAATACAAAAATAAAGACTAAATAATTTAAACCAAAATATTAACTAAATTTCTAACTAATAATAACAATAAGAATATACAAAACAATTGTAAGCTAAAAAACAAAACGATTTTTAATTATAATATATATAACAATAAGACTAAGCTTATACTTAGTTATCTATAATTGCTTATAAATTATTAAAAGCTTTATTTCCATTTATATTATAGTAAGTTGATATTATTGCTTTAGTTTGTTTCCTTATTTTATAATTTTGATTATATAATACTCTGTATCCTCCCGAATAAAAATAATAGAAAGTATTTCTTTCGAAATACAATTCCTCAGTTTCTTTTACAAATCAAATTATCAAAAAAGAATTAATTTTATTAAAAACTAGTAAAATTGTAATTTATCTTTATTATATTATTATATTTAATAATAATTATTTAATGTTAGAGAAATATTTTATAAATCTTTTTGAAAAACAAATGCTTATATTTATACTTATTAGTGAAATAAAGCAAATAGTAAGTTTAATCAAATAATTAACTAAAAACTTAATAGTATATATTATTTCCTTTACTGGAAATATAGCTATATATATAGTCTATATAAACCTAATTATCTTTCTAAATATATTATTTCCATTATAATATTACCTTTTTTAATAATCTCTTATTTGAAAATCCCAATTTATTGATATTAATAAAGCTAATACTTTTGTAATAAAGTATATTGAATTTGTAATTAGATTGATTTTAATATAAAACCTTTATAATTTTTTTTTCAATAATCTTCTACCTATTATTTTCAATATTATCAAAATAATATATTACTATAATCAATTTATTAATAAACTTTTTTTTATAATTATTAATATAATTAATTAAAAAATTATATTCTTTTTTCAAATTCTATCTAGAAATATAATAAAACAGGTATATCCAATAAGCAAATTGAAGGTTGATTTTATTCTTAAAAATATTATTCTTAATAATTATAATTATATTTATTAAATAAATTAATTATATATTGAAAATAAATAAATAAAAAATCTTATTTATATTCTTTGCTAAAGTTATAGTTATTCCTATAGTAGGACTTCTTCTTCTTAGACTCCTCCCCCTCAATAGACTACTTATCTCGCGTAATAGAAAAAATAGTTATTCTTTTCTTTATAAGCTAAATAAAAAAACAAGTCAGCAAAGCAAATACAGAAAAAATTATAAACAATTTATTATTATATATATATTCTTCTATTACTAAATTTATACTAATAATAGTTTACTTTTATTATTATATCTTCTTTTTGGAGTTAAAGGCATATTAATTAATAGATATAAAAGAATTAATTGATTAGAAAAAGATTTGAAAAAAAAAAAAGATTCGATTAATCTATATATTTTAAAGAATTTGATTAATTACTAGATTATAGAATAGTTTCCTTTACTTTGTATATATCTTTCTATTGCGAAAAAGAAAAATCTATATATATATTTGTTTATTATATTATTGTAATCAAATAACAATAATGTTATTTTACAATTATTAATTTAATAATTAAAATAGATAATTATAAAGTTTGAGGGTAAGCTTTTTTGAAAAGGAGGATAATATTATAGATTGATATTTAATTATAATTACAATTACTTATATATGTATGTATGTATATGTATAATTATATATATATAGTTGATATATAGATATACTTGATAAGCATTTTGCTTTCGATTCTGTAGTTATAGATTCTAAGAACAAATTGTATTCTGCTTTTGTAGTTCTTCTAAGGCAAAGTGTTACAATTAGATGGTTGTGTAATTATATAGGAGTTGTAGATAATATGATATTTTGTTTTAAAAGAATTGTAAAAATAGAGTATAATTTATTTTTAGAATCTATAATTATAGAATCGGGAGTAAAGTGTTTGTTGAGTATACCTATATATCAATTATATATACGTGATTGTACATATGCGTATATATACATGTAAGTGATTATAATTGTAATTGAATGTCGATCCGTAATAAATATTGTTTTATTTAGAAAAAGAAATCTGGTTTTAAAACTTGAATATTATTTATAAAGTATATTTTAATTATAAAAAAAGCTTTTAATTCTTTTATTATATTAAAAAGAAAATCAGTATAATAATAATGATTTCTAATTGATTTAAAGTTTTATAAAGAATGGTATTTCATTACTATAAATAATAAGTAAACTATGAATAATATTACCCTAAAATGACTTAAAAAGATCTTTATACCTTAAATAGTCCTTTTTTACTAAATAAGTTAAAACTTTTTATATTGAATAGGCATAGAAATTATAAAACTATTGAATTTATATATAAATATTTTAAGTGTAATATATACCTTTTATTTCTTTTATTATATATATTATATGTTTTATAGTCTCTTGATTTATTTATATTTTTATCTTTCAAAAGAGTATATAGGTATTATCTTAATAAATTAACCTTTTTATTGGATTCTAAAGTAATTGGAAAAATTAATTTCCTTATATACTATTAGAAAATACAACTAAATAATTTAATAGAGTATAATATACTATCTAGATGGAAAGCTTCAGATTTATAGCCTCTAAATCACACTAAGTCTATTATATTCAGATTATTGCTTAAGAATAGTAATAAGGAAGTTATGAATTAGAATTTATATTCTAATAATAATTCCATATATTAATAAAATAAAAAATCTACAATTTCAATTTTTAAAATATTTTAAAAAGCTAATGATTTAAGATTATATTTATATATATTCTTTTAGAGCAAAGAGATTGATCTTTATACTTGCTGCTAGCTTTTTAGGAAGATTACTAAGGAATTCAATATTAAGGATTATGAAATTCTATAGTTTAAGTATCAAATAAAGTAATTAGAATATTAATTGAAGTAAATTATTCTTAAAAAGAAGTGTAAGATAAAAACTAGTTCAAATTCGAAGTTTTCTAAGATTAAAGAGATTAGAGAGGTGCAAATTGTGATGGGAGATTATGAAATTGATATGAGAAATGCTAATAATAATGATGAAAGTGTAGTCTCAAGTATTTATTATAATACCGAATAGTTGTTGAATAAATGATGTTTTAAAACTATATAATATGAATTTTTAAGGTGGTCTAAAAGAGGGGTGGCTTGAAAGTAGGGTAATCGACTTATACTCTAGTATGTGATTGTGATATTCTTTTATATAATTTTCTATCTTCTATAAATCTAGAATCAATAAAACTTTATATAAAGAATTTAAGCGATTTCTATTCATCTCGTATATATTATATAGAATAATATTACGATCAAAAGAGGAAGATTATTTCTAATATATTAATACTAGCGTAATACAAAAATAAATAGGGTTGATAATAAATAAGTTTTAAGTATTCTATTCTATAGGAGCTGTAAAATCAGATCAATGAGAAGTAGGGATTTACTAGGCCGAAAAACTGAGGATTATAGAATAGAGATATAGAGAGAATAGAATGATAGCGTCTTCTAATTATGATTATGGAAAATTCATATGTACATAAGAAATAGAAATGATACTATGAATTTCATCTGATTTTGTAACTCGATTACTCATCATTGAAGTGATTACTGACTTCTGTGTAATATATTCAATCGAGATTATTGTCCTAGTTACTGATATAGAGTTACTATCTCGTTGGCTTATCATAGCCATTATATAACATGTACTTGGAATTTCTATTTTAAGAAAGAAAAAAAGTCTAGGAGAGCATAAACAAGGATAGAATCTCTTTCAAATTCAAGTTGAAGCTGGACAATGGAAATCCTAGAATATTCAGTCTAAGACAACAAAAAGTTAATATCTAAAAGTAAAATTGTATATTTGTATAATATAAGACGAGATCGTAGTCTCCAAGTATCACGCAAGCTTGCATCTCTAGACATCTCTTTGCTTCATATCATACATAGTGAAGAGAAACTAAAGTATACAAAAAGAAGTTCCCACGGCACAAGTATCCGGTAAAGATCCATGTTTAAGGTTCACTTTAGACAACGAGAAGCTCTCCGTTATTCTGTGTTCCAACGCTCCAAGCCCGACCCTTCAAATTCAAACTAAAAATGATAAAATGGCTACGGTTCCTTACCCTTGAGTAATATAGTCTTCCCTTCCCGTGATTAGATGCTCCAAATTTAGCCTCGCACTCCAAACGATCATACTTTTGATTCCCTTTCCCTTTGTACCTTGCGCATCTCCCTTCTTCAAACTGTTGACACCACTATCCTTGTCCATCAATTCCACTGGTTTATAATGTTGAAATAGTTGAGGTTCCACTGAAAAACATTTCATGTCTAAATACCCATCACGACAAAGAGACGCAAGCGCATTATCGACAGGAAGATTATTACCGCCTTTTACCGCAGCCATGAGAATCTTCTGAGCTCCACGATAGGAAACTGCATAGCCCAAGGTACATTTAGGAGCACCAGCTTTATGAACTATACGCGTCTTTTCGGGATAATTTGCGAGGGTTTTAAGATATGGTTGAGAGGATTTGAGAGCAACGGTTTCGTCATTGTCAATTCTGTAGAGCTCGTCCTTTTTCCCTTTGTGGAAAACAGAGGGAAGCTCATCACCACAGTGACCTGGCCATAATATATCCCAGTCATCACCGTATGGGGAATGTTGACGTTGAGAAAGTGGGATGTGTGATAGAGTGCGGATTCCCTTGGCGAATTCGGGGAGTTGGGTTCGAAGCCGGATATCCCAGTCAACGTCGTCTTCCATAATCAATGCTGAGGCAAGCTTGTTTTCTATGATTCTGTGTAATAGTCATGAGGATTAGCATCGAATCATTCGTGTGCTCAAGCAATCAAACTGATAGTAGATAGTATATACACACCTCCGTATCACATTCATGTGACCCCGCCAAGGACCCATCGCCCCTCCATTCAAAAAATGTTCCTAGGTCAAAGCGTCAATCCTTAGTTCTAGTCCCCTTTTCCCAATGTGTAGTAAGTATCGGGTGCTGTTGTAGGGTATATTTCACATACCGGCGGCTTAACCTTATCGACTACTTCATCGCCTTTAATTCCATCTACAAATTCTACCTCAAATCCCGTCAGAGAAGCAGATAATACAATCGCATCCCGTTTGTCTGAATGTTCGCTCAGCCCTATGACCACTACTTTTTCAAACTAGCCGGTTATTGTGTTAGCAAGCTATTTCGCCCAATAAAAATTGGAGGAGGGCGATATTTACACCAAGCGTCGCATTACTGGCTCGACCTATCTCTGAAATGGTGTCGGTCGGTATAAGCTTCTTATCGGAAGTGGCGGGGACGTAGTTGCGGCTATCTGAAGATGACTTATCTGAGTAGTCTAACCATGTTGAGGATTTTGGTGATTCCTGGCGAGTTTGGAATGAGATAAGAGTAATGAACACGAGGGCGACAAGCACGCCAAGAAAATAAGGGCGTGAGCTTCGGGGAATCATGACTGTTCTACTATTCCATAGGTCGATATTGGTTATGAGGGGTACATAGGAGAAAGGTTACATTGGAATGGGAGTACGCAATGTTGAAGAAAATAGGGAGGTCGAGGACAGACTGGCCGAACAAAATTGCTCTATTTCGTGATTCAGCAAGAATTTTACTAATCTTCGGGGTGTAATCATTGTGGAGCCATCACTCGAGAGTTAAAATAGAATAAGGATTTTGAAGAAGGCATTAACCTTTTTTGTACCTGGGCGGCTAACGGGGGTAACCCAGACGCTGATCACACCAAACGCCTATCATTTGTTCTGTTTGAAACGCAAAGCACGTGAATTGATAAATTAAAGGAGAAATATGTGATCCGGTAAGCTGGTACCGCATCAGGGGCTGGAAATTGCCATCACATTATCGGCTCGGTTAGCGCTCGCCGTTTAATGCCCCTGTCCAGTATTTCTTCGAGTCAAGGGTCCCAAATCAAGAAGATAGAAAAAGAATGATTACAGCGTGACAACATGAACAATACAACCAATTGTAAGTGATGTTGAAAGGTCTATGCCATGTTCTGTAAAAAAAACAAATCACGAGTATTACTGATTCCCACGAATCCGTCTCAAAAAGCTACGAGGATTTTAGTGAAAGGAAAAACTCCAGATACTCCCTTGTACATCGTCCGGGGTTGAAACAAATCCTGCAAAATGGGGTTGATCATGTGACTTGATATTGCTAAGACGGGGCCAATTGTATTGTGCTGTGTCTATGAGGTTCGCGCTTCAAACTATCGTAGCGATTACACCGTCCAAAATTAGCATCCCTTACGATGATCTTGACAGGGTCCCGAATACCTTACACTCCAAAGTCCTTCCATGGATCGGAGATGTCGTAGAGTTTTCGTTCTCTTCAATTATTGTACTCATCGCACAAATATTCTCAAGATAGTATTGCAGTCGATGATACATTGAGAAACGCTCTTCTTTCGAAAGCATGGCACAGAGTTGGACTTTTGAGGCTCCAGTTAACGTCACTGCAACTTCTCTGGTAAACCTTACGTGGGCACCTCACACGTTCAATGTCGCCAAAAATGGAGATTTTCTTTTGAACCTCTGGCTTCTGCGCGCCGACTCAAAAGACAACACAGTAGTAAAAAAATACGCACCTTTTCTTCTTGCTGGTAAGTTATGCCGATTCACTATGTGATTTAATTACTAAAATCATGGAAGGCAATCAAGATGTCTACAATTCTTTTGTTCTATGGACACCTACAGTCGATGATATCGATTTCGATGTTCCAGCCGCCGGAATACATCAGCTGGCATGGGAACATAGTTCAAATAATACAAGTCTCAATTCATCAAGCACAAAACTTGAGGCGTGGTCCAGGGGATTCCATATCATATCGCCGGTCTCCTCAAGCACCTCATCGACGTCATCTCCCACCCCATCATCGACCTCGTCGACTTCAACAGCTTTTACAACCTCAATAGCCTCAATAACTTTAGCAACCTCAGCAATCTCAACAGTTGCAACCACCTCCACCACCCCAATAACCTCAACCATCTCCCAAGAACCCGCCCAACAAAGCGCCTCCCCAGCCGGACCTAGCAGCGCCCTTACCATCGGGCTAGTAGTCGGAATTGGAATCCTCCTCATAATATTATTCGCCGCTTCATTCTGGGGATTACGAAAATATCGTTGGGCAAAGAAAAACTCATCCCTCAAACTACTATCAACACCCCCCGACTCACCATCATCACCAAATTCAGAAATGTCTTACAACTCCCCATCCGCCTCGATACCTAATTCAATACCCCATGAATACTACACTTCACCTACAAACTCAGCACATGGCCCGACACCACACGACTACTATTCTCCATCTACAAACCCATCACCCGGCTCAATGCCCACTCCAACACAACACGAATACTACGCCTCTCCTACAATTTCCTCACCCGACTCATCACCGCGTGAATACTACGCCCCGCCCGCAAACTTAGAACCAGTAGCTCGCGCTGAATTACATTCATACCCTGTTCCGTACCCGATTCCCGCGCCGACGCGTGATAGGTCTATGGATAAGTTTCTACCGGGAGATGTAAAACCAGCTGAATTACCGGATAATGTTAAGCGAGTTGAGATGTAATGAAGTGTATGTGATGAAGTGGGGTGGTGTATTGAATGTGGATGAGGGATAGTGGGATGAGAGATATAACATGATGTATATATAATTTGGATAATTGGACGAAAATAAAGGAGTATCTTTCTCATGTGGATGAAGATATAGTGTGGGTATTTTTCTTCTTATGTATAAATTGAATTATGAGATGGTATTTATCAATTCTGACTAGGTAGTTGAGGTTGTTCCTTTTGTACAAGATACCATTCTGGGCGGTATGTTATGAGTTGGATTGGATTATACACAAACTGGGATATGGAAAGTCGGATCGAGCATCTTAAAAGAATAAAAATTCGGAATATTTTGAGAGCAAGTTGATGGTGATCTTTGGAGTGCGAAGATTCAACACCTGTACGTGGTGTACTCTACGAATCTATAGAGCTAAAATTGAATTATCGATATTCCTAGCAATTCACAAATTATATTGATTCATTTTATTCGAATTATTACCTTCCAAAGGCCTTTTTGCCTTTTTATCAATCTCTTCGATATTCTTATATAATATAAAACCAATCTTTTATTAATCAAGATAATGAGTAATATATAATAGAAAAGAAGGAGTACTGGAAAGAGAAAGGAAAGGATTCTCTTGGAACTAAAAAAAAGATTTTTCAAATTTTTAGGATTTGTAGTTTGTACCCTGTAGTAGCAAAGTTAATACCTATATATGAAAAAAATGTTAGTATAAATCCCTATATTAATATTTAATACACATATTATAGAATTTAAACTTTTTTTGTTTTTAACGAAATACATATTTCATTAGTTACAAATTTTTCCTATTCAAAATAAAAATTGTTTATTATTGATATTTTCAAAAAACATAAAGAAAATAAAGGCCTTTAGGTAAGGTAGATGGAAGAAAAGCAAGTGTAGAAGCTAGAAGGAGGAGGGGAATGAGTGGGGGAGCTAAGAGGAGAAGGAGAGTGAGTATAGAAGCTAAAGGAAGAAAGGAGTGAGTGGGGAGTGAGTGGGGGAGCTAAAGTGTAGGTAGAGGGTGTTAGTCGAAAGTCTAAAGGGGGGTCTGTTTGTAGATTACTTATTTCATTTTCGATTTATTCTTTAATCAAAAGCTTTACTATTATATTATATAATACAGAATATATTGTTTAAATAAGAATATTATTTAACTTTAATATATATAGTTTTATATTGAATTCGATTACTAATCGAATTCAATACAAATAAACTTTTTTACTTCCAAATAGCTTTAAACTAAAACTTTCAAAAATCACGAAATTTCGAAAAATCGAAAAATTTCGAAAATTTCTCTAAATCCTTTTAAAGTAAAATTTTCTAATCATATATATATATATATATAAAAATCAATTATATTAATACTATATAACCGATTTTTTCAATATAATATTAATTATTGAAATTTTTGATATAATTAATGAAATGATTTATTTGTTAACTACGGATTCTGCCACCACAGGGGTAGGGACGCTAGGGTACAGATTTAGGGTTTGTCTAAAGGAGATTCGGACTACCTGGAGCCTTTTATCATTCAGATCAATATATATCCACCTTAAATGAAATAGGAGGACTATACAGGCAAGGGCTGTAGTCATACATAGAGAGTGGCTACAAAGCTATATGCGATAGACTTCGAAATGCTTTCTAAGGTATATAATAGAACTACAATATTGTAGAATTAGGGACTCAGGATTACTTATTAAAGAATCCCTTTTTCATTTTATGGTTTTTGAATCCTTTAATAGGTAGTATATTATTTTAAATCCTTAGTTTAGTACGTCTAAATACCCCTCGGGAGGTCTCCCTAGATATAAATTAATACTACTACTACTACTACTACTACTACTACTACTACTACTACTACTACTACTACTACTACTACTACTACTACTACTTTGATAGTAATCTCTGATAGTCAGATTATCATTTTCGAATATATATCAAATAATTTAATGAAATTCTCTTACAAAATCGTTCGGATAGTAAAGTATCTTCTCTACAAATCAATGCGTTGACTCTGTATTTTACTTTTTCATTAACAAGACTTCAATCAAACACCAAGAAACTTCCTTCATATCCCATTCCAAGTTCAAATTCGAAGCAAGATAATATTGCAACATACGCATCCGATCAGAAGCACAGTAAAGCAAACACTACATATCCATCCCATCAAACCCTTTACTAACGTAGCAGCTCTATCGACTCTACAACTCGTACTATCTATCTATCTCATTCCGAAATATATCTATCCTACAGAGCTCTGAAAGCATTTCTTTAGAACCCCTAGTTATCTCTTATTCTTTACGTATATTCGTATTCACAGCTCACTAGAGGGTTCAACAAGCTATTTATCTAATATCGTCCTGATAATCACCATCGACTATTACTCGTATTGTATCCGATCTTTCACATTCTATTCTATAATTGAATTTCTATCTAATCAATATATATTAGATATCCATTAGACAGAACTAATTAGTAATATCTACCTACTATAATAAATTTCACTAATATAGATAGATATTTGGACATTACATCAATTTATATTATATGTCTAGAGGTAGGTAGGTATTCAATAATATAGTTACGATTCTCTAATCTCAATTACACTTGAGATAGTTTCCTTTTATATCAAAAACTTCCTTACATCAATAACTAACTCATCTTCTAATTTACAAACTCTATATAAATACCTACCTAAATATTAAAAATTACATCTCTCTTCTTCATAAATTCTAATCTCATATTTATTCATTTATTCATTTACAATATCTCAATCCAAGTACCTACCTATTAATAACAAACTCGTCTTCTCATATACATCCCACCCTTCATTCTTAACGCATTCTTAACACAACCTCAATATAACCCAATCCCCAATCCCCAAATACAAAATCCACAATCAACCATTCATAAACATTCATCTCCCATCTCAAATACTCCTCAATCTTTTCATTCCTATCCTTATATCAATTATATAACTAAACTCAATTTCTTATCTTCTTTATTAAAATCAATATAATAATAATATATAACAAATTACTCTTATACTCCCTAAAAGTTATTTAATTACTTTTATTTTTTACAACTGAGTAATGATTTCTTTTTATTTTTTTAAATTCTATAGTATAAAATCTATAAAGGAATAAAATTCCAAGGAAAAGAAATAATGTAATTAGAATCTATTCTCCTACTATAGATTCTATTCTCCTACTATAGAATCTATTCTCCTACTATAGATTCTATTCTCCTACTATAGAATCTATTCTCCTACTATAGAATCTATTCTCCTACTATAGATTCTATTCTCCTACTATAGAATCTAATCTATTCTCCTCCTATAGAATCTAGCCTAAACAGAATAGATTCTATTACATATTCCAAAAAACATAAAAATAAAAAATATATAAATTTCAGAACATAAGAGTAATTAAATCGCATCTAGAGAGCACGAGAGTAATTTGTCGTATTATATAAAATTATTCAATTCAATAAATAATATCAACCCTATAACATACACTTTATACATCCCAATATAAGAAAATAAGATAAGTACTAGATAACATATATAACATTTTACCTATAAAAAGGAAAGAAAGAGATAAAGAGATAAAGAGATACCAATACTATGAAAAATGAATACTCAAGAAAACTACACAACTACACAACCACGATTAAACCCACGCCAAACATACCACCCTTTATTACGCTCAAAGACATAAAAGAGTCTATATACCTACATACACATAAAATAACAAGGCTGGGGTATCACCCCCCTCAAAGCAGCGCCCGCATTCGAAATGGGCTCGAGTCCAAGCATCCACATCACAGGAACCTGATAGCGGGGTATGAGGCGACCATACCATGAAGAAACAGATCTATTGAGATTGAGGCTCAGA
Source organism: Botrytis deweyae (assembly GCF_014898535.1). Taxonomy (NCBI): domain Eukaryota; kingdom Fungi; phylum Ascomycota; class Leotiomycetes; order Helotiales; family Sclerotiniaceae; genus Botrytis; species Botrytis deweyae. Next base: position 887,201 of record NW_024066223.1, on the reverse strand, counting down.
TTGAGGGGTAATCCGACACCGAGCGGGGAAATTTTTTTAGATATGGTGTAGCCTCGTGAGGTGGTAGTACCTACCTACATCTGCGTGGTAAGCTTTCACGCCCGAAAAGCCTTCCCCGTATGCCACGTGTATTGTCCGGTATAGTCACGGTTCGATTAACAGTTTGTCTGAAACCTCGTATTTCAATAATTTCTGGCGGCTACAGGTGATATAGTGACGTATCGATTTAATTCATGCCAATGATATGAATACTCATACGAGAAGCTTTCCTTCCTGAATCGTACTCCAAAACCTTCTCGCTATTCGTTGTCATCGAAAGTCTGGAGTGTCTCTCCCGTCCAACTAGACAGCCAGCATTCTGACATCTTATTCAAAACACGTTCATAGCTACCACTTGATCATGCCGTTCACTTGGGATCAGGACTCGAGGTGACTTACTCGGTACTGCTGAATCAGATACGTGGACAAGTTATCTGTGTATTCTCAAACTCGTTCGGTGGCGAAAAGAGGGATAATGATGAGTGAGGGACAACCAAGTAAACTCTCCCTGAAGTATTACTATGTCCCCTCGATATGTTGAAAAGGAAGAAAAAATACAGATACCACTTCAGAGTCTATAGTGTCTTGAGCACTTGTGTCAGATTTCACCTAACCATGACTCAGTCTTTGAAGGAGTTAATGTACTGATACTGAGTAAAGTCCCCTCCTTTGCCAGCAGCCAGCTAATATGGACTAGGAAAGACTCAGAAGAAGAGTCTGCTCGCCATCACCAATATCATCATCACCACAATCATGCATCTACATCCACCTATGCCTCAGTAGTCAACTTTGCCTCAGTCATCAACTCTGACCCAGTCATCAACTCTGACCCAGTCATCAACTCTGACCCAGTCATCAACTCTGGCCCAGCCACCAAAGGCTTGACCACAAAAGCTGTTCAATCTAGGATCTCAAAGAAGTACGTTTGCCTCCGCCATGAGAGCGTCAAAATACTAACTTGTTGTAGGAACGAAGAATCGGATGCTCAACATCATCATGACAACAATACCTCTACAACTGCTTCGACAGCGAGTAGTACAGTTAGAGGCATTAATCTGCCTCTTCCTTCACATAAGTATTTATTTAGCAATCCTCACTTCCACGTTAAATACTGACATGAAATAGAAAGCAGAACTTGTTTACTTGCCATCATCACGTCCGGGGACAGCAACAATATGAAAACCATCACTGTGACAATGCATTTGCAATAGCATCTACTTCTGCTTCAACTACCAACAGATCGACTTTAAGAGGCGTCCAATCCTCAACTTCCGAAGAAGTCATCCTCGATCCTGGGTCACAAGACGAGCAACTAGCAGGTGTTGGAAGCTGGGTGGAAGAGTACAACGATAGTTATGGTGGGAAATATCTATAAGAAGTGGATTTAAGCGACGCCGAGAAGCCAAAGGAGAGGGAATGAGAGGATTAGATAATGAAGTAGAATGATGAGATTTTGGTGCTGATAGGTCATTCCTAATTTGCTATGATCCTATCATCTCCAAAGAAGAGCATTAGAGTAGTGGGATGAAGTATTTGGATGGCGCTGGTGGTCACAAGGTTATGACTCCTGAACGTCAGCAGCTTATCAATCAGGAAAGCTACTACTTTTCCATCCCTCGGTGTGTTCACTTTGGGTGATGAGATATCTGCACTTGCTCTAGAAAACTTCACGGGTTATCCTTGACTCGATATCATCAAATGCATCAACCCAATAGAGCCAAATGAGAAGATCGAGCTAATACCTCCACGATGAGACATGAACCAACCAACAAAGCTGTAGAGCCCACGATGTATAATTTTTCCATGGCTTCGTCTTCACAAATCCCAATACCAAATAATCATATATCTCTCGGAGAATCTCCACCGTGCACCCCCAACCCTCCACCCCCACGCACCTTTCCACTCGCTTCCCGTCGCATAATCTCGGGCACTTACGGTTACACATTCGACGCGGAGGAATAAATTTCCGGTGGTGGAGAGTTTTCTGATCTGTTCGAATCTCGATGTCTCGAAATGTCAACACTTTCCACACAATTCAATATATTGAATTATATCATCAAGCTCAGCAAGCTGCGGCAAAGAATGCGATATCGCATGCGTAATAGGAGAACGATAAATTATCGGAAGCATGTTAGAGTGATGAATGGATTGAGATGATTGTGGGAAATTGATGGCGCTTGTTGATGATGAAGATGAACATGAATATGGGTATGGGTATGGGTATGGGTATGGGATTGTGGGGAGCTAAGTTGGAGAGCTATTTAATAGGTGAAAGTGGATTGGGTCATGTAGTTTGACATGTGTGAGTGAGCTTGAGCTTTGCTCTTTTGGTGTAACGGGAAGAAGGTACGGTAGAATGATGGAAGGGCCGAGACTGTTTTCAGCCTTTGATATCTACCTGCCTAGTCGAAAGTTTGATGCATGAAGGAGAGATTTTTGTGTGTCTGTCTGTCTATCTGTCTGTCTGTCTTGGAATTTAATTTTGGAAGAGAAGACAGAAAATAATATGTGTGTATGTAATCTATTTGTAGTGAAGTAATAGTGAAGGTTGATAATGATATACCTACCTACCTAGGTAGTAGTAATCAAAAGAAAATGAATCGCGTTGACAATCGTGTCTCATGTCTCATGTTCAAATCACGGGAGAGCGGAGACTAAAGATGCCGCGTTATCCCCATCGCAATAGGAAGGGATGTGTCATTGGGAGTGGTGACGCTAGATCATTTCGAGTATAAGCTACCCCGCATTTTTGTGAATCTCTGGTACCAAAGCAAAGGGTTGCCAAGTGAGACGATACAAATCCACTTGGATGAATGATGGATCTGTTTTGATATACGAATGCTAGGTATATCTAGGAGGAGTATACGAGACGAGTATGTATATATGAGGTATGAGTGTGAGTGTAATATAAGTATGAGTGTAAATATAAATGTAAATGTAAATGTAAATATAAATATAAATGTAAATATGAATATGAATATAAATATAAGTAAGTATGAGTATGAGTATGGGTAAAAATATGAGTATGAGACTACTAGAGAATAAGTACGAGTACTAAATATGCAACTACAAGACCATGACATTATCTCATAGTAACTTATATGAACATCCTAAAGAGAAACATCCACTACACATCAACCGATCAAAAAGATAAACATCAATCATGTGGCTATGCAATAAGGATATGCTTCAATGAGAACAAGGCTAAATTCATCGTGTTTTCTTTGTTGTCCCTGGTGTCCCTGTTGTATGACATGAAGAATCTCCGAAAACAGATAACGATGCATCAAGGAAGTACATCAGGCTGAGAGAGATCTTTCCATATCCCCCATTGGGTAGGTGAGTAGATGCTACCACCATATCATATGTATATCAGACCTTTGAAGTATCACCTCGGGAAAACAAGAAATGAGAAACCTGCACCCTGGCACTCGACTATATGAACCAACAATGTTCTAATTCGCAGAGAACATCGAGAGGAGAGGAGAGAATCAACACTCGCATGAGCAGTAGCAGTAGCATCAACATTAGCATCAACATTAGCATCAACATTAGCATCAACATTAGCATCAACATTAGCATCAACATTAGCATCAACATTAGCATCAAGACTAACTACAATCATTTCCTCCTTTCCCATGAGAGCCAGAAGAACATCCTTTACATCCATCCCAGAGCAGGTATAGCTTCATCATCATCTCATCAAACTCAATCCCTTCTTCGCACCAAAAAGTGCCTTGCAGCCGCAGCCAAACAAAACAAAACAAGATTCAATCAAATCAAACCTTCGACCCCGCACCCAATAATTGATCCTACCACTCTTGCTTCACTCTCCCAAGTCGGCCAACGGGATCTCAACATCACATCATCCAACCAATGCGTTGAACCCATCAATCCTAGAATACTTGTTGATCATTGTCGTGTCGTGCTTGTCTTCCGATACATTTGATTTTATTAAATTTGATTTCCCCTTCTCTCAAAGTCTCCAGCTTCATCTCTCAACATCATCTCACAGCCACATCGTAAACGACGTTATCTGAATCTTGTCTTATCAGCACAGGGCTGTACACTATTGATATTGACTAGGGAGACGATCGACTGTGCATATCGACCCAAATACTACCAGCCAAGCCCACTTTCTGTCCCAGAGGTACGCGACGGTAATCCGGTTGGAAGAATCCGGTACACGGAGCATTTCAAGTGAGTAATCGATGTTTCTCTATTGTTCGATTGACTTTACCAAGGCTATCTACCTGACCGCTCATACCGATTTCGCATGCTTCTCGCAAACTTCCCAAGGACTTCGTTTGTTTCCGGACTAATCCCCCATCCATCCCACGTCCGTTCATATGTTTGATGACGCCTGGGTCTTTTACTTGGGTCTATGCAAATAGTCCAATGATATGGATGAGATTCCCCACAGCCCACAAGAATCAAGGTCGTTCTTGGATACCTATGTACATATAAACACCATGTCCCACGTCTATTCTTCCATCATGAAAGATACAGAGTCATTCGGGCTAACAATTCACGGCTGCTTACAGAGCAAGAAACCTGCTCAATATCATATCAATTTACCTTGAATTCACACACATCCCCTTTATCAAACCATCCACAATGTCCACCACCAACTCCATTAAGCAAGCTGCCGAAGCAGCGCGAAATAGAACATCAGAAGCAATGGAAACTACCAAACGACTTGCCGACTCTGCCAAAGCAGATCCCATAGCTGTCAAGAACGATATCCTCCACACCCCATTCATGCGTGCCGCTCTCCCTTTCATCAACGGAGGTCTCGCAGGCATGACAGCTACCACCGTCATCCAACCCATCGACATGATCAAAGTGCGTCTCCAACTCGCCGGGGAAGGAATCCGCACCGGTCCCAAACCCACCCCTCTATCCGTTACCCGCGAGATTCTCGCCTCCGGCAAAGCACTCGACCTCTACACCGGTCTCAGCGCAGGCCTCCTCCGCCAAGCCGTCTACACCACGGCCCGTCTTGGCTTCTTCGATAGTTTCATGACGACCCTCTCCGCTCGCTCAAAAGAAAACCACACCACCATCGGCTTCAAAGAACGCGCCGCAGCAGGTCTCACAGCTGGTGGCTTGGCGGCCATGATAGGCAATCCTGCAGATCTCGCTCTGATCCGCATGCAATCCGATGGATTGAAACCACTAGCCGAACGCAAAAATTATAAATCCGTCATCGATGCTCTCACATCCATTACCAAATCCGAAGGCATCACAGCTCTCTGGGCTGGGTGCGCACCCACGGTTGTGCGAGCCATGGCGCTGAATTTCGGACAGCTGGCATTTTTCTCCGAAGCCAAATCACAACTCAAGACACGCACGGATTGGAACCCCAAAACACAAACCCTGACCGCTTCAGCCGTCGCCGGTTTCTTCGCCAGTTTCTTCAGTCTGCCATTTGATTTTGTGAAGACGAGGCTGCAGAAACAGGGAAGGGGGAAAGATCGGGTTTACAAGGGAATGGGAGATTGTTTTGTGAAGGTGGCCAAGGAAGAAGGCATGATGAGATTTTACAGAGGGTTTGGGACGTATTATGTGAGGATTGCTCCGCATGCTATGGTTACATTGATTGTGGCGGATTGGTTGGGTTTTATGACTAAGTAAGTGGGTGTGGTGTGGTGTGGTGTGTGTGGCTGGGAGTTGAGGAGCGGAGTGGAATGGATGGCGAGAGGGAAGTGGGGCGCCCGTGGTGTGATGTTTGAAGAAATGGATGGGTTCATGAATGAATGAATTTTTGATAATGGTAGCATGGTTTGATGGATTGCTTGGGATGGAACTGGATTTGCTTGATGGAATGGAATGGAGTTACAAGTTTTTAGGATAGGATACCGATTTTGGGGTTGGATTTTTCTCATTCAGCACATTTGGATTAGGTTTAGGAATCAGGGTACTCGGGATTCTTTTTAGTTACGGTTAAGGTTAGGTATTCAATACATTTCCGACTATTTATAATTACATATATTGTCTTTTTAGTTCGTCTTCTTAATGCGTTTAAAGAAAGATATCAAGTATATTTTTATACGTCTTGGAATGAGATAGGTAGAACAGGACTATTTTTAATATTCACATCGAGTTTGTTCAGGATAGATACATAAAGTATCCGAATATCAAGTCAGCTAATGTTCACATAATACATATTATTTCGTCTAATTTCCATTTCACTATTCCATAGAAATCAATCGAGATGATCAGTACAGAAAACAAAGATACCTAGATAGGTAGGTAGGTAAAATTCTCGCGATTCTCTCCACTTTCCTCGCATTCCCGCGCCCATCCAGCATCCACCAGCCGAAGAGGTATTCGAAAGCAAGAAGGCATCTATCATACACCTCATAATTAGATTCTCCATCAAATTAACCAGCCATAGAACGCCCAGCCGCCATACTGAAATTTTTGCGCCCGCTACCTTATTAGTTGATCATTTAACATATCATATGCATGGTTTTCCTAATTGTTCGCAAATATCCCGAAATACCACCCCTTCGCCCCATATCCCAGATCGATGCCCCTTTCAACCCTGCGTATCCTTGATTGCGATGAGAAGATCTGTCATATAAGTGGCCTGTTTAGATTGTATCGAATTAGTATAGTGAAAAGATCAATAATTGTGAGAAAGATGCAGATGAGTATTCAGCACTATAAGTCATAAAGATATAAATTGTCTCCCCACGACCTTGCGGTCAATACGGATGAACGAAAGTTATGTGAATTTGTTTTGATAATCATGTGAGAGTTGCCAGACAAAGAAAAAATTGAACCGAGAAGGGAGGTTGAAAAGAAATAGAGAAGAAAGTAGCATACCAAAATCTTATTATGCGCATAGATAGCAAATAATCTCGGTTCCACCGGCTTGAACAACCGATCAACCCAGGAAACTTCACCCTCCTTAAGAGCCGCCTCTTCTGCTTCGGTCTTACTGACATTCCTTGCCAAGTTTCGGAGAACGAGTACTGCACTGAGTGGAATACCTGCTGCATCATTATGCTCATCGACAGCTGTGAAGTGGTATTTGAAGCTTATACGAGGTGGCTGGACGATGTATGATGGCTTGTGTTTCTTGGCTGGTGGAGGACCTGTAGGTTCTTGTGATTCACGTTCGCTAGCAGGGGTACGTTTAGGAGGGAGATGAACTTTGATGTGAGTAGCGGCTTCTGAGAGCTTGGTGGCAGGAGAGGAGCGGAAGCGAGAACATGTATCCCATGCGCAAACATATTGTTGATTTGAGGTTGAATTGACGTATTTGTTGTCCGCATTAAGTTGGGCTCCAAAATGAGTTTTGAGAATATGTTGATAACCTGCTTCAGGGGTCATGTAGAATTCTCCACAGGGCTTCCCGAGATGGGTGCGCCACAAGCATTTGGTGTATGTCTCTCCTTGTAGGTCCACTGGCTCACTGCGGCATCGGATGCCTTTAATGATGAATTTTGTTACTGGTCCGTTTTGAACTTGTGCATTCGCTTTGTCGCCAAAGGTCGTGCTCACATTCTTGATAAAATCTGCAGCAGGTAGAAGTGATTTTGATGTTTGTGTAGCCAAGTAATTAAATTGTTGTTGATAGGCGTGCCACAAGGCAATTTGTGTGATGGACTCATCGGGATCTTCTTCGTAGAGGCAACGTAGCCAGCGTGAACTGCGCTCTGGTTCTTCAAACTTGGCAATTTCCAGTAGTAAATCTTGTGGGATAGGCGCAATCTCTGAAGGTGCAGGCTTTCTGTACTGAGTTCCAAGGTTGAACTCTTTTTCTATGATGCGAGCGCCATGCATAAGGAGTCGTGTCAACTGTTTGACCAGTGGCTCTGCTTTTACCTCTGTGATAAGGTAATCCACATTCTCAACAACCGCGGTGTACTGATATAGGAAGTCCAAACAAGCATGGGCAAGGTCTTCGTCATTTAGCAAGGTCCAGTCAATAATGTTTTGTACAGCGGATGCTGGCACACCCTTAAGGAGATTGTTCTCTTCAAGATTCATTGATATTCTGCTGATAGCTCTCAGGGAAGTCAAGATAGCGCCTCGGTCGTGTGAATCCAATTGTGCGAGGAGTGAAAGGTAAAGAGGATCTCCGACCTCAAAGTGAAGATACTTGGTAAGCTGTTCGGCGATATCTAGCGCGTAGTGTTTTAACTCTACAACAGTGCCGGAATTGGGGAGGTTCAAGGCAATGGTGAGAAAATCTCGTAGAGGTGCAAGTTCAGATACGTAGAAGGCGTTTTCCTCTAACATGACCATATTTCTCATTGTTAATGCTGCCTCGTTGATCTGAAGAAGAGTATCACTGAATTCTTCGGTTTGAATATTATCATCGACTGGTAGCTTAGCTAAACGTTTGATTCTTTCCAGTATATCTGGTGTGCCTTCCAGACCGTTGATTGTGTCAGTGGTAGATATCATGTCGCCATCTTCTGTGTAGGCTATCTGCCAGTGAACATCGTAAAACAACGAACTGATTTCGAGCATCTTTTCGATCAGGGCTTCGGCAAGACCTGGAAATCCTTCGAATTTGTATTTGTCACCACGTTCCATGGAGATTTTAACCAGATGATGTAGAGCGTAATCTTGCTCATCTTTGATGCCTGATCTCAGAGAACAGAGGCAACGAACGTAGATGTTGGGTCCATCAAAACCAGCTTCGCGAATCATTAGTACCCACTCTTGAGACGGAATAACAATCTCAGAGGAAACATTAGAAAACTTACTGCCGGGTAACATCATCCCCCTTGGAATTGTACTAGCTTTGGCACCTTCTGCGGCCGCAGCTGCATCTTTCAATGCCTTCTGACGTCGCGCAAACTCGATGGGGTTATTTCCAGGTGTAATAATAGGTCGCAGTGTCAATGGCATCTGGAGTCGAGGTTCGTAATTTGTAACTGCGAGAGACATATTTTCGGTACCAGATGAAGGATTATGTGAGAAGGGACCACCAACTCGTGGCATGTGATGTTGATGCGAATGGGAGGGCGTTTGGTGTTGAGGTAAGTGGTGCTGTGGAGTTGGTGGAGGATGGGAAGTCGCGGAGGGATGTTGTCGAACTTGTCGAGATGGTTGGGTATCGGGTTGAAACAACACCCGCTGTGGGGGAGCTTGTCGTAGACCTCGAGTCATTCTGCCTCCAGATCCAGGCGTCTCTTCACTTCCATTTCTATCGCGCACAGGTGTACCATCATCACCAGAAGCCTCCGAATTTTCTGTACCAAGCATGCCCGTCTCTCTACGAATCGAGGGTCTGAAATTGTCCAACGTCCGAAAAAGAAGCCCCCCTCCTTTAGCGGTTGTATCTTCCAGGATTTCACGGGGAGGTGGCACCTTTCCATGGTACGTTGAGATTTCATATGCGGCGAGGTATTTGTAATATGTTGTTTTGAGACTAAATGCCAGCGCAGGTAAATTATTAGCTCCCAAGTTGAAATCTGAACCAAGCTTTCTCCAGGCAAGTTTTTCATCGCTAACTTTATCGTAGCCACCGCGCTCAATTACAGTATTGTAAAGGTGCAATAGGTCGATTGTCTTAGTTCCAACTCGTGGTTCAGGATCGAAATGCGTGCCTCTCTTTTCATGATAGACTTTAAGTTTTGCGATAAAATCCTCATATTCGGGAGTGTGAACGATTGAGGTATCGTGGTGAATAACTCTTGGGGGCGCCATCGTAATATCCTGCCATGCGATATTTATGGCGATCCAATGGTTGTCCAAAAAGCTTCTTTTGATGCGACAATTAAATCAACGCGTAGAAATTGCGACGGCGACGCGATCGGTCGTTAGAGGTTGTGAGCTCCGGATTGATTTTTGGGTGAGAAATGTAAGTGTGCCCGAAATTTAAGGTATTAATTATTTTACTTGACATGAACGCTAGGTAGAGGACCGTGCGTTGTATGGCCGAAGTTCAGTGGCCTGTGCGTGGCATGATACTTGCCATACCTATCTCCAACTCTGAACAATCGTCCGTACCTCCACTTACAACAAACTGTCTTCAGTTCAATTCCTTGAAAAACTTCAATTGAAAGGGACAACTATCTGAAAGGAATCCGATCAAAGTTGGTTGATACAGGGACAGCGACACTGACATGACTACCATCCTAAGGTTGTCTATGTCACCATTGCTATCATTCAAACATTGATCTCAAACTGACAAATTCCCGTTACTGACTTCCATAGTATATATCATCCCAAAGTCCTCTATGTTACTTCTGTTCTATTCTTCCTTTCTTTCTTATCTCCCATTTCTCCATTCTTTTCTCAATACATCATCTATGCAGTCGTTGTCGTTTATTTTCCCTTCAAATATCCTTAACTTCGTAGTTCGAGATGTCTCGTTTCTTTTCTCAAGAGTCTCTTACTTCCTCACAATCGCAACTGAATTCGTCCATCGTTGTTCCTCTCGTCAAGTTCTCATGCTCTTTAACCAATCAAGGTGATGCCACAAGTGCTCAATGGACTCATTACTCGAGAAGTGATCTTGAACTTGTGATTCAAGAGGTGCAAGTTGGTGGTTCAGGGAATGAAAGATACTTATCAATGAAAGTAGTGGCAGGCGCTGAGTATCTGGTATGTGATCAATCTCCGTGCAAGGCTTTCAATGTTGTAACACCTTTCAAGGAAGAACAGAATTTAAACGATGTCGTGAGGATTTACAAGAACTTCGTTTTATCTCCAGGTAGCGAGGTTCCAGTGAGAGTAGTGGTTAAGCCTCCACTTCTCGCATTGCGATACCCAAAGCTCAATGATGTAAGTTAAGAGCGCCGCAAGTCTCTTTCTTCCCTTTCATAGCAGCTGACATTAATTCTTTAGATTCGTAGGTTGCAATTCAGGTTTCGTGGTGACTCAGACTTCAATCAGGTTCTCAATATCTTGACAAACTTGGGTTTGACGGCAACAGAAAGTTTGTCGTCAGGGCCTGTCTTGCAATCCCGTCCACCAACTGCAGACTCGACGTCTTCGGGAATATCTAATGGATATTCTTCAGTTGCAGGTTATCTGCCTTTAACTCCAAACAGCGAATTCAAAGTTCCCATGCGGCCAGACTCAGCTAGTTCTATACTTCAGAGACCGAGTAGCTCTTATACACCCCAATCCGACAATCACCTCTACGTCAGACCGCAATCTGCCATGTCAATATCTTCATTTATGCCTCAGTCTAAACCATCTTCCGAACCACTCAATAGAGCGCAATCATTATATGTTTCTCAGTTCGAGCGAGAGGTATGTCCTGTTCTTTTCTTTTCATTTAATTTGATTTTAATCTTCAATAGCAACGACAAATTCAATCCTCAAACTCTCTGCTGAATACCTCAGATAAGGTGCCTGCAAATGGTAATGCACACGTGAATCGAATTTTGTTGCCAAAAGCCGAAGAATCCCAACGTCGGTTTTCTACCTCGCCTTTCTTCGAAACACAAAGGAAGCATTGCCTGCCCGATAGAATGAATTTGTTCTCTTCTGTCAACGATCCCCATAATTCAAGAAATAAAATACTTGAAAATGCACTAGACTTTTTCAGTCCAGTCGAAGATCGTTCATCGCCTCGTTCGACCGAGTATCCGTTCTTTGGTGCACCAGGAAAACGCCCAATATCTCTTCCAGCCGAGAATGATATTTGCCTGGGCCTTCCTATCCCACCAAAGCGACAATTGCCATTTGCGACTGTGAAAGAGCCTTTAAGATCCAAATCTGTATCCGTAGCCGATACCAGTAGACCAGTTCAAGCCCCACAACAGCGAAAGCGACCCCTTGAAGAGTTCATGGGGGAAAGCACGTCAAATGGGAGTATCACGCCTGCTAAAAAGCCAGCAAAGAGACGTGTTGCAAGTCGCAAGGGTACTACGCATCTACCAGAAATTAATGACTTGTCAAGTAAAGCTTTTCCTTCAAAAGACAGCTCAGCAAGTGACACCCTTGACATCCCAATGCAGACAGCAAAATCGCCTCCTCTTGAAGCCAGGAGGATTGCAACACCAATCGCATCAGATAAAGCGCCATCAAAATTGCAAGCAGAAAGAATCGAGGCTAGACAACAGTCCGTACCAACTCTAAAAATGGTGAATAGATCTACTCAAACTCAAACCTTTTCAGGTCGAGACCACACAGCGGCTCTCAAACCTGCTTCGAATACCTCTGCAGTAGACCTTCAGTCGACACGACCGACAGCCTCTGTATTACAGGACGATTTGGATCTCGTTGTGTCAAGATACAGTTCAGGCTCGCGGGTAAATCTGGCGCCAAATTACAACGATCTCCCCGATGACAAACGGCATAAAATGCTCAACGATTTTATAATCAAAAATTTAGAGAATGATGACTTTCTCAAATTAGCGGAGGATATGGATGTCTCTTGGCGTAGGATAGGTCTCACAAGATAGTTGAGCTTTGTTAGGTTAGTGTGACAATGGTCAGTGGTGGAAGAAAACGGCGTTTGGCTAACAGATGGATTTGATGCTTTGTTTTTGCTGGGTACGGGTAGCACAAAGTGCAGTTTTAAAATTAGCTAGATATCTGTAAATCTGTGAATGTTTTAACACTACAGCACTGATTATCTTCCGCTAAATTTACAGAATTACATAACAATACACAACAATACAGAAAACTCCTCGTCTGTATCTGAGCCCAGCCCAAGTGTGCGCCGCTATATACTTTACATCGCGACGAACTGGGTAGTCCCAAGATCGATCAATTCCCTCAACCATCCCATCACCATTCCCCACCAATAGCGTATCGAAAGACTCGTGTAAAAACTTTCCCTCCTGTCATACTCCATACTTGGGCCGTTCCCTATACGTTTAGCGTTTATACCATATAAGTATATATGATTGAGAGAAACCTCGTATATTTAAATGCTGACTTACCGCATTCAATGAGACACCTGTGAACATCAACGTGATGAAAACTCTTTCTGCGCCATTACTTCCATTTGGCCGCTCTGCAGCAATCAAATGCCGATTTATAGGTCGATAATTTGGTATTCGATACTGATCTCGAGGCCAGGACGGGGGATTATCGACGTTCTCTGGTATGTTTGAGGTATTCGGCGGTACTATCATATCATTCATTCCCCTATCGTCACCAGTGTGATGAATGTCATATTCGGCCAGTGTCTGGCGGGAAGAGATGGTAATGGGATTATCCGTTATTGTGGCCGACATCCTTTCGAAAACGAACAGAACGAAGTTATTGCTACGATAGACACTTTTTCCTGGGAGATAATGAAAGCTATCCAAGTATTTTTCGAATTAGTCAGTGGGTGTGCGGACTGACGGGACACTACAAAAAGTTGACTCGTGGATATCTTCTGATGAATTAATTTTTATATCTTAAGAATTATCACAATCATTCATTAGAAATGGAACAATCAAAATGTGGAATTCGATGTTAAACAATTGAAGAATGAATTTGTTTGAAAAAAAATAAAGAATTGAGAAGTGTTCCGTCAACCCATGCACCCACCGACTTGTAAAACACATCATGTCTTGAGCAGTGAATCCTTGCAATTTCGGGGAAACTCCTCCCCACCCTCCACATTCCGCCAACCCCTAGACTCTCCCCGCATCTCGGATGAGGAGTATTTTGATTCCCGTAAACTTTATGATATCCATACTGTATTCAATTTAAGATGTATCATTACATAACCCCAAAATAAATTTGTAACATTTTGCAGTACTGGTATCAACATGGCATCATTCGGCATAGACAATCTACGAGCATCTGTAATTGATGGGAGATCCAACAATGTTAGATACAGACAAAATGAGCTTCAGAGTCTCCACAAAGCTCTCCGAGACAATGTCGACAGGATCACATCAGCAATCTCAGAAGATCTCTTCGGCCACGTTCGAAAAATCGATACTGAAGTCCTCTGCGTGTTTTATCTTGCTTCTGACGTGGTCCGGAGATCCTATCAAACGCTTAACTTCAAGGAATCGATAAGCAACGAATATAAGGTTGCCAATGGTATAGATTTCTTGTCGCGTAAAATTGGAAAGGGATTGGTAGTCATTCGGCCGACGACGCATACAAGACTTTACTCAATCATATGTCCGATAGCAATTGCTATTGCCGCCGGGAACTGTGTCTGTTTAGAGGTACGTGAAAAAGATTTCTCTTGATAGCTACGAAATATATACTGAGACATGACTAGCTTGGGGACACAACTTCAAAAGTTGACAGCATCTTGAAAGAACTGTTACCCCAAGCCTTAAACAACGACACATTTTACATCTCACCGAGGAATCTACAAGACTCTTCGATCCTTGAATCGGCACTACTAGTCGATCAAGCAAGCGATTCTTCAACCTCGAACATTAATCAACTCATCTCAAAATCGTCAAATCGAACAGTTGCAGTTGTTGATCGAACAGCAGATATTGAAAGTGCAGCCAAATCTATTGTCACTGCTCGATTTTCTTTTCAAGGAACCTCGGCATACAGTCCCGATTTAGTCATCGTCAATGAATTTGTCAAAAGTGATTTTATAGAAGCTTGTACGAGACATGCGAGCAAATTCTTTTCCTCTAATAGCAGTACCCAAAGTAGACAAAACGATGGAATTTCTGCCACCAAAAAGGCACTCAGGGACGCTGAAAACAAAAAGCAAATCTCAACTTTTGGATCCAATAACTTTGTTCTTGTTGATGTTGTGGATAGGTAAATATATCAATGTCTATGCTTGTTCCCAGCAATCAAAACGTCAGCTAAGATAATCCAGGGCATCGACCATTACAGAGATGAAAATTAGCGGCTGCAACCTACTAATCATGGGAACTACAAGTTTAGTGGATGCCATCATGACGCAAAAATCAAAGTGAGTTCACGAAGTTCCGTCCACGACGATAGAATAAAGTACTTATAAAATATTTCCAGATCTCCATTACTCGCCTTGTACATATTTTCAGACTTATCAACCGCAAAGTTTCTCGCTCAACATTTCAATGCCAGCACCAGTTACGTAAACCACATTCCACTGCACCTCCTCGTTGGACCCGCTGCTCCCTCAACACCGCTTCCAATTCCTGCGTTTCACAAATATAGCGTGGAGATGTTTTCATCTCCATGCCCACAATATACCGCTCTTCCGCCCGAAGATTTCTTGCTTATTGATAAGGTTCTTGCAGGGGGATCAGAGGGTCATGAGCTTCTCAAAAAGACTCGAGAGGGTGCTGTAAAAGCACTGCCGGAAACGGGTCAGGCTCCTGGTCATGCCATTGGATTTTTTGAACAGGGAATTTTGTTGGGTGGTGGTTTGTTTCTGTCGGTTGTTGTCCCGACTTTAGGGTATGTATCTTGGGTTGGAGGGAGGTCTGCTTGGGGCACCATTTGGAGGCTGTGGCCGGGTAGAGCTTGAGTGCTTTTAAGATTTGTAAATGTGAGTTCGGTTCGTGTTCAAGGATGCTTGTTTTGGATTGTATTGTTATTGAATTCAATCTTTGGACATATAATGCGAGATAAACCCCTATTTGCAATTTATAGCGGACTGTGAAAGAGATCTCGTTTAGTGGGTTCCATGATAGCGACGCAAAAAGTCTGGAGGATACTTCCTATCAATAATAGCTCGACACTTTCCTAAAAACTGAGAGAAACTATTCTAGGATTTTGAATATCTCAAGAATAAGCACTCATGTATAGCAGAAAGTACCTAATAAAGTTGAATGACTAAATTCTCAAATTGGCGAACATACTGCATACAGATCACATAATTAAAAGAAGACTATCATTACATTCTCTTAGAAGCTCTAAGAACCCTAAACTTTACCCATTATTCTCGAATTTTCAGAGCCCCAGTTCCCAAAGGTATACTGGCTATTACACATATTCCTCAGCTCCCAGTCCTCTGCCCCCATCACAGCTGGAGTTCCCCGATCCTCAAAATCTCCACAAAGTCCTGCCACAAACATTGCAGCCATAAAATGATCATCTGTGCCATGCGCATCACGGTATTTGGGTAATTTCATCAACATTGTCACTGCTCTTCGCAATTCTGGTCCGGAGTTCTTGGTCATTGCATCTTCGAATTCTTGGCGGAATTCGAGCATTGCAGCATCTGGGGGGGATTCCATGGCGAAGTTATCTATATGGGGCTTGTGGTTAGCTCTTGGAGATAGGTGGTGGTAGAAGATTGATTCTGTACCTCGATACATTAACATCTGAAACCAATTATTTCGATACAAATTATGTACCGCACCTCCCGTCCCGATGAAGAGTACATCCTCTTTCCTTAACGGTCGTAGCGCAGTCCCTACCTTAGTATGATAATGAGGATCATATCGCGCGTTCATAGAGATAATAGTCGTTGGCGGGCATCCATCCGGGAACATTCGTATGAGGATTAAATAGGTATCATGGATCCAATCAAACTTATCATTGAATTTCGCTTTGAACCCATTCTTCTGCAAAAGCTCAACACAGCGAGTTGCCATGGGAATGTCAGGATTTAATTTGTATGGTACGTATTTTGAAGGGTGCACGTAGGCTACTGGAGATTTTCCGGGTGTGGGATTTGAGGCAACTTCGATTTCGTTGCCGAGAGTTGCCCAGTGTGCTCCCTAATTAGTGTTACAACTAAATACTGGATACTGGAAGGTATTCGAGGAAATTCTGCTACTGACCATCATTACCACGTGTTTTATCCCATTTGCTAGAGCTTCGTCGCCGCATTTTTTCCAATATGTTGCACTATCGGATTCTTCGCCAAGCATCATTGTGGAGCCATGAGAGAAGAAATGAACAGGAGTCAAATTCGTCGCTGGCGCCATTTGTACGGACATTGATTCTTTTTTCTCGAAGCTGATTATACCATTTGTCAAATTCGACATAAATTCTGGTTGACTCGGTCGTTTATGGTTTTCTATGAATAGGGGGTGAATAATGGATATATGTCCTGGAAATGCGGACTTTGAGAGCCAAAGAAGTGGGGCCGGCATGTTGTCGATCAATCTTAGGTTGTATGAACATACCTTCTTTCCCCGCACATTACAACCTCCACTACGGCAAGTAACCAGCAGATCGCCCGCTTACACACCAAAGTACCTAAGCTTAACCTGGAAGAGGCCGCGTGGTTGTCAAATCTGAAGAGGGACACTGAATGAGATTAAAGAGATCAGATCTCTCCGTATCCAACTCCGCCTCCACCTCCGCCTCCTCCTTCAACTGTCACTAAGACGAGACGACAAGCATTTGGCTCCTCTCCCGCGCCAGATATGTCGGATCATTCAACCTTTGACAACGGCAGTGATGCACTAAGCATTCTAATCGATGCAGCGAGTTCAATTGGGGCCGACCGACAAACGCATCCGGGATTCGCTCGGTCATCGCCGCCGATGCCTCCAGCACCAGCCGTGAACCAATGTCGAATATGTCAACGAACCTATGAACGAGGGGACCACCTCACTCGTCACATGAGGTCACATGAGAATTCTCGACCCTTCCGGTGTCAGCGATGTCCAAAGACTTTCAATCGCGTTGACCTTCTCAATCGCCACGTTGCCACTCATGAACGTAATTTGGGTCAAAGCCGCCCAGAGATTAGACGAACAGAGAGAGCTGGAAAAGCATGTATAGCATGCGCAACAGCAAAGGCAAAGTGTGAAGAGCAAAAACCGTGTTTGCGATGCCGAACAAAAAATCTCGTTTGTGAAGTATCCCAGCAATCTTATAAGAAAAGATGTGTTTCGGGTGTTGCGTAAGTTTATCACTCACAAAGCCTGAAGCTTGGACACTACTCCATTGTCTTCTCCATCATCACCGAGATGTACACTTTCCCATAATCTGGACTGCAGTCTGACAATAAAAAGCTTTAATTGTTTGGATTCAATTGAAAGATTCAGATTATCTCAGTGGTTGAGATCGATCTATTTCAGTAATCGAAAGCTTCATTATTATTCGAATAGCTTGAATTCAATTTGCTAGTCCGGATTGTTGAGCATTTTAGCCCCCCCGCCGCTTCTCTGAACCCCTTCCACAACTATTCGAAGTGACTCGATGCTGACATACTAGTCGGCATAGGAAAGAGCCACGTGACTCTAATCCGGAGCAAGACTCTCTTCCTCTAGATTCTGTGATACAACCTTCGAGCATATTAGATCCTATTCTACATAGCAATGATGGAACTGATGATTACACAACAACGAGTTCCTATCCGGACTATAGCGCCGAGAATGCAGAAGCAATACTGCAATCTTCTTTCTCCTTATCTGCACTAAACTCGGACAAATCAACGGAATTCAATTTTGTTCAAGACCAACTACCTTTCGATAATCTTTCCAATGAAATGCTTTTCTTTCCTTCAACAATTTTCAACAATCAGATCTCAGACTTCAGTTTTGAGGACTTCAACTTTCAGGAAGAGAATTTCGAATTTACCCCCATGGTTTCAAAACGT
This sequence comes from Botrytis deweyae, assembly GCF_014898535.1. Lineage (NCBI taxonomy): Eukaryota > Fungi > Ascomycota > Leotiomycetes > Helotiales > Sclerotiniaceae > Botrytis > Botrytis deweyae. The sequence continues at coordinate 868,768 of NW_024066223.1, read as the reverse complement.
CTGACAGTCGACGAGAGTACTGTCTCTGGGCCTTCACGAAAGGTCAATGATTCTAGAAGGGATGTTGCTCGAGGGCATGCAGCATTTGCCCGCTCGCCTTGGCTATGGACGCCAGCTTCAACCGATCACATTCTCAGGGATCGGGATAATTTAGCGGTTGATGAAGAAAACATATCTTTAAATCTCTCCCCTAACGGTGCAAGGCCTTATGAACATCTCTCTATAACATCTTCCTTGCGAGACAAGATGTTTCACCTCGTCTCCACGACTAACAAATATGCGAGTGGTATACCAAGTTTTCCTTCTTTAGATTTACTGAATTGTACGATTGAAGCGTTTTTCTGCCAGCAAAGCAATCAAGACGATAATTGGATTCACACCCCAACAATATATTTAAAAGATGCCCAACCAGAGCTTTTGATTGCCATCGTGGCTGTTGGATCCACTGCCATCTCCTTACCTGCTGTATGGAGAATGGGACTGGCCCTTCAGGATGTAGTGAGATTGAGTGTATCTGAATTGGTAATATCATCCTTTTGGAATTCAGGAGCCGTGCTAATTCTATTCTAACACAGTGGGAAAGGGCTAACAGTAACACTCGAAAACTCCAGCCACTACAAGCTTGGATGCTTTCCCTCGAGCTTGGTTTATGGAGTGGTTTTCAGAGAAACATGGAACTAGCCGAGAGTTTCTCGCAACCTTTGATCACGGTAAATGATTCATCACTTTTTTCCTAAATAGGGTGTCATTTGCTTCAAGAAATTCAAATGATTTAAATTCCTCGTATTATTGAACTGTCGTTTGGACTATTGGACTCACTTGTCTGGGGAAAAGTCGACATTAGAATTCAGGCTGATTGGTTTAGATGATGCGCCGTGGTGGAATTTTGTCAGCCGCTTCAGATTCCCAGAATCTGATGCCAAACCAAAATGATACCGGAAAAAGCCTGGAAGCAAAATGGCAAACGTGGGCACAAAGAGAGTCTTTCAAAAGGTATGTTTGGATACACTCATGAATACTGCAGCCGGCTTACCCTTCATTTTTGAGATTGTCTCTCAAACTGTTTCAGCATGACACTCGTGCTTCTTTAGCCCTTCAAAAACCCCCATTGATTAACTTTACGGAACTATCTTTCTCAGTACCCGCATCTCGTGAATTATTTCTAGCTGAATCTGCAGCGGATTGGAAGTCAGTGTACCTGAAAAAAACTCATTCATCGGTGGTCCCACCACCTCGCTTGATCGATATTATGCACAACTCCTGTGGTCTCGAAGATCTGGATGAACTTTGGAACGTAGATCTGTGTTATGAAGCAGCGTTGAATGGCTTTTGGGGGCAAATATGGGCAATCGGAGAGTCAGCCCGTTTTCATGGTATTGATGGAAATAAAGACTCGGTTCATCGGCTATGGATAAGTACTCAGCAGCGAGAGCTTTATCGTGAAGTCGAAAACTTTCGAGATCGAATTTTAGGCAGAGCAAAATTACCTTCAGGACTTAACATCACAGCCGAATTATTTTTGCTAGCTCTGTGTGTTTCTCCTGATGAGTTACAGCGATTCGCTGGTAAATCCGGCCAAGAAGCAGCATCTCAGAGTTTGAAATCATTAGAACGATGGTATACAACGGAAAGTGCAAGGAGGGCAATTTGGCACGCCGGACAAATCTTTCACTGGGCTTCGTTGATGGCTCCGGCTCAGTTGCGGGATTTCTACACCGTTGCCGTCTACTTTGCCAGTCTTACCATGTGGGCATATGGACATCTCTCAAATAGCATCGCCCGCGAGAGTAATAATGAGACAAAGAAGACTCGCGATTCCCCTCAACCAGAGGTTAATCTTATTGGTCCCGAAAGTCGCGAGACTCGGTCATTCATATCCAGTGGTCAAGGGACGCCGATTCTAATCCTGCCACCTCGAAATTCAACGGATATCAATGCTATCGCCGGAACGTCTGAAACCGACGACTTCAATTTGAACAACGAAAAGATCCGACTGAGTAACCCTAATGAGGTGCTTAAGATGGCGCGAGATCTCTATCGAAGCAACTTTCCAATTCTGGAGGAACCGCTTCCGCCTCTGGTGGAGAATTGTAGCAATTTGATGAGGGATCTTAGTTGTGTTCCCGAAAGTCGATTTTCTAGATGTGCTAGTCCGACAGAGAAATAAAAAAACTGATTTGAGGCACGATGAATTGTTTGCTACTACGCTGGTGTAGATGACCCTGTTCGTTGGGTTGGGTAATGTCTTCGATAGTTCGAACTGCGATCCAACACTAAAAGGGTTTCGAATTTTAGGTTTGTTATAATTGGGGAACACATTATTTGGGAGATGCAAATCATTTGAAAAATCCATATTTTCGACGCCGTTTAGTCTTCTAGTCCATACTGTTGAAAATCTTGAGGTTTGGGAACTAACTGTGTGTCTCTCAACGTGTGCTCCTAGGAGATTTGCGGTCTTCACATCCAGAAAATTTCCCGTTGGACAAACATTAGATTACATCTGTAGCTTTGGTGATTGCCAAGATCATTGTCATTCAAGCAGTGTATCAGGCAAAGCCAGTATGATGTTGTTCGTCCTTTCAGGGATTCACCGAATGCCAAGACCGTGAATCTCTCAGGAATATACGGTAACTACACTTGTTTACTCATTGCGGCAGGTGATCGTGCACATCTATCACAAATCAGACATAAATTTGTACTAAAGTGATTTATCTGCGCCATACACCGAAAAACAGGGACCGGCCCAGGGTGGGTGCTTGCATGAGCCCCTGATCAATTAGTCGCCCATAGCGTCATCCCGAATGGAAATCTCGCGTCCGCCATCACTCCCCCACATTCCGCAACCTTTCCATAATATCCAGCTCGGCATTTAGCTGCAGCCCGGCAGGGACTTTGCTAACACTTGAGCTACTAGTGACGGCGATTTTAGTGATAGGAAAGACACCGGGCCCTAGAAATACAGCAACTGATGTTTTGAACAAGTACATCTCGATCACCTTGGCCGAAGAGAAATATCAATCATTAGCGAATCAACATTCACGATGACCACCACCAATAAGATTAGAGATATTCTGGAAGTCATTGAAGACAAAGAGAATGGATTGGTATTTGAGAAAAATGTCTCTATTCCATTGAAAGCATCTGATCTTCCAGTGAGATGCAATGTCTATAGACCAATTGCTCCAGAAGGTGCCAAATTCCCTGTCCTTGTGACATATGGACCTTATGGAAAAGACATTCCTTACGATAAGTGAGTATAGGCCGTCAAGCATCCTTTCACATAAGTTATTATAGAGTGAACCACGCATACTGACATTGTCGTCCCGAAAGTTTCTTCGCCAAATCCTTCAGCGAGGTAAACCCTGAGCACAAAAGTAAATATAGCGCTTGGGAAACCCCAGATCCAGTATTCTGGACTTCTAAAGGATATGTGGTTGTGAGGGCAGATGAGAGAGGGCTGGGCCAAAGTCCTGGGCTCTTAGATACAATGTCTCGAGGCACAAGCGAGTGTTTCTTTGATGTTGTTGAGTGGGCATCCGAGCAACCTTGGTCTTCTGGGAAAGTTGGACTTTTGGGAATCAGTTATTATGCAGGTATGCAATGCCGACTGATTAATTTCTAACCTTGTCTATTCTGTGCTGATATATCATGTAGGCAGTCAATGGCGTGTTGCAGCTCGTAGACCAAAGGGTCTTGCGGCTATTATACCATGGGAGGGAATGACTGATTATTACCGTGATCGATGCAGACATGGTGGAATCCTCTCAGATGAATTCATCCGATTTTGGTGGAACAGACAAGTTATTACCAATCAATATGGTCGACCTGGACGTGCAGCTTCGAAATGGGGCGAGGATACCATTGAAGGGGATTTGGATGAAGAGACGCTTCTTAAGAATCGTAACGACCAGACTATCGATAACGTAAACAATCGCTTTTTGGATGACGATTATTACAAATCAAAGGATTTTAATCTGGAGGACATTGAGGTTCCGGTTTTATCGGTAGCGAATTGGGGAGGTATTCTGTTGCATCTTCGAGGTGAGTTCACGGATGTGAAGATTATTTTGATGGTCACTGATGAAAGTTATAGGCAATGTGAATGGCTACATGTGGGCAGGTTCCAAGTTCAAGTATCTCCGTTTCATTACTGGACGCCACGATCTTCCCTTTTACTACAAAAAAGAAGTTGAAATACAAAAATCGTTCCTCGACGCGTTTCTCAAAGATGACGATAAAATTGGCTGGTCTACCCCCGGAAAAGTCAGCCCTGTCAGCGTGATTCTTCGAAAAGGAGATGTTGGTTACAACAATGCCGAAGCCGAAACTAAATATGAACGAAGAGAAGAAACAGAATGGCCATTAGCAGGAACACAATATACCAAGTTCTATCTCACACCAGGGAAAACACTTTCCAGAGATCCGTCACCATCAAGTGAGGACAAAGTTTCATATGATGCGTTGGGAACTCTCAAAAATCCAAAGCTTGTCCAATTCACAAGCGCACCATTCGAGCAAGAAACAGAAATTACCGGGCATATCACCGCACATCTGAACGTATCCCTCTCCCCTTCTCCGTCAGCAACCGCCCCGGAGAAAGACATCGACATCTTTCTGACCCTCCGCCATATTTCCCCCTCAGGTGAAGAAATTTTCTACACCGGCACAGCAGGAGATCCGGTTCCACTAACTAAAGGCTGGCTCCGAGTTTCTCTCCGTAAAATTGCGGAGACCCATCCGCGGAATCTACCATACCAACCATATCGCGAATATCGCTCGGTTGATGTTCAGGAAGTTAAACCTGAAACCAGTTATGCAGTGGATGTTGAGGTGTGGCCTACTAATGTTGTGGTAGAGAAAGGGGGAAAGATTGTGCTGGAAGTGAGTTCGGGGGATACTCAGGGAAGTGGGATTTTTGCTCATGGGAATGAGAAAGATAGGTAAGTTTCCTGTTGTGATTGATTCCTTACTCGTCTGTCGTTTAGAAGAGATACACATGTGCTGACTTTGGAATTGTAGATCTGTAGATAAGTTTGCAGGTAAGAATAACATCCATTTCGGTGAAGGACAGGAGAATTTCGTCACATTGCCTATTGTGCCGTCAAGATCATAAGGGTGTAAAAATACCTAGTTGTCATGTAGTGTTGTAGAATTGAATGTTTTATGAACTTCGATGATTCAATTCTGCCGTACAAAATTGCTCTGGAGACCTCGGGAAGCGCAGATGATTAAAGGTCAAGTGTGATTAGTCTTCCATATTGCTGTCTGTGTATAAATCAAAATGTGCAATTTGAACTGAAGATAAAAAAGCTTATTTGCGATCTCATGTCCTCTTTTATTGAAGGCTAAGGGCCTTTTGAATAAGTTTAGGGAGCGTTCCTTGGCCATCATCTATCATTCCATGAACATCCCACGAAGTTGTGTCCCAAGTCCTGAGCCTTGAAGCAAAAATAACTGACATCTATGATATCCCACCGGTATTTTTCTCAATATAAGATGAGGATAATTATCGTCCAGAAGCTCCAAGATTAAGCAACAGTGAAAAATGGGTATCACATAGAACAAGTACACATCCAATTTATGAATAGCAGATCAAATTGGATGAGATCAGCTTGAAAGTCTATCATTGATTCACAGATCATAATACACAAAACTGTCATCGGATGGAAATCTCCTGCTCTTAATTCGATACAATTGAAAGCGAAACAATGTCCACTGATGATAAAGGTACACATGAATGTTTGTATTATGAAACCTTCAATCATGATCAGGTTATCTCTTCACGAATCCTTAGCCACTTTTCCTCACTCCATCCATTCCACCCAAATCCTCCTTCAACTCCTTCCCATCTTCTCCAATGACCGGCTTTGCCTCAGTCAGAACATATAGCATCCTCGCCCACTCTGTCTCACTACAGTTCCTCCAAGCATGAGCCGTAGCCCTCTGCACACAAATATCACCTCTCTTCATGATCCTCTTTTCACCCCCATCCAAAACCAACTCCACTTCCCCCTCAATAACCACCCCGTAATCCAAGCTTGTAGTTCTATGCATTGGTGAGAGATGCCCAGGTTCTATATCCACAACTCGGAGAACGTTGCCTCCTGGAATGACTAGGCCTGGTGGAGAAGATAGGTAATTCGTGTAGCTCGATATGTCTTTGTTGGAGCTCATTTCTACTGGAAATTCCGATGTGCAGTATCCCAGAAAGAACTTGGCGCCTTTCACAGCGGTCCAGGTAGATTCTGAGGAGAGGGAAGAGGATATTATGGCTTTGCCGTCACGGTCATGGTCGGTGATGTGTCGGGAAATGTTGGGAAGTGGACTAGGCTCTACTGCATTAACCATTTTGGCGGTTACGGAGTGTAAATTTTGATCTGGAAGGATGAGTGAAGTATGTCGAGATAAAGGCTTGGAGATATCAAGGGTTGAGTATCGTTATATGTTTTTCAAAATTGTATCGTGATATTATTTCTGTGAGGCCGAGGATAGGAAACTGGATGCGTGCATAAGTACCACCTACAGCTAAGACAAATGCTGCAAAGAGGAACAAGACAGTCCAATAATAATTCAATTAGATTCCACGCTCAAATCGAGATACTACAAGGGCTACGATAGTCTTTCCGTGGTTATTCCATCCGGATTCAGTAATTGAAAGAATTTCCGCATGTCGTTAAGGAGGGGTATGTGGGGCCGAGTGGAGGGTGACGATATGAAAATTACAAAAACGAAACTGCCGGTGGGTGCGGGCCCCCATAACCGACGGTGAATCGAGACCACATACAGAAATTGGTCAGAGTCTTTGAAGTGGGCGCCAGTCACGCTACAGAAATCAAAAATAGATGCCTGTATCGCGGCGGAAAAGCCAGAGAACGGACTTCGACGGACATTGTATGTCCATGAATGAGAATATACATATCTTTAATTGTCTGATTTCTCGGGATCACATTGACGACAATCATTAAATCTCACACCTAGCAATACCAAAAAGCGAGTTCACTTCCGAAGTGTTTTGATCTCCATACACCATAGAACCTCCAAATTAACGATGGCTACCAACGACAACATTAACGACCAATACAGACCTTTAAAGGTATTGATAGCGGGTGGTGGGATTGGAGGCCTCTCGGCAGCGATTTTTCTGCGGCAAGCAGGACACATTGTGGAAGTGTGTAGAAGTCCCTGAATTTTACTCAAGATACCGAGACTAACTAATAGATAGATATTTGAACAATCTCGCTTCGCATCTGAAACCGGTGCAGCAATACACGTTCCCAGCAATGTGAATGGCCTGTTAAGAAGATTTGGTATGATACCAGAGGATCATGGCGCAAATCAGACAGAGTGGGTAACGGAGTATCGACCGGATGGAGAGTTGGTATTTTCCAGAGATGTGAGAGGTCTATCAAAGGTCTTCCCATACCCTTGGCAATTGATACACCGAGTAGACCTTCATAATGCACTGAAAGACATTGCTACTTCTAAAGAAGGCAAAGGAATACCAGCAGTGCTGCATACTCGAAGCAGGGTTGCGTCTGTTGATATTGAAACTCCTTCTTTAACGTTGGATGATGGATCTACGCACACGGGCGATTTTATAATCGCTGCAGATGGCATCCATTCACAGATCAGAAATTTACTGCTGAAGGATCTTCCACCCCCAGAGCCATCTGGAACCAGCGCTTTCAGATTCTTAATTCCAATCGACGATATTCGAGCAGATCCTAAGACAGCACATTTCGTTGAGAAATCTGGACAACTGCTTCTACTATACGGAAAAGATCGAAGGATAGTTGCGTATCCATGTAGGAACAATACTTTGTTGAATTTTGTGGCATTGCATCCGGAAGAAGAAACGGAAGCTAGTGCAGAAGAGTGGAGTCAAAGCGCATCCAAAGACTCCCTTTTGAATTGTTTCACTTCATATAAAGAAGATGTCCAAGCTCTGCTAGCCAAGGCTTCTCCTGAAGATATTAAACTATGGAGTTTACTGGATCACGAGGAACTGGGTAAAGAGAATTGGGTTCACGGGAAAGTGGCACTGCTCGGAGATGCAGCTCATGGATTTCTTCCACACCAAGGACAAGGCGGTGCTCAGGCGATAGAAGATAGTGCGGCAATCGGGGCTTTGTTTCCATTGGGTACTCGATCGTCTGATATTCAGCAACGTTTGAAGCTTTACGTTCAAGCCAGATATGATCGTGCTACACTCGTACAAGATTTTACTCGCCAAGCTGCATTTCAAACTCCTCGTGGAAAACATGGAGGAAAGGTTATAGATCCCATGCAATTTACGCAAATCAACTTTTCCCATGATGCTTACGATCATGCGCATGGGATCTTGATTCGGCATTTGAACAATAACGCTCTTTATCGGAGAATGCCAATGTCCTTTGGGCCTAGCCCAGGTCCAAGACAAGATCTCAACGGCATACAACGAAAGCCCTTGGATGCGACATACAAAACAAGCTATATCACCTTTAAAACATACAAAAGCTATCTAATGACTCTTCTGCCATCCGATGATTTCCAAATTGGTACGGAGGGTATGTGGGCAACTGCCACATTCTCAGTTACACGCTTGGAGAATCTAGAGTGGCTCGGAGGTCGGGGATACTCAATGCTGGGGTTATTTGTTCATGATATCGTACAAAAGAGTTCCTCGGATAGCCATTCTGGTGATTCGGCTGAACTGAAAGGTGATTTCCTGCCAGTTCTGTTCGAAAATATGGCCGATCCAATCATTACTGGCCGAGAGGAGTTGGGGTTCTCGAAGGTGTTTGCAACATTGGATGAGAAAGCTAGCTCAGAATCGTCGTTCATATTGAGTGCTGGTTGGGAAGGTACCGAATTTTGTCGCCTAACCTTGGATGACTTGGAAGAGGCTCCAAATGCTGAGTCTGCTCTACAAAGTCCGGTTTTACACTATAAGGCCATTCCATCAAGTATCAAAAAGGGGCAAGATGCGGAGTACGCGACAACTTATCCTTCGATACCGAAAGCGGAAGGAGAGAGGAGATGGAAGGCAGGGAAGGCGGAAATTGTATTCACGGATCTGGAAAATGGGGAACTGGAGATGGCGTTCCCAACTCTAGCGAACATAATCAAGGGATTAAGGGGTATCAAAATTGTGGAGGTCATAAGATCGGGAATTCAAGCTTCAAAGCCTTAATTCAATCTGTCATTTTTAGTTTCTTCAAGCTATTTGTATCAAGGTCTCGTATTGCTTGTAACTCAGGAGAAACATCAACATCATCTTTTATAAAATGAATACAATTGTCACACTCAGAATGATTCTTTTATATACACGAACTCTAACTGGTGCCGCACAACTGTTTTGAGATATTTGAGTAAACGGATCAACATACAGATAAAAATCTCAATTGCTTTTGCAAAGCACTTGACTTGTTAGTTTGAGAAATAATACATCACCTTCAAAACAGCAAGTCTAATATATAACTTATGTATTGTATTGTTAGGTCTTGAAAGCTAAGACATTCATAGAAAGTTTAGAGAGAAATAAAATGTATTTGGATTGGAGTAGAAATAAAGTGTTTGGATGATTACTTTATCAACTGAGTACCTATGTAAGCCTGATTAGCTGAGCTTCAGGTCAAGCAGAAATTGCAATAAAAGAGATAAACAATTTAGGATAATGATTTATAATAGAGACTAGCATTGAACTTATTTACGTGATCTTTACCCTTGTGTACCCAGCACAATGGAGCAATGTGTAGTATACCCACCATGACCTGTGCAGCAAGACGATTCAGCCCCGGATTACCATCCCAGAGTTATCCCAAACTGTGTTCAGCCCTCTATCGGAAGCGTAATCTGAACTCCTAATGTTGCACATCTGATATGTGGATCTCTATTTATAGAACTTCTAAACTTGCTCGGGAATTGTTTCCACCTGTTGTCTAGCACTTCATTGAAGGCTAAATATACCAAGCTTTATGTGTGTGATTTGAATACCTTGTTTTGCATGTCTAAATCAGGCTCTCTATCTATTGAGCAGCTAAATCACCTGTGCAAGTATGACTTAAACTTCTCATGTTGTATGGATGAATGAGATCCCACATGAAGAGGAACGAAGCAAGACGGCCTCTATTACATGGAATATTCTGTATATGTCACTTGATATGAAGACCTTATTCTACAAATTGAATCGAGTTTCATCGCGTATATGGCAGACTATCCTGAGAATGTGATATGAACTTCTGGGTTTTTCCCATTTAAATAAGAAGCCAGAGTCAGGATCTTGGTCTATTCCGAATAAAACGTGACTGACTCCCTTATGTTGCATATCTGGATACGAGATAACACATCCATGGCACGATTGAGTTCACTATGTTGCATGTCTGGGGACATATCGATGGCACGATAGAGTTTTGATCGCCACCGAAGTAATACAATATAGCTTAGTGGAGGTCAGTCATCAAGGCAAGAATAAACCAACGGTATTATGACATCATTAATGCATGGAAGATGAGAAATGATTCGACATGGATCGACCCAATCCACTCACTAGCTAAAAGCGAAGAAGCGCGAATAAGTTAGGTCGATTGTTACGAGTGAAAGTTTTTTTTAACCGAGGAGCTGAGCTGGAAGATTCCAACAAGTCGGTACTGACACAACACATCCATGATTCGATGATAAACCCCTCTACTTCGAATGACAAACTTTAGATACACTTGGATCTATTCCTCGCAACCTATGCAAGGGTAAATTTATATAAGAGAAGAGTACTAATTCACTACATATGGAAGCTTTCAATGCTCGATGGTGCAAGCATGTTTCAAATGTCGATAGAGAATTTAAACGAATTTCGATCGTTTCAACGAGGCCCAATGCCTCAGATAACCGTACTGGTTACACCTCTATTACTACCTCAACAGATGAAAAGGGACGCTAGTTACCGTAGCTAAAATCGTATCGTAAGGTGTTCAAACCTAAGCTCGTTGGGTAGACGTTTAACTTTCGCTAATTTTAAGCGGTGTTATGCCGATAAGGGCCTTAGGAACAAGGTATAGACCTTGTGTATATCCTGACATAGCTTCCTAACTTTTATAAGATTAGCCGTCACTGTGATGATAATATGACTTTATACTTCGTGACCTTTTCAGTGGGTCCACCGAGATGCCTAATTCTGTCACTGAGTCAAGCAAGATTGCGATGATGCAAGATCTCAATGCGCTGCCATCATCGGGTATGAAGCTTCTCGAGAAATTAAATCAAGCGTCAGTGTTATGCGATATTCACATCTGATAGTTGTTACCAGACGTTTCTTTAAGAGTCGAAAGACTGATAACAGGAGTATTCTGAACAAACTTTCGACAAGAATTGACACATGTCCTCATTATAATAGAGTAATTAAAGATATTTTTTAGGCGTCTGAAAGGAGGCTTAGAAGAAAGAAACATATAGTAGAATTTGCTTGCCACTCTGATTGTCTACTTTGCATCAATCACACTTATTTTAGCAAATGTCCTGTCCATTTCGTTGCATGTCTGAATCCACCTGTCAAAAGATTAAAGAGCCAACTAACTTCCTATTCTATTTCTAGCTCGCCATATCTGGCCTATCAAACTTCAAACAGAGATGAAAGTGCAATGTGTTGCATATCTGAGTCCACCTGTCAAAAAATTAGAAAGTCAACTAACTTTCCGTCCACTATCTCGCACCTATCAAATTCCAGATTGAATTATTACAGTCTGTTGTTGCATATCTGAATCCACCTGTCAAACAATTGGGAAGTCAACTAGCTTTAACTCAATCTCTCTGGCCTATCACATTTTAATAGAAATACAATAACAGTATGTTGCAGGTCTGAGTCCACCTGTCAGAAAATAGACAGACAGCTAACTATTAGCTCATCATCTTGCACCTATCAAGCTCTGAGTAAAGTCATTACAGTCTGCTGTTGCAGGTCTGAATCCACCTGTCAGAAATAGACCGAAAGTAAATCTTTAGTTCACTATCTCTCACCTATCAAATGCTAGATAGATAAAATACGGTCTCTTGTTGCACATCTGAACACCAATTTCTATAAATAACTTCAAACTTCTGTGGTTATGTCATACATCCCAGAATGACTTGTAGATCTGAAGAGCTTTGGATGCAAACTTAGCTAATAAGAAGACTACCAGCGTCTAGCTTCCTCTTCATAGACAGACTACTTCCTGCCAATCACATTCCACAGAGACAAGAAAATGTGTTTTGTTGCAAATCTGAAATGAAATTTCTATAAATAACTTCAGGGTTCCATGGTTATGTCATGTATTTTGGAGCAACTTGTAGATCTGAAGAAGTCTGGGTGCATTTTTAGCCAATAGGAAGAGTACTAGCATCTATTATGCTCCTTAATGACTACTCTACCAATCATACTCTCTCGAGAGGGAGGGAATTGCGATTTGTTGCATCTCTGAAATATTGTTTCTATAAATAACTTCAGATTTCCATGGTTATGTCATATTTTTTAAACTAAGTTGTAGATCTGAAGAACTATGTATACACATTCGACTAATAGGAAGATTACTAGCATCTATCTTGCCCCTCGCAGACTGCTTCCTGCCAATCACACTCCTGAGAGAGGAGGAAATACATTTTGTTGCATATCTGAGATATTATTTCTATAAATAACTTGACTAACTGAGAGATATCTTATCATAGTATGTTGTATGGATGGAAGATCTGCGAAAGTCCTCCTACGTTCAGGGTTAGATATTTCTTTGAGCTAATACTTCCTTGCAGGCATACCCCAAGTGCTATCGTTTTTCCTTCAACTTGGCAATCAAGATACTCTGTCTACATGAAGTGATGCCATTCAATTTGAGATATGTCTCTTATAGCCACAAGGATAAAGGTCACATAAAATTCAATTTGGCATTCAAAAGCTCACGAAACAAGAACCACATAATAGCAGATAATCACTACTGCATTTCTTTCTTTGCAAGTCTTGTTAAATATCAATTATTAAAGCTTCTTACTAAATTTCATGAACTCCATGAATCCTACAGAGCTTCAGGCCCTCCAAAATACAATAGTAGTGTGTATTATCATACATGCCATGAATAGTATCACAAAGCTCTGCTTCTCTCCTATCATTGAAAGGATAGTGATCACTGTGACGCTTTTGAGAAAGAAAGGTAAGAACCCACCAAATGATATCAATTGTAGGCCTCAAGGTAGAAAAAGCGCGAATCATCGTGGACGAGTCTACAGTGCGGGGAAAATTTCGACTTCTAACTGCAACAGCTGGCCAAACTAAATGATGCAATCCCAGAACAGCAATCAATCCAAATTTCTTTCAGGAGTCTCATCACTGATATTTACATCCACTCGTTGATTCAACCTCTCAACCTCGTCGATTGATATATGTGTATAAAGCTGAATCAAAACTCGCTTAATCGAAACAGAATCTCACAATCATACACACACATCGAGACGGACTTGTTTTATACACAGCACAAGAATATTGGAATTGAAAATTTAGGAATTCAAAAAGAATACCGATACCTATTTGGTTATACTATAGTCTAAACAGCAATTTCATCAATCCATTTTCTTCTACGATCTTATCTCCTACCGGTACACTTGCGTGATCAACTGTAAATCTGAAAAATTTCCCCGCATTTTAGTGCAATTATATGCGTGTGGATTTTGAGAAGAAATAACACTGCTCTGTGTCTTCGTTGACGTAACTATTCTTATTTTTTCTTTATTACACGGGAGATACTTTCATCTCTCTATAATGGAAATATGCCAACAATAACGCCGTTACACATTTTCGCTGCGCTCAAATATGATTACTAAATGATTGGAATAGAAAGTAATACCACATCTGACATATTCAGTGCTCGTATTTCACATAACATTTCCATTAACGATTCATATTTGAACAGGGTTAGGGTTAGGGTTACACATCGCAAGTTCCTTGTCTAGTCGTCATCGATTGACTGCCGATCGAACCATTGAGAGATATCGATATGGGCTCACTGCACGATTTGTTGGTATGGGTCTTCATTTCCGAATTTGTTAAAAAATGCGACGCCTGCAAAGTATATTCACATCCTGTGCTAGATAGGCAAGAGCGTTTCCTAATAACGTACTTTGTTGTGGACGAACTAACTATGAGCCTTGATTACGCTTACTGTGTATACTCTGCCTGGTAGCGAGTATAGATTTGGGATATGGGATCTCAATATCCAATTATGCCTTAAAACATGTATCTTGATTGAAACCCAAACGCAACATATCTATGGAAGAGAAAAAGTTTTGGGTAGCTCTAGAGTAGGGTAGCTTTTGTTCTATCTGTATGAAGGTACATGTGCAAGTATTACTTGATTTCATCTGCTTCCGAACCATCTATTACTCAATTCGCAACGCTACTACAACCTCGTGTAACCCGAGATGCGGTTTCTACGTGATGAGGGAAATATGATGATTTGATCCATCAATGGCTCTTAGTGCCACCCAAGATGGGCATTTACTGGTGCAGAGAAATGCTAGGGATGCGAAATGGGATCGTGGGAAGTCGATGGTGAAGTGCCAGTCAAGATAGAATGAGAAAGAATGAGATTTCATTTGATTCCACACAATTCCAGAGAAGCAAAAGAAAGTGAGGATGGCAGTTTCACAGCTAAGGGGTAACTAAAACTATGGTACAGAATGGAAAGAGCAATTGCCTTATTTTGAAGCACCCACCGATGACCATGGCACCTGTGAAATCGGCTCTGCGAAATATGGAAAGGATCAATTTAATTCAACGAAAACAGTAAAATTACTCGATGGGTATTTCTCTTACGATGAATAACAAACTGCGAATCACGTGCAAATCCAGCTTCTCATTGGAAGACAAGATGCACCAAAGAAGCTTGCAGTAGTCATCTTTCGCTTAAATTTGTTAGAGTTGTACTAGTTCATCACTTGAGTAGCATCTAGTTCCCCAACACTTCATTTCGAATCCTCAGAATGCATTATCAGACTGTACAGTATGTTTCTTCATGAAATGATAATATGATTGATCTTGATAACTACAATGTTGTCCATCCCCTTTTTTCTCGTTTTTGAATCATAAAATTTGATACAAAATTGGAAAAAAAAAATACATCCTTCTTGGCGGGAAAACTGTGTTGGGTTTCAGGGTCGCCGTACTAAGCGAGAAAATGGGGGGGAGTGTACTAGTAGGACAGTGAACGTCGATGACTCAGTATTGAATGAAAACCTAAATTTCGATAATCGACCAAAATCTTGTCCAATGAGAAGAAGGTTGAAATTTTTCCAATATTATACGTTCGAGGACCCGCGCATTGAATTAAAACCGAATACTCAGCAAAGTCTCGAGCCCTCAAATTTTCCCACATCTGAATACTTTCTATCCTCACTCGTACACGTAGACATATTTGGTATCACCTTATCACTAAATCCTCGTTTCTCATACAGAAAAGTCGACGTCGACAACCCCTTAGAAGAGCGATAAACTCAAAGTAGGTACGACTACATCACTTGATGCACATCTGCCCCTTCCCCCTTTGGACTAGACTTCCTCCAATGTTCAAGGTTAACGTAGAGATGACACATCGTTAAACTAACTAATTGAAAGTCGAACTACCTGAGCGCATTGAGAGAAAACTTCCGCACAATTGTTCTTCTTCATCATCATCATCATCATTCCCCATAAACAAAGAAAATCAAAATTTTATCGTTCAAAAGGAAAAGATATCACAACGCATAGAATAGAGCTTCAAGAAACACAAGACAGTCGAACAATCACAAACAATAGTTAGAGCGACTAGCAATCGCCAGAAAATTTTGCACCTCGACCAAATGGCCGACCAAAAAATGATTCAGCGCTGCCAGCTGAGCAGCGCCGCAAATTGCTTTCTCAACTCTCACCGCGAAGATGACGATACTGGTAAGCTTTCTTGTTCAATCGTAAGACCACCACTAATTCTCCAGGCTCCGTTTCGATGAAACATCCTACGGCTGCATACTACGATGGTCACAATTGGAAATCAGCTGCGTCTGTTGCGAGGGAGCTCGAGCATCAAAGATACGCCGTGTTCAAGGAAATTCAGCGCATGGAGACGCAGATAAGAGACTCGGTTGAGAGAATCCATCTTGGTTATCCAGTAAGTCATACCTGCATATCTCTGTCGATTTGAGCCTTTGTCGCGATGATAGGAGAGATGGAAAGGCCTAACGATGAAACCAAACAAGCTGACGAGTTACCAGAAGGCAAGGAAGGTAGAACCTACACCCAAGAAGCAGGAGATCGCACCACGAGGCTCTGCTAGAGCTGCCAATGTCCGCGCACACTCGCAGACACCCTTCATTTTGAATCCCGGTCCAACCCGCTATTCCGAGTGGCCTAGCCGCTTTGCAAATTCTCACCTCTCCGAGCACACTGGCAGGTTGGGGATACCAGTATATCATGAACATAGAGACGTGCAATGGAGCGGGGAATATTTGAAAATGATGAGAGTAGGCGCCCACGATAATGGACGCATTGATCAACGATATTCCGTACAGAATTACTATGAGCATGTTTTGGATAACATCCAGACGCTCGATCGTTCTCGTGGAAATGGGTTTGTTTTGAATGAGATGGCTTTATATTGGTCGCAAAAATTACCAAGAACCATGGCAGCAATAAATGATGCATTCCTCCTTGGAACAAATGATAAGAGGATGAGGAAAGTCCAGAATACATCGTCCAACCTGAAAAATATTTATAAACGTAATCAGCTCAAGAGAAAACTAATTTCTGGGGCCGATAGAGGTGCGAAGAAAGCGCAGAGAATGGCCAATCTCCTCAGAGAACTTAAGAAGTCCCCGTTCCTCCGGGAACAGATTGAGCAGTTCGAATATATAAAGGAAAGAGGCGGGGACGGTTATTTGGAAGTCAAGCATCATTTAAGTGCGGTGCCTGGATACATGTCTCATGAGTTTAAAAATGAGCGTCTGCCGGTTAACGGATTGTGGAACGGGATTGGACCTGGTAATGGAGTCAAACGTGAGCGCACCGGTTCCGTATGGTCTTCCCATGACCCTTATGGTGTGCGTAGCTCGTTGAGGATGGTGAATAATGCTAGTAGTGACTTTCAAGAAGAGTACGTCACGAAGGCGACTTATGGTCCACCAACTTCGATACATACAGTAGATGACGCGGCCGAACCAATGGAGGAAGAGTCGGATCCAGACGAGGCAGATTTGGACGAGTCAGATGTAGAAGATACATATTCAGACGAGACATTTTCATACGAGACATCTTCAGACGAGGATTTTTTCCCGATGGATTTAGATAGGCCTGAAACAGAGGAGAGTGAATCAATGGAATACTAATAAGATGAGATTGAGAACGGGTATGAACAACAAGAGGTCCCCAATTCTGCGGAAAGGCAACTGACTTGGCTAGACGCAGAAATTGTTTCGGGGTTTTGTTGACACAACACTCAGTTCTTATTCCCCAAAAATGATCAGGACGGCGTCCCATCAACATCGATTGCATATGAAGCCGGGTCGAGTCGTCACCGAATGAGGTTTATCTATCGCTTTCGTCCAGATTTTGGGGATTCGTTTTCGCAAATACTCTGGAATGTATCTTTCAAGGTCTTCCTCCATCGTTCCAAGCATCTCTCAGAATTAGAATTTATTCCAACGCATCTTCGGTATATCAGTCCTCCAAATCGAACGGCAAAAGTCTTTATGTATCAGAAAGACATATATACCACGACTATTATCGCGAAGCACACCCCTGTCTCCTACAATCCAAATACATCCGAGAAATGTCGAATTTAAGAACCCACACCCCGATATCTCACGCACATATCTGCAGCATGGTTTCAATCTTTAACATCCGAAATCGAATCTGCCTGAGGCTGGATCGGTACATGTAGTGGAATCCACGCTTGCTGCGACTCATGCTTTGGTTCCGTTCGATTCCCAAGGATTTCGTACATCAAGACGTCAGCCCAGGGCGAAGCATTGCCAAAGATTGGCTTTGATATATAATCTAGCTTTTAAGTAATAGGTCTAGACATCAACATTCGAAAATATCGAGTGCTCAAAATATTACTCGACAAAAGCTTCCAAATGTTAGCCAGCTTAAAAGAAATTTCCAGCACAGCTGCTTGAGTTCATTTCCCACAGCATTGGCACAGCGGATTCTCTGTGGCTACGAACCCGGATTCTTGTCAAGGTTATCGGCCGATGAGTTTTGGATATCGAGTAATAGAATATAATAACATCGAATAACCAGTCAGCCGGAGTGCGAATGCTCGACGCCGTTTTCGAACTCGGGGGATTGTTGGAAGCTCTTTAATTCTAAAAGGAGCTTTTGTGCTAGCATTATCGACCTTGACGATTTGCCACGGGTCCAACTCAGATTATCTCTGGGAGTATCATCAATCGAGATGTTGACGCGTGGAGCTTTACCTCCGTCCATAAAGAAGACAGATTAGATGCTCAGTAACGCTCTCTTCTGACACGCTTGAATATTTGGAGAATCTCTCAGAGTTTCTCTACCACCTTTGGAACTTCAACTGAGAGAGAAGGACAAAAAGGGCCGCTTAAATCTTAGTTGAGCGTCCGATGTTCTTGTTGTAAAAACAGAGACCGGGCACGAAGACTCAAGTCTAGCGGATTTCAGGATATAGAACGATGTTGGTATCATTTAATCCACTTAATAGCTGCACTCTAATTTTCTTTGGAGAGTAACAATTTGTATTTGGATACTTAAGAGATATAATTTGGAAATTATCGTCAAACAAGTTAGAAGAGAACTCTTCTCACGAGGCGCCGATGCAAAAAGGGATCAACCGTCTTACCACTTTGTTTTATATATTATTGGTTATTTTGTATATTGCTGGTTATATGTTGGAAATGATTTGCAGGAATTAGAGGGAAGTGGATATTTAAAAGAGAAAGCTGAGTTAGAATGTCGGAAGAGGTTAGAACTTGATATTCTACAAGATCTATCGAGCGAGGAGGGCTTATAATAGATCTTGCCATTTTCCTTTGTCAATAGGCGTTTGTGTAATTGGAAAATATAGCAATAAAACTACTTCAATATTAGGTAGCGGGAAGTTGTGTAGTGATGATGAATGTATGAGTGATGTGAATAAAGGTGTGATCGAAGTATCGAACTCGTCTAACGTCGTGGTGATTGCAAGATAAAGTAAGCTGATGATATTGGGATCGTGATAACGTTCGGTGATGCAAGGAAGGTACATATGGGTTGATTGATGGCTGCGATACAAGCTGATCTGGAATAGTGTAGGAGGCGACATGAAGATAATGGGTCCGGATAAGCTGAAACCTCGTCGAAGATGAAAGCAAGTGTTGTATACAAAATAACCCCGTTCATGGAAAAGAAAAGAGAACCAGTGGGAATGTAACGAACGATCTATAAATCATACTGCTCAAAAAGGACAGTGAAGAAACGGCAAGCATGTAAGAGCAAAACAAGCCGGCATCAACTAAGATAACCGGTAACGATCAAAATGAACGCATGGCAGAATAGAATTCATTCTATGGGATATTTGTTCTGCTCATAAGGTCTGGTCCACTAACTATCAATACAAGTAGCGCTTGCTAGTTCATTATTCATCTTTCGCGTCGGTATCATACAATTCCTTCCAAATCGGCTTCCTCACTCGACTACCATCTCCCCCGAGTATCACACAGCACTTCCAAATCAAACTTTGCTCTCCCCGGCACTCTTCGCGTCATCCACGATTTTGTCTTCCGGGGCAAACTTCATGCTCACACTATTGACACAGTGTCTCTCATCGGTCGGTGTCTTATATCCTTCACCTTTGAATACATGTCCCAAATGGCCTCCGCAATTTGAACACACTATTTCAGTTCGCTCCATACCCAAAGTACTATCTGTATGTCTTGTTACAGCGCCAGGAATGTTATCGAAATAGGCGGGCCATCCACAACCAGATTTGAATTTGTGTGAAGCTTTGTATAGAGGGGCGTCGCAGCCGGCGCATGTGTAGACACCGGAGTCGGGCATGTGCTTGTCGTATTTGCCAACATAGGGAGCTTCGGTGCCTTGTTTACGGAGGACTCGGAATTGTTCTGAAGAGTGTTAGATGAGGTTTATAGATCAATTGTGCATAAGACTATGGAGGGAGAAGAGTATGGTAAGAGGGGGCGAGGTAGACTAGGTGGAGGTAGACTAGGTGGGTGGCAAAGGGCGAGAAGGGAAACTTTACCTCTTGAAAGAACAGCTTGCCATTCTTCGTCTGTCTTTTGCACTGGATAAGACATTTGCTGAGAGCTTGAAGTACCAAAGAAAGATGATAGAAATGGGATGGTTGGCATTGATCTCAGGACGGTTCCTCGAGTGATGGGTTGAAGGGCTTTGTATTGTGTTGCTGGGAGGCGAGAAAGCGTATAATTGCTGATTGTGTAGAAGGTACGGACGAGAGTCGGAAACGTTGGGATACGCATGAAGGATATTTATAATATATTTGAGGATATATTTGATATCGAGGTATGACAAATTGGGTGATAGGTAAAAGGGCAGTGTGCAGGGGGAGCTCAGTCTTATGTGGAATCATCTATTGCTTTGTACGCTCGCGGGGTTGAACGCCACCATGACGGATTCTTAGCGAAGAACCATCACCGAGAAATTTTACAGACACCGGTATTTTGGCAAGGATTGTATTTGGGGCTATGGATTGATTTGCATCATGCATCTCATCATTAGAAATCTTTAGAGGATGGTGAAATTGGTTGATGTGAGGTTAATGAAGAAACTACTATTTTGGTAATGTGGGAACAGCATTTTCTAGCGGATTGGGCTTACATGTTCAACCTGCAGCTGCACATCCTGACTTCAGCTCAAGCCATACATAAGGAATCCGTGACTATGGAATCATCTTTTGGTGTTGACTTCGCATATATGTATATGCGCGGGAAGCAATACAGAATTATTCTAGGGGTGAAGTTGTATTCTCATTAGATGTTATGTTGGAATCAAGACTTGATGTTCATGAATACGCGATGTGATATGATATGAAGAAACCTAAGTGATGTACACTGAATCGTTGTCAGGTTTAGTTAGCCAGAGTTGTTAGCAAGAGACTGAATGAATCTAGAGCTACCATTACGTCGTACTTCTAATTGACAACTCTATCTTCATTGCGATCGGATGAATGGAGGGAATATCATAATGGAAATCAACCCCCAGAACTAGATATAGAGGGAACATTTGAAGTCCAGATGTTATAAATAGGTAGGGTGTTCATCAAGCTTTGTCGTCAACATGATATTGGATATCAAATATACAAACGGTTAATGTTATATTATTTATATACATCTTCGAACCCCCTCAAAGATGCTCTTCAACAATGCATCAACAAACAAAGTCTAGTCTAACAGAAAGCTTGACGCAAGTTTACTATCATTAGTTTATGGGAGGGAAAATTCTTTCTAGTCCATTTCCCGACGGTGAACTATGTAAACCACTAGAAGATCGAGCTGATCGAGGCATCAATAACCTGGAAGTGACTGATTGATCTGTCAATAATTCTAGGAGTTTTAGCCCCCCTCCTCCTTCTTCTTCCCCCCCTCCGCCTCCCACTAGATGCTTGTTGGATGATAGGATGAGAGACCAACGATTACTCTGCATACCTACGTTGATAAATAGACGTTCACAAGGTCGAGTGCGGCACGGGAAAGTGTCAAGTAGGTATGTATGCCATGTAGATGACTACAGTAGCCATAAACCAAGAACCGGATTTCAAACCGAGGATGCATTACTAAGGTCTCTCCAGCTACCGAAGTACGGTTATTTGTAGGTGTGAATCAATGGCATTACCTAGTATCCAATGAAGCCTTCCGAGGGCGTGAATCGACTCTCTCCAAGTGAACAAAGTGATGAGCATACTAGGAGGTAACATAATTACCTATAACCGTAATATATGACGATCCAATTATTCCACTGTCCGATTGCCCAAATCGTCTCAATCCGTACGGTACCAAAACCAATCCAATCTTGGGCCTCTCTCGGTAAGGTCATAATGACTTTGTTTAGTGGGGACGCAAGGCCGAGCGAGCGGTTCAGGCCTGTGCTGCGCTTGGTGTGGAATCAAGAAAGCTCCTTTCAGAAACATTTCCTTCCATTCCTCAGGACACGCGACATACTCTTCCAAATCATTACATACAATCATTGTAATCGAAATTCTTTGCCAGAGGAATCTTCAATTTCATTTTCATTTTCATTCCATTTTCATTCCACTTCACTTCACTTAATTTAATTTCGCCAGGATGTCGCGCAGGCCAGCAAATCCTCAGGCTGAGCGTATTGCGCAGAACACCCAAACGATAAAGAGTCTCTTGAAACTCGAGTGTAATAAAGTCTGTTGCGATTGCAAAAGGAATAAACGTAGGTTCCATCCATATGCTTCCATTCATTGTATGAAGTCAAGAGCTGATTATTCACTCCAATCCGTTAGATCCAAGATGGGCAAGCTGGAATTTGGGCGTTTTCATGTGTATAAGATGTTCCGGAATACATCGTGGAATGGGAACTCACATCAGCCGAGTGAAATCCGTTGATCTGGATTCATGGACAGACGAACAGGTACAAAGCGTATTGAAATGGGGAAATGCCAGAGCAAACAAATATTGGGAAGCAAAGTTAGCCCCGGGCCACGTACCATCCGAAGCCAAAATCGAGAACTTTATCAGAACGAAATACGATTCGAAGAGATGGGTTATGGATGGACCAATTCCGGATCCCTCAACTCTGGACGTCGACGGAGACGATGATATACCCCTTGGACTTGTCAAGGAGAAGCACAACCTTGAAAGATCAACATCACAAAGGACCGCCCCACCTACTCAAGCCCCTGCCCCGATCAGCGCCCCTCCTCAACAGGATCTCTTTGGTGATGATTTCGGACCACCTCCGAGAGCGAGTACTGCCGGTCCGGTACCTGCGAGACCTCCACCAAAGTCAGAGCCGGCTCCCCCAAAGCAAACAAAACCGGCGGATTCCCTCTTGGGCTTGGACTTCTTCGGAACTGAGGCTGCTCCTCCTAGCCGACCCTCGAGTACAACACCTGCTCCGGGTACTCAGTCCAGACCTGATTTGAAACAATCGATTCTATCGCTTTATGCATCCGCTCCTCGTCCTCAAGCGCAACAACAGACATCGCAAATTTCACATGCATCATCTGGATCTTTTGGTGGTATGCAAGCGGCACCCCAACAATCGCCACAGCGCTCTACATTTGGAGGTATGAACGATGCATTCAGCAGCCTAAGTTTTTCAAATGCAACATCTCCTCCAGCTAAGACCACAGCTTTCTCCAACTTGGGCAACCTCTCCAGCCACCAATCTACAGGTTCCGGAGCTCAGATTTCTTCTCCGCCCCTTAGTGGCGGCGGATTCTTTGATTCAAAGCCAAAAGCAGCCGCTGCGCCTTCTCAAGTATCTCGTACATTCAGCTCTACGAGTGGGTTTGGAGCCTTTGACTCGGCGCCAGGACAATCACCAGCTCCGCAGTCCACAAATGCAAGTTCCTCGTTAGGAGATCTATTCGACTTCTCCACTCCTGCTGTACAAAATGTTTCACCACCTAAACAAACACTCGCTTCGCCACCTGCCCAATCATCAGTCTTCAATCTTTCAAGCCCTACGGCAACTGCACAAAAATCTCCGCCAGCAGCACCTGCTATGAGCAGCGCTTGGGGCAACACTGACGCATGGGGATCAAGTGATGCTTGGGGCAGCTCTGCCAAAACCAGTCCATCGCTCACAAAAGCTGCCCCGTCTCAAACTAACGCTGGGGATTTTGGTAGCTGGGGAGGTCTATCGAGTCAAAGTATAGTACCAGGTACTGGAGGTAGTTTTAATACAATGGTTAGTGCTCCAAAGGTGACAGCGGATGATGATTTTGGAGGTTGGAGCAGTGCGGCCCCTGCGCCGGCTTCCAATGCGACTTCTGGAGCTGGGAAGCCTGCTGGAGGGTTCTCATCGGGTGGTGAGGATTTATTCTCCAATGTATGGGAGTGAGGATGTTGAAGGATACAGTACGATGTGAAGTGAGAGATGAGGGCAAGAATTTGCGGGATATATGAACATGGATGAATGGATGGAAAATGACATGAACATAGATATCCTATAAATGACAGATAATTCAAGGCGCAATTTAAATTTGATGTGTTTCTATACAATTCTCGCGTATATTCATTTCACCCCTGAAAGCAAAACCAACCATGCTACGAAATATCGCCATGTATCCTGATCCGTTCAACCGTAATAGTATATGCAACCAATAACGCCCGTTACAATGCCACAGCCGCAGTTTAATATATCTGCCGATGTCCTGCCCATACATATAATACAATGACTTCCTTTCGTGCTCTGTCTCCGTCTCTGTTTCCTTCCCTTTGTTCCCATATCCCTCTTCAAGCGCTATTGAGTTTGTACGCTCAATGCTAGATACTTTGCCATTCCTGCGCTGCATCCTACAAATTCAAAAATTGACCTTGCCGATGCCTTTCAGGTTTGATCTTCAATTTCCTCTTTTCCATCATGTAAAGCTTCCAGCCCCTCATCTAAACAAACAATCCCCATAAGAACCACAAAACCATCACGCACCCAATAATCATCCCGCTGAGCTTCAAGATGGCGACTTTATTTCCGGAGGAAGCCATACGGCCTAGACGTGAAGCGGATCCTTTGAGGGAGGAAGACATGCTAGAGAAGGTATCGGACTATTCGTGAGATACATTAACATCTGTTTGTTGGCTATGTGGGCGGTGAAAGGCAAGGAGGAGCGGGGATGGAATAAGAAGGGAAGGGCATACATACAGTATTATCAATAACATCTTGCGCTCTAGCATTATCATAGATATCCACGGTAACGCCTCTCAATGCCGACACTTTTGCAGATAGTTCATTGAGACGAGAATTGTTTTGACGTTCGCGCTCGTATGCGTCCGACATTTTGAAGTGTCGATTTGTGTTTGTGAGGGGAAGAACGTGGTGGGTAGAGCAGATGCAGAGGTGAGGTTCTGAGACTATGATGTCTGTGTTTCAAATCTCGTGGGTTCGCGTGGATGGGAAGATGGATGGCTTTCTTTGTCTGCAAGAGGTGATACCCCAGTTGATTATTCGTGGTTTGTTTATTAATTGTATAGGTAGTGCGATTAATCCTCGTGTGACAAGTATGTAGTTTGGGAAGTGAAATTTACTTGAATTAATTCATGCAATTCGTGAAACGTGCTGAGAGTACCTATCCATGGATCCTAGATAATCTTGTCGCAACCATGTTCATTTGTGATTAACCCCAAAAGGTCCAAGGCTGAGGCTGATTCGACACAGCCACAAGCTCGGCTCTCATTCCGTCCGACAGGTGATCATTTATCAAGAACGAACTGTTAGTTCAATTCATTGCGCACAAGCTTAGAATTATTCCACGACGTCAACGGCTCGAATCTGATTATTATCGCCTGCATACAAAGATTGAAGTATAGAACCTTGATCGGATTCTTCGGAACTTGTGGATTTGATTTCTGAGAACTCGCAAGATCAGATATAGGAATAGATATCTTCATATATTCCTAATCAAAACCTTCTGGAGTTTGAAGTGATTTCATACTTACAGGATAAGGCGATAGTCAAACACCCCACACTTTGTCACCGAACATCCTACACTTAATTACTCGTTCGCGAACGCAAGGAGATACACAACATACCTACATACCTACATCCCTAATACCTACATACCTACATACCTACATACATATCTAGACAGACGAACCAACAGAATAGCTTCGCGCAAATTCATTACTACTATCGTTCAAAGATCTACCTTACATAGGTATAATTCTTCAATATGCCTTTAGGAATCAATAATCCGCTTCCTTCGTCTATGGCGTGTAAGTTATTGCATTTTGTCAATCGGCCGATATAAGATCATTCAACTACAGGTAGAACATCCAAGCTGACATCTATTCTTTTACCAGCGGAATGCAAAAAGTGTGGAAAGATTTTGTCCTCATTTATTGATCCACGACAAGCTTTCGGACCAGATAAGATTATTCCACCACATGTTCTCGCGCAAGCAAAGGTTTATCCTCCCTCCAATATATTCCTTCCCAGCCACCAAATTCCCGAACCTGTCACTAACATTTTCCCTCAAAACTAGGGCCTCGCAATCGTTACAGTTCTTAAAGCTGGTTTTATCGGTTCCGGTCGTTACGGTAATGGTGTCGTTATAGCTCGTCTTTCCGATGGTTCCTGGTCCGCACCCTCGGCAATTGGTATCGGTGGCGGCGGAGTGGGTGGACAAATCGGTTTCGAGCTTACAGATTTCGTTTTCATTCTCAATGATGCTGCAGCCGTGCGCACCTTCTCTCAAGCTGGTTCTCTTACATTGGGTGGAAATGTCAGTATTGCCGCTGGACCAATAGGACGAAATGCCGAGGCAGCCGGAGCTGCCAGTATGAAGGGTGTAGCTGGTGTTTTCAGTTATTCCAAGACAAAGGGACTCTTTGCCGGTGTCAGTCTCGAGGGAAGTGCAATTATCGAGCGAAGAGATGCGAATGAGAAATTGTATGGAAGAAGATTTACAGCCGCTGAATTGCTTGGAGGCGCAGTCCGAGCACCACCAGCAGCACAACCTCTTATGAATGTGTTGAACTCGAGAGCTTTCGCGGGCCAGAATCCCGATGATGGAATTTATAACGATAGCCCTGTTTATGACGAACGACACGATGATGTAGTTTGGGAAGGTAGGAGAGGAAGTGCCTTTGGAGAAGGTACACAGAGAGATCGAGGCGCAAGCTTAGGACATAGTGACGATTACGTCAATCCAAATCGTCCTCAAAGAGCGAGTACATGGGCCGATGATATTTACGACAGACCAACCAATGGAAGCAGGGCTAGATCTGGTAGCGGATTTGATGATGATTATGTGTATTCTGATAGTCCCCGTGCAGCTCCAAGTCAATTTGGCGGTAGTGGAAAACCAGGACCAGGTAGACCGGCCGCACCGAAACCAAAATTTCAACCAAAGACAGCTAGTTTGAGAAGCAATGAGGCGGTTGCGCAATTTACATTTGATGCAGATCAGCCAGGAGATTTGGGATTCAAGAAGGGAGACGTTATTACGGTAACAAAGAAGACTGAGAGTACTGAGGATTGGTGGTATGTTTCTGTTTCTCTTTTGCTCTGGAAATAGTTTCCTGAGATCTTAGGTGAAGAAAGGGATAGTTAAGGCTAATTTGATGTTTAAATAGGACTGGTACCCTCAATGGACGATCAGGCATCTTCCCCTCGAATTATGTCAAGATGAGGGAGTAGATCTTGTCAATGAAACACGCGCGAGAGTCATTCCCTACTCAACTATACATTTTAACACACTCTTAACCTCGACGGCCGGGACAATACTCTTGATTCGTTTCTGGCATATCCTTGTTTTCATATTCTAAATTATGGGAGTTCTCGGAGGTTTCATTTGCATTTCCTAGGGGTTTATACTCATCTCTATATCTATCTGTTCTGCTAGCGAATCCATTTTCATCTTCTTTTACCTTTTTCATTTCTCATACCTTTCATGTACTTTGGGAAGTACATGGTTGTGGATAGAGCTTGGGCTCAGGCTTTAGGATGCGGAGGAAGAATTTGCGAAACAAAGAGTACGGCGAAGGAAATCCCTTGGTACATAGTGATGAGGAGGATTGTGGGTAGGAAAATTGAATGTGGATATAGGAATAAAGAGACGAATTGGGGAAGAGCTGTCTTGGGATGGAAACGGTTGGATTGGATTGTGGTTAGCGAAATATGAATAAAAGTGGTAATTATATGATCTTTTGTGAGTTATTGATATGTGAAGATGCGAGTCAAGATTGTCTGGGGGAGTTTTCTGAAGGTCAGTAGATGGATTTGTGAGGATGTTCTCTCGTCGTTACCAAACTCGAGTGAATTCTATATCTTGGTGGTGAGTACCTATGGAGTGGAGGTGCAAGTAACATACCAACTTGGACTTTAGGTGCAACTAATGATTCACAGAATCGATAATGTATGTTTATCATTCACTACCTAGGTATCTTTCTCGAAATTCAACTCGTCGAGTGAGTGAGTGAGTGTGCTGTTTATATTGTAAATCCTTTATTTTCTTTTATTTCTTGTTCCTTTTTCTTGTGTGGTTACTAGGTATGTAACTCTGAGATATTGTGTTGTTTGGGAGGTGGGTTTGGGGTTTGGGTTTGGGTACGGGGTATGGGGTATGGGTACAGGGTATGGGATATGGGTACAGGGTATGGGATATGGACTTTTAGAGGGGGGGAAGGGGATGAGGGGGTGTATGGTGATTTGGGGGGGTGAGGTGTTGTGGATGATGATGGTGATGGGGATGGGGATGGTGATGGTGATGGGGATGGGGATGGGGATGGTGATGGTGATAGGGATGGGGATAGTGATAGGGATGGGAATAGGGATAGGGATAGGAATGGGGATAGGGATGGTGAGGAAAACGACAATGAGGAAAACATCAATGAGGAAAACGACAATAAGGAAAACGACAATAAGAAGAGCGACAGTGAATGATCCCAAACTCTGCGAAATATAGGCAGGTACCTCTCTCTTCCAACAATGTGGGCGTGTAAATATCGATCGATAGGTATCTAGAAGTGTTTCAAAATGATCCAAAGTCCTAATATCGCATTTGAAAGTTGGATTCTCTTTGTTATTGGGTGTAGATATTTTTTAGTAAGGGATTATATATAGGTAGATGTGGGATTTTGGGAGTTGGGGGTTGGGGGTTGGGAGGTGGGATGTGCGGTATTACTAGGGGGTGGTAGACTGGTGAGATTATTCAGAAAATGAGGGTGGTGAATATCTAAGTTTTGAGGGGCCATTGAGAGGTCTCATGTGGTGCTACTTACTCACTGCGGTTCTTAGATGGTCACCAGCAGATTAGGATTAGATACTTCTCCACTATTCTCGTTTTCTCCCAGGGGTTCCGGGGATATATAAGAAGTCCTTTTCACAGAGTAATAACCCATCAAAAGATTGAGATCTGTGAGAAATACGGACCATGTGTGGTGTGCGGGTCGGTAACTAAGTGCATACGTACGTGTGCGAATTTGATGCGAATTTTGAGTGTAGTATCACAGGGAATTTCGGTAGGAGTGAGGATTTGGTTTGGCGATTATGAATGAGAGCGTTTTGAGATTTTTGGAAATAATATGGGAATAGCACGACAGTGATTGAAAAATTGATAGCTAGATACCTAGGTAGATAGATAGAATGGCAAATACAGGAAGTGGTCGGGAAATAGTAGCAAGCACTTCAAGCTCGTGGATTCGGAAACAGTTTTTTTATCACGCGCTCGGGAAATCTTTGCGGCTGTGCTTGGTGGACTTGATATGTTCAACTGGTGGCGAAATGGCTGTATAGGTGGATGAGAGCTTGATCTTGTACATAGGAGAGACATTTATACAGGAAGGGAAGGATCGAATTTTGACTCGGTATTCTCTTGAGCTCGCTTGTTTTGCGGGCAGGTTTACTGGGCGTTTGTGTGGTTCGCTCTTGAAGTTGAGGGGGGGAGGGGGTTAGTTTGGGGTCTAGGTGAGGGTTTGCTATATAAATTCTACATGACCGAAAACTTCATTGATCTTGGATATTTCAAAGTGATGAGCAGAGTCCCGGAATGGGGGATTTTTTGCGGCATTTGTATCTGTGAACCTGGGGGTTTCGGGGGAGGGTGTGTGGAGCTTGTGAGTGAGTGATGTGATTTGAAGGTAGCTGAGTGTAGTGGATAACAATATGGTTGATTAGATTGACAGTAAAGAGTGAAGAGATGGCAATAGTAAGAAGGAGTAAGATCAGTCTCGAATACTGTCTCTCAAAGTCCTTCTCTGGATAGCATATTTAGCTATTTTTTCCACAAAGAGTTACATATCACGCCTCATCGTTAGCTGGCTTTTTAGCATTTCTTCAAGCCGGTTCCTATATTCTTGCTCTTCTGGCTTGATATTTGCAAACTATTTATACTCACATCCTACAAACGTCAAAGTTTGAAGTGGACAGTATTTACTGGCACCTAATTCTATCGTCTTCCATCACACTCGTTCCTATCAACTCATATATACTAGGTAAGCTCTCAGCATCTTATTCACCTATGTTATTGTACTTACGTACCCCTCGTCAGCAAGAGCGAGAAGAAGAGGAAGCTAAACTCTTTCAAGCTAGGGCACAATAGGTGGAGAGCTCTCGTTCTTGACTGTCTATCTTTATAAGAGTGGATCTTTGCGTGGATTGGACTGAGATCAAGATAGCGATCTCGAAGCCAGTTCTCCTGTGATGGGAGAGACTTTGCTGCCAGATCTGTTAATATGGAATGGAATGATGCTACTTGTGCTCTTAGTCGAAAATTCAGAGGCGAGTCTTCACATTCAGGGTATAGTTGATACTAGAGAATTGTAGACCATGACAAGTAACTGAGTGGCAACAGTTGTGTGCAACGACAACAAATGTAGTAGAGCAAAGCGATAGTTCGAGGCAGAAACATGAGATTCGAATTATAACCACTTCCTGTCCCGAAGCACTCAGGGCACTAATTGACAAGCATGGGATAGCCTTTCCCAGAGCTTCTCAATTCGTCTGGCTTAGATTCTAAAGATCTTTGCGTCTTATAAAGTAGCTTGGTTCTCTCTTCTATCCTACTAGAGCGGAAAGAGTTGAGTGTTCGTGAATCATGATGGTGAATTTTGAAAGTGGAAAGTCCGGTCATACAATGAAATTCTCAATCCGATTGAATCATTATAAGTTAATCATGTGAATCATTCCTGAGATCTGAGTTAAATGTAGCCAATAAGGAATTTCGAGTACCTGGACAGTTCCCCGATGACGGTCGTAAGATATTTGTGATCTTGGTAGGATTATATTTATATAGATATCAAAACCCCGATTGTTCAAGCTTCATCTCATTGGTACATCAGCGAAAATTGCATTCAATAGTTGAGCTTGGGGATATGTGAGAAACCACTGCCCTTCTGGGTTTCTGCAAGATCTTGGATGTGTCTTCTGTCTAGTGCTCACTGGATATCTGCTTCCTCTACATCTGTAATTTACTTGGAAGGTAGGTTAATGACAGTGATGTGGATTCGGGAGAAAGTGGTTTTAGGTTTGATATATGGAATGAGAACGCATTCCCCTTCAAGAGCATACCAAAGTGTATCAACCTCTCAAAATACTGACATATGATTGACTTGCTCTAGTTAGATTTACTGGAAGAGAAATCTCCCGCCACCTACTTAGGGAGCCGGCTGTTAGGAAAATCATTACACTAATCGTAATACCAAGTAAACTTTCATTTGTGATACATAAAGAGATTTATCTAATGAAAAGATAGGTCTCGAGCTATTTGCTTTATTTTCGTTGAGCATTCGATTTCAAATCGAGAAAAGAAGAAATGAGCCTGAATTAGCTTTCATCTCGATATAATAAAACGTCGCTTTACTCAAATTCTTGCAAGCATAATCGTACTTGTCTTTGATGAACTTATTGTCTTTATGAGCTATACTGGGAGATTGAGCTCCAGTGTATTCTGATCGGTTTCTGCAATAGCCAAGTCCAATTAGAATAAGCTACTTCATTCATTCTCTCACATACTAGAAGTTCCGTTTGATGAAATTGGCGATTTGGGAAAGGATACATATATCTACACGAAGAAGGAAGGACTTTGTTGATCAGGGGCATGGATATACCAGCCCAAGTAATCAATATCATCGAGCTTGATGCAGTGTTTTTGACAGTGTGAGGGGATTCAGAGTATCGTATCCCATCGCCTAGCCAGGTGACCTGGTGCAAGATTTAATAGATTAGATTCTTTTAACTCTGACTTAAAGTCATTAGATCATTTCAACGAATCTAACAATCGGTATGAATCCAAACCCGAAATTTCCCCCGTGAATGAGCTATGCTCTGAACTACCAGACGTCCCAAGTAGGTTAATCGGGCAAAAGAAATGACAAAAAAAGAGGAGCTAGTAATGACAGAAGTTAAATCCAGTTGAGGAAACAAGATTATAAATTTCAGAGTTTTGGTGCTTCTTCTCATAGTAGCTCGAGCTTCACAAGGACGTTGACGTCCCATCTAACAACCCTGTCCTGGGTCTCTGTCGATTTTCTGCTCGTTTTCGATGAGGTATCGCAGAGCTTTATATACACTAAGATTGATTTCATTTTTCTGTACTTGATGCACAATCATAGTTCTTCATTTTTCCTGGCCTGAGTATATAAAAGTTTCTTTTCGCATGAACGAATAAATCTTCTTAAATCATTTTATGAATCATTCTGGTATAGGTGCCTGTTTATAGCAAATAGAAAATTTGATCATTTCTTCAATAATAACCTTCACAAGCTGCCTATAGACTTTTCGGTGCCTTTAAGCATCAACCTTATCTGATCATATGTCGAGTAGTTTGAATATTTGTTATTATTCAAGAAGAATACTACCGAAGATGAAAATATAGAAAGATATTAGACGAGACCATGACATTGTTCTCCTTCCGAAATTCAGAGGTTATCTGTGAGCTCAATCCTTTATTTGCAAATTAGATATTTGAAAGTGAAACATTAAATGAGCTCTCAATTTCTTCTTCGATACCTCGCCATTCTGTTTATAACACATCTTCTTGGAAACAATGCCATATTTAAAACCCCCAAATACAGGAAATAGAATATTCACTACCACTGCATATGATCTTATTATACGTTTTCACTTTCTTTCCCCTCTTGTTATTTCAGCTGAACTATCTACATCATTAACCTACCTCTGTTTTCATTCACCATGTCAGCTATATCAAGCCCATAGCTTTTTCGACTTCCTTTTCCTGGCTATATATACACCCATTGCACCGATTACAGTGGTTGCCGAGTTCTTCAGCAGATGTTCCTTACTCTCATCTATGCTGGAGACTTGGGAGTTCCATTAGAGCCTGTGCAAAATTTTACGCACATGTGTCACCAGGGGTTTCATCAAGTTGTACCAGATTATATTGATATATAGGTATTTCTTTGGGTCATTCTCTATGATCTGATAATATATCCAAAAATTGAATGGATAAGTGACAGCGGTTGGGGGAGTAGCGACCATTATTCAATATAGGACAAAAAACACAAGACACGGAATCAGGAGATGTAGTGACGTCAATGTTCTTGAATATTTCACTCGATCACGAAACTTATTAAATGGTGGTTCGCGAATTTGATGGGCAGACTCGATCAAATCAAAATTGACCGCTCGTTCAGCGTTGTAGATCCAAGTGTTGACAGATTGGGGAATTATATAGCAAATGCTCTCGGCCCCTAGCAGCTATTATTCACCATCTACACGCTCAAATACGCACTAAGCCTTGAATGATATCATTCCGAGGTCTCGCTACCCTTGACCCCTCTCTCGATATGCTTACTATCCAACCAACATCAGCTAGATTCACCTCATTCAAATACCCTTCCACAAGATAACCACCAGTATTATCCACATCCGATTCCCAGGATTACGTATGCTATCACCCCCGAAGTTCATACAAACTAGACACGAGATTCGAACAACCTCAGATCAACTCCAAATAGGGGAACAAAGGGAGATGGGCGCCTTGACACAGCCAGCATCTTAGACTTGGTCTGAAATGATTGTAAGGTGGGTGATCAGGATTGAGATATGGAGAAGAAGTCATCAAAATTAGGACCATGGGATAATAAAATTGTATGTTAAGCTCATGACAGCAACTGAATCATTGCTCAGAGGGACGATAGTATTATGGCTGATATGACATCAGACTGCGTGATCTTCTGGACGGTGAAGAAAAAGTCTATATAACCTCAGACGATCTGAAGCACCCAACTCGTCTAGGAGAGTCAAGTCTTCCCAAATGGATACTTCAGCGCAGAGAAAGTCAATGTTAAGGTAGATATGAGGGATGGAAGCTGAGCTAACTTATAACCCTCCTTAGGGGGAGAGGGCCCGGTCTCGTTTTACGACATCTCTACTAAGTTCGATATTGATAACAATAAATAATGAATTAATAACAGTAACTATAATCATAGACAGTAAGAGACCCGGTGGATAGTTGGTGAAGGGGGGTATAGAAAATTTGCATATTTTCCTGCCGGAATCCCTCCCTGGGACAGTTAATCTACGCGGTATTAACAGTAAACTTTCGTTCTAGCTCTTGTACGATTTGCTTGTTCCTTGGAAGCTTCTAACTGCTGCTGTAAAGTCTTCGAGATGATTGATTTATACACTCAACAGTTGGAATTCAATAGCACCGTAACACGATCAAAAACATCGGATTCCCTTTACTTTCGACCTCACAAGCCATCCATGGATTTTCTCGATTCGCAGAGAAGTTGGCCACTTGTAAGTAGTAGCCATCTCAATTTACCGTTTGCATTTACACATTCCTATATGTACGGGCTCATAATGAATCATTGCTATCTTAGACTAAGCCCCTCGAATTTCCCTCCCCAGGTCTATATAAGAGAGAGATACAAGGACACAACTCTTCATAACTAAGAAAGAAAGATGGCTAACAATGCCTTATTAATGATAATGAGGAACGTAGCAATTCCAGATAGCTAGTCTGTTGGTTGGATCAATGATATACCATTTGATTTCGCATATATTCCTTGAAAACTCGGGGATCTGATATATATGATCTAGGATAAAGAACAATCATACTTACTCAACGACAATGAATACTCCACATACTCAACGACAGCAAAAAAACGAAGTGAAGTCCGAAAAGAAAGACGAGCACATTCGTACGTATCATTTTGCTGGATTCCTCTGCACCTCGGTGATCAAATGGTAACTAGACTTGGATGTAATCCCCAAACAAGTCGAATTTACTTCCTCCACCAGGAGTATTCTGATCGTGAAGAGTTTCTTGCCGGGTACAATACGAGGATTCCTGCGAATACATAGCAAGATTAAAATTCTAAAAGCTAGGAGTATTCACCGTTCTCCTCTCAACATACTGTTACATATTCCGTCACCAATATCATGAACAGTGCTTCCCTGATTTCTTCTCTAGACCAATCATTCTCTCCGTTTCCCCATGTTACCCCTCATATAACCTCTGCCCTTCCATACTCCTCACTGATGATTCATTCACTCATGCACCTCAAATCCTCTTACCTCGCAGCGTTCCACTTTAATCCCCTTCCCCCATCTCCAATTTCCTCACCTGGTCATCATATAAATATCCTCCTATCCCTTTATCTTCTCATTTGAACAGCTTCCATATTACTGCATACCCTGACTAGGTGCCCAAAATCATCGACACAAATCCTACAATATGCTATCTCATCCAAAACCAGTGACTTGATCCTCCCAATTTGAAACGTAAAATAAGAGAGACTACAACGATCAGAAGCCATACGAATCGACCAAAACCATACATTGAACGACAAAAAAGTCACAAGTAAACCAACATTTCTCTCTCAACACCACATTGAAGAGTCGTATTTGGATTTACACCATGCTTCATCCTAGCTAACAAGTACTCAGCAAACCACTCTCCCGCCCTCACAAGTTTCCTTAACCATCTACATTTCTCCCACACAATTCAAAGGTTTGAAAGAAGCAAGTCTTTAATTAACGAGATAACAGGATTCTCAAAGCTGAATGAAAAGCGGAGAAGAGAGGGGAAGAAAGAGTGAATAGAACGAACACGCTAGATCTCAAAGACTTCAAGATATCGATCTACTTAAAGCGCACGAATCTCTCCTTTTTAGAAAATGTATATGGTAAGTGGAATACCAGTTAAGAACAATTGTCCATGTGGACACGATACGATATCCAATCAATTTCGTGACTTTGCGGAAGGGGAATGGAAGCATGGTTACAATTCAAGAAGAGGACATGAGTGAGGATATTCAATCACGGGTTTGACACCGTCGTTTCAATCTTCCGTTGTCATTTTCTGGCTTGGCACTCTCATTCGAATCTTTCACATTTTCCCATACCCTCTATCTCCCCTTTCCCAAACTCCCATAACTCACCTCAAAAACTTGAGTTTCCCCCCGCGGAACGCCACAAGCAGCGAATAGCAATAGCAACAGCAACACCAAGTCCCAAGACCCATGATGTACTTGTGTCAATATCCCTATACTGTTCTAGATTCGAGTATCCATACAGGTATCTTAAATAGCAACCCAACGAGATTTCAAGAACGAATTCCCCCCATCCTCCCCCCCCCCCCTCTCTAAAAAGACCACGCTAAGAGAAAAGAACCGAGTGAATCGCGATATAGATCATTGAAGAAGGCTATGCCATGGATATTGAATAGCCCAAGAGTTCGACGTCGAGCACTCGGCGATGAAACTACAATTCCCACAAGCCCACCTACCTCATTCTCTAAACATGAAGCGTTGTAAACCTCGCAGAATGAGTTACATAACCATCAAACCTCTTCTTCCCTCTCCCTCTGCCTCTCCCTCTTCAGATCCATAGGTATCCAGATGCATATTCATATATACATATATATATACCTACCTACCTATACAAATATCAAGAGCAACCAGCACTCTCAGAATAAAGTAAAACACAATACAATAAAAACAAAAACATCGAGAACCTCATATATTCAAACACCTACGGGGGGAAAGCTTGAGAATAGGGATTGATTCATATAAAGAATGTAAGGTTACATCTATCGAAATGGAGATGCGAAGGTATTTTGTTAAATTCACGTATGTGTGATAGTGATTAATGGTTTGTGTGAGATGATATGTCTAAGATCTGTATTGTAAGTATATATTATGTTATGATTAAATATTAGGGGTTCTAGAGCAAGAGAGAAACGGCATCGAAACGGCGTCGAAACAGCGTGTGCCTGTAATCATCGAGCATCGAGCAAGAAAATTGAGCATCAAGTATCTTGCGAATAACGACATAGAAATACCGATGAAGCAACAAAAATATCATCCTCGTGAAAACCCCACTAGAACGGACAATGACGCTCCCAAATCCCAACATCATCCAACCACACCTCATATCCCCCCACCTCCTCCCTACAGAAAAACATTCTCATCTCAAAGACTTTCAGAAAACACGAAGCATCTACTAAAATATTCGTCCAGTTCACATCACACATCAGGTTCCTTTTTGGAACCCAACATAAGCTGTCCCTATCTGGATATTCATCATATAAGCCTTTGAGAATCGAATCGAATTCCCTCCATCCATCTGTATTTTTTTCTCCATCCCCATGAAGAAATAAATTTTGCACCAAACTAGCAATCTAAGTATCTAGATGTGGAAGTCGGGTCCCTTGCCCCTCATTCCTCATCAATTACTTATTCCTACCAGCCAGAAAACGAACCACTGGTTCCTGAGAAAGAAATGAACAACATGCAAGAAGAAAAAAAAGGCAAAAAAAGGGAAAGGTGGGGGTGAAAAGAATCCTTCTCAACAAACACACACCCTCCCCTCCTTCCCCATCAAACCACTTTCAAAAGCAAAATGAGCTGTATATTCTACACGTGTGATTGACACATGCATGCAACCTTCTTTCTGCATCGCCAGAAAAACGTCCGCAGTTATGCAGCATACCTTGAACGGTGATTCAACACTACACTACTCGAGCCCAAATGTGGAATCGGGTGTAGAATTCTTTGCAGGAAATTTCTACGCTGAGATGGATATCGAATATCGTGAATCGGGATTGAATATGTGATTACCATATCAGCAGTAAAATATTTTCCATGTCAGATTGTGGAGGTGTGTGTGTGTGTGTGTGTGTGTGTGTGTGTGTGAAAACTTTAATCCGGTCTGGACGCGTTCGCTGTAGATTCGGTGTAAACTCGTGAATTCGGAGTTCGTGATTGCCACAGAGCATTTGTCGTATTGATGTGCTGAGATCGAGTCGAGATAACTAGGTGGAAGTTCGAAAGTATGGCACACGTACCTGAGTATAGACGTTTGTTGGTTGCAGATGCAGTTGTCGCTGTAAGATAATCGATACTATGAGGGAATAAAATGATACCTGCAGCATCAATTGCAGTTGCAGAGGTAGTTGCATCATTGACAAACGCCAATAACGAACAATGCAATGCACTGCCCAAGTTTCAGCTGGCTGTTTCTTCTTTCCTTACCATTTAGTTTCGTGAATCGGGTAGTAGTACAGTAGGGCTGCGTGCCGCGTGCTGCATGCATCTCGTTCGTAGCTATGAGCGCTGGTGCGAATCGGACTGAACTGGACTGAACTGGATGGGACTGGATGGGACTGGGCTCAATTGAATGTACTCGTACCAGCAGTTAATCTCATTCCCATGCCATTACGGAGGAACGCCTCCTGTGTTCTTCATCTTCATCTTTGTTGTATATTCGTAAGAATTTATGGCTTTACGACGATGTAAAATTGGTGCAAGGAGAAATATAGATTGGTTCCTTCAAAGAACAATATAAATGGTGATATCGTGATAAATAGAAGGATATATCATCATGAAAGGAATAATGATGCTCAAAATTGAATCAATCATGAACACAAGAAAGTAATGAAGTGAAGAGAAAAAAAAAGAGTAGAGGAAAAAAAAAGCTAGATGATGAAAGAAAATTCTATTTTTTTTTCTCTCTCTTTTCCCTCTCGCTCTCACTCTCTCCACAAAAAGAAGAAAAAAGAAAAGATTTTTTTCCACTCAGGCACTGTTCAGACTTCCACCGTGGCACCGATGATGCGAGTCATTTAGGGGCTTTTTCATTTCTTTTTCTTCTCTTCATCATCATTATGACCTACGGGGTGAGTATTTACGCAGTAACTCCATAAGAATGTCATTACAACTTTATAAATTCCTAGATAAATATACGAGTAATAAATAATTTATAAATTATACTCGTATATAAGGTATCTACCTTAGGGGAAAAGGCTCAATCTGTTTTGTAATTTAAATATAATTCATATTCTATAAATAATCTCAAAATTGTAAATTTATATTATTATTTGAATATTATATTTAGATTATTATTTTAAACCTTAGTAATTGATATTATTAAATGATATTATATCTATTAGTTTTTAATAATTAAATTTATATTAAATTATAAGTTTTTAATAAATAAAGATTTAAAATTCTAATTAAAAAATAATAGGGAAAGTAGAATAAGTCTTAAACATATAAAATTCTTTTCTTAATATATTGTTTTCTTTTATT
Source organism: Botrytis deweyae (assembly GCF_014898535.1). NCBI lineage: Eukaryota > Fungi > Ascomycota > Leotiomycetes > Helotiales > Sclerotiniaceae > Botrytis > Botrytis deweyae. Next base: position 829,570 of record NW_024066223.1, on the reverse strand, counting down.
TTTATTTTTATTTCAATTAAATTCAATTGAAGATCTTTAAACTCAAGAATATATAAACAACTATAAATCATTAATAGATACTTAAAATATTTAAAATATTATTTAATTGATTTAATAGATTCAAATTTATTTTATATATTTATTTAAACAAATATATTATTGTTGAATTATATATATATATATATATATTTAATTTAAAGCTCTTATTAAAATCTAATAGTAATTTAAAATTTCGATAAATCAATAATAAATGATTAGAATAGTAAATCAAAAGTTTTGATAAGTTAATTCAATTTGATATTAATAATTAATATCTAATAAATAAAGTCTTATTTATAATTAGAGGTTTAGAAGACTATTTATAATTAAATCAATGTGAATTCCATTTGTCCTCCTCCCTCAGAGTAATGAATAGATAAATATTTCACAAGTAACACCGCCCAGACAAATACAAATTTCATTCGATGATTCGAGTCAAAATCAATAATCCCCCTCCCCCCCCCCAAGAAAAAGGTACAAAGTACAAATAGATTACCTCCCGGCCTACCTACCTAGCAAAGAAAGACCCTGACCCACGCACGGTAATGACTGGCTAAAGTGGTATAATAAGCATTTCTTTCCCTTCCTTCTAGAAGATCACTATTAATAGATGAGGAATAAGAGTTTGTAGTATTGTAGCATGTCTGGAGTAAGTACTTCGTAGAATCTAGGTACTGACTTGGAGGTAGTTCAGTACCTACTTGGACGATTAGTTCCCTCAATACGGAGTAGAATAATATCAAGAGAATACGGGTAAGGCTATCATCTTCTTCTGTTTCTTCAAGCGATACCAAGGAGCCAGCTAACCAGCATACACTATTCACAAAACGCCATCAAAGAAGACTTAGTTATATTACCTTACCTTACCTGTGCTATATACATACATACAATCAGACATATACACATATACATACATATCTACCTGCTAACCTACCTCTCCCTAACTATCAACCACCAGGTGAACTAACCAACTCTTCAAACCCTCATCGCTAGCTAACCCCTGAACATGAATCGAAAACGCAAAGAATCCCCCCAAAAAGCGAAACAGATCTCGTAAAATTATTTAACCTTTCCACAGGCACCTAGGTAATATTAAAAATTTCCATCAGATGACCTTTCTCTCAAGCTTGTAAGTTGTATCAAGCCATTCTCCTACCAAAGCTTCCACGGATATGGTTCAGGATTCCGACGGAAATCGACGTCTGACTCTCATTCCAGCTCACACCGCTACCTAGGAGGTACCTACTCCCAATACTACTCCGCAATCGGGTTATTGAATGAAAAAAAAAAGGTTTCCTCTGTGAGTGTGGGAAAATTAAATTGTATGAAAAGTGTGGGTAAGTTAAGCAAAATAGGGGACTGGGATTTATTGGGTCAAAGACCCTTCAAATCCTTAAAAAAAAATGTGGTTTGATCTTCGAGAATTTCATCATGAATTTCAAAGATTGACGAATGAAATAAGTTTGAAGTGGGTGGCAAATTTATGGATTGTTGTAAATTGTGAGATCAAAAAATGATTTGGTATCCATCAATAATCATCAGTATGGCATCACTACCTCCAGTTTTACCCAGTTGAGCCAGTCCACAATTCAAACTATTTCCTTCGTCCCTTCGTATAATGGATCCAGAAAGACTGGGCAGTGTCAATCTGTGTTTTGGATGTCTCGACTCTCAACAGTAGTCTTAACCATAGTGCTAAACTCGGAATTGCATCAGATTTGTGACTTGTCCAACTAATAAGCTCCACTAGTTTCTGCTGTGATTGCTTGTTCAAAATATTATTTCCCATCTAGAAAATAAACGTGGCCCTTGGATGGCTTCTAGAAGAAACATTAAACTTTTTGGGGAAGTTTCTCAAATCTCAAAGCTCAATGTGGTCCATAAATAAATGTTTCAATCGTTGCTCGGTACCGGCAGGGGGCTTAATACACCTTGTAAGATAGAAGAAAGGCGGGGATCTTTGGGATCTATGGCTCGAACAGCCAAGTCCTTACTTCTCGCCCAAATTTCCACTCTGATGAGACACCATCAATCAAGAGAAACAAATGCACCCACAAACAAGCTTTTCAAATCTCCCATACTGATACCATCAAAGTATGAATGGAGAGAGAGAGGAGGGTAAAGAAACTTTTTTTCCAATTGTCAAAAGATCTCGCCACATCTCATTCATCCATCATTTTGCATACAGTTTGCAGCAATCGACAATCATGTACCTTGTAGCAATCTGCACCTTGTGGCAATCTGCGTATAAAGCACACCGCTTCATGCTTTCCCACACCATCTGTATGGTTTGTATGGATTCTGGGAGTATCGGAGACAAGTATCCTTCCAAACGGTCAATCATCCCCCACGTCTTTTCGAACTTATCATGCACCGCCATGCCAACCTTCTGCTGCACAACCTAGTCACCATCCTGGACATGCCAGCCAGTCTGATGGTCACCCACCGCCGCCACCATGGAAGCATTCCTCTCTGCATTGATGTTCTAGCAAATATCCCGGCACTATAATCCTGGTTCCGGGCACTTCAATAGCGTTTTGAGTGGGACAAACTATGCAAATCAGCACAGACTTTGAAGGGAAGCTACCCTGTCGAACCCTGATCTGTAAGCTTGGGAGAAAGAAAGCTTCGGGGAGGCGCCGACGGAATTAGAATAGAAGGAGAAAAAATAGTCTTTGGCTTTGCTTTAAAAGGTCTTTGACTCTTCCAAACTTTTATCTTATCTCCCTTTCATATCCCCTTGATTCCATTCTAGAAGACTCAGATTCTCATCATTCTTCCAATCCTCTCTACACTGCTTGTTTTTGCCTGACAGCATTTCTGCTTTATATTCACATAGATCCTTTCGTCGACTTTTTGCAAATTATAGACCACTGTTTTTTGTTCGTCACACACATCGATAAATCTTTGAAAGGAAAACCAAGAGCTGGATTCCTACATACACAGTCAGCATTATTTTCTTTCAGTGTTCTCTTTCCCTTCTGCAATCTCACCAGTTACAAGAGAAGATAAAAATCATCTCCGGTCCGAGTTTCTTACAGCATAAGCAAGTTCTGGTGTTCATCTGTGAACTCTGTGAACTCCGAATTCTGTTTTGAGACTTGGACCCTTAATGATAAAGATATCTCTTGTGGGGATTCTATGAATCACCCAGTTGTTCTTGCAGATTCGCATATCAAAAGGGGCAATCTTCCAACGTTCTTTCTTCCTAACAAGTTAGCAGACTTTTGAAACTTCAGCATACATACAGTTGATATTGTTTTTGACTTATCAGATATATCAAAAAGATCTGTTTTCAAAGGTTCGTTCCATATTCCCATCTAAAGAATTTCCTGTTTTTGGGCAAGACAAGGAAGACAAGGAGAGGAAGAGAAGAGTGAATTGTAAGAAAATAATGGAACTTGGCCAGCTGGTCAATACCTACCTAATATTCACTCTTCACTCTTTCTTGACTCCTCGAATCATTGCATCATTCTCTATCAGTCATGGAATAGAAAATTTGGGTCTCGGTCATTCGGCTTTACTAGCTTGGTTTTGTAAGAATTCACGCTAAGATTTTCTACTTTATTACAGACCTCCTTCTCGAAACAACTTTTCAAAACCTCCATACTTCCATCTACATATACACAACTTCGAAAAAGTCTTCTTCAAGAGACAATCATCTTTTCGTACTTCATATTGTGTTTCAAGTTACTTTAATTGTCTACAAAGTATACAAATATGTCTGCTATTCGATCTTCCTTCATTCGGGCTGCCGCAAAGGCTGGTCGCAGAACCACTCCCTCCATCATCTCCAGACAAGCTGTTCGAGCTTTCACAACCACTCAACAAACCAATGACTATGAGGCCATCCACGAGAAGGAGATTCCTGCTACAAAGTTCCAACCTGGTAAGTTCAATTATCACTCCCTAATATTAAAGTTACTTGGAGATTTCAATGCTCCATGTAGTTTTGGTACCCAACTTTCAACATTTTTTATCCCAGCAGACTCTCCGGTTGTCAGTCAAATACTGACTTCTGGATGTCATAGGTTCTGGAGCAGAGAGAGTAACAATCCCAGTTGAGGAAGCCGCATTGGCAGCAGCAGCTGCAAAGGAGGCTGTTGACGTTGTCACTCCCCTCACACAAAGCGCATACAAGGGCATGACCCCAACTATGCAAAAGATGAGTTTGATGGGCAAAGTTGTTGTTGTCACTGGGTAAGTTTCTCTCGCTTTTCTTTAATTCCAGATATGTTTTTGTTGGGTTCCCGATCTACAAGCACATCTCTAGCTCGCACACAAAATCAATTTTCAACAATTATTTCAAGATTTGACCCTTATCGGTCTTATCATCTGCACTAGTTGTTTTGGATTGATTTAGTTCGAGCAATATCTTGTTTCGAAAGTGAACATTCAGGACTAACACAAAGTTAAAACAGTGGTGCTCGAGGCTTAGGAAACCACATGGCACGTGCATGTGTCGAGGCTGGAGCCAAGGCTCTTGTCATTTTCGATGCCAACCAAGAGTTGGGTGATGCCTCAGCTGCCGAACTTTACGAATTGACCGGAAACAAGATCCCCATCTCCTTCTTCAAGGTCGATGTTCGTGATGCCGATGCGATTGAGTCTGCTGTTGCCAGTGTTGTCGCAGAACATGGTGCTCCAGATGTTCTCATCAACTCTGCAGGTATTGCCGAGTAAGTACATACCATGATCAATCTGCCACAGATTTATACTAACAAAAATTTCAGTTCCAACATTCCCGCCGAGACTTATGACCACAACATGTTCAGACGTCTTATCGATATCAACCTTACTGGATCATTCCTCATGTCTCAAGCCGTTGGAAAGGCTATGATGGCCGCTGGCAAGCCAGGATCGATCGTTCTCGTCGCCTCCATGTCTGGCTCCATCGTCAACTACCCACAAGAACAATCCTGCTACAACGCCTCCAAGGCTGGTGTCGTTCAACTCGGAAAGTCCCTTGGTGCTGAATGGGCTAAGTACAACGTCCGTGTCAACATGATCTCCCCAGGTTACATGGACACCGCTCTCAACAACGTACCAGCCCTTGATGCTCAAAAGGTCATTTGGAAATCCCTCACCCCACAAAACCGCCTCGGTGCCGTTGATGACCTTAACGGTCTCGCCGTCTTCCTCGCTTCCGATGCTTCCGCATTCATGACCGGATCCAACGTCATCATTGACGGTGGTTACACTTTGTACTAAGTGATAATGAGGAGCTTACTTTCATGAGAGTTCATCAACGTCTGGATACTTCATATCTTGGGTAATACCCAAAAACATACCTGGTCGTTGGATGGTGTCTCGGGAAAGGGCTTAATGACTTCTAATACACTTTGCATAAAGATTTCATTTTTCCAAAAATCGATATGATGTTTCTTTGGTGCACGGCATGAAAAAGGATAGCAAACTTCTCTGTAATTACTTTTTTTCTACAAAGTGGGCGACAGAGAGGGTCTAAAGATTTGTACTCAGGTACTTTGGTTTGGGCTTGGGCAATCTTTGATTTATTCGGCGTTAATAATATAAAGGTTGCATAAAATATGATCTACATGATCATGATTTGAGCAAATGGGCTCAGTTTAGAGGGAGATGTTTCATCACACTTTTAGATAATGTTATGGCTGGCTATGTGTAATGGTTACAGCGTAGCATGGCATTGGCAATGATGCGATCAGCAATGCATATAATATTGATATATCGATGTCTTTGATGTTATACAGTGATGCATGAAGTGAATTGTATTTGCATTTTCAACCTGTCAGACTTCAACCTCTTGTTAGTCCCTGTTTACGTCTATATACCTCCCTTCTCCGTGCATTCCCCTCTTTCATCCCTCTTTCATCCCTCTCCCCTCCATCTGCCCCACCTTTTCAACTACATGAAGTACCTAATCAATCGAAACCCCACGCATTCGATCCATCGCATCTCATCGAATCTCATTCACTAACTCGACTGCATTGCCTTATCCATACATATATGGCACTTCCAAGGTTTGCACACTCAGAATCCAGAATCCAGAATCCAGAACTCGTGTTATCCATACGCTGATACATACACAGCGCCGAATCAGACGAAGTGTGAGGAGAGTAATGGATAGACATACTTACGATTTACAGGGAGTGAGTGAGAATTCATCTACCTTGGAACCTTGGGGGGGGGGGGGGGGGGGGGGGGGGGGGGGGGGGGGGGGGGGGGGGGGGGGGGGGGGGGGGGGGGGGGGGGGGGGGGGGGGGGGGGGGGGGGGGGGGGGGGGGGGGGGGGGGGGGGGGGGGGGGGGGGGGGGGGGGGGGGGAATTTGGAGGGTTTAGAGTATATGGTAGAATACCAAGAATTAGAGTTATTACGTTTTACCCATTAGCTCTATATCCTCTCTTTCAATGAAGGAGGGAGAGCAAAGAATTGGGAGTGAAAAGCGGATTTAAGGAAGGTCCACGGGGATGCGTGTTCGGCTATCTCATGTATTAGAAGATTGGTTCCTCTGGAGATGTTGAATGAGAGGCTGCGTGGAGATTTCTCTTTTCTCGAGGGTCCGTTTTTTCTAATAGCGATGTAAAAGTTCCCGGGGATGAAGGGGGATAGGTAGATAGGTAGTTTTCATCACGTATCTATCTGATCTGGGCTTTGTGATTCAGAAATTATTTATTTAGTGATTCTTTTCCATTTTTTTAGTTTTTGGTTGATTTTTTACATTTATGTTTCTTATTTCGTGGTTATTTGAGTGATGATAAGTATATAAGATTACATTCGTCGCTTATTTCTACCTCTACTTCTACTTCTATAGATATCTCCCCATTAGTATCTATTACTCAGTACCTCATCACCTCATCACCTCATCACCTCATCACCTCATCACCTCATCACCTCATCACCTCATCACCTCATCACCTCATCACCTCATCACCTCATCACCTCATCACCTCATCACCGCATCCCCTCTTCCTATCTTTATATTTCCTATTTCCCATTTCCTTCCCATCCATCCCATCCCTTCCCATCCATCCCATCCCTTCCCATCCATCCCATCCCTTCCCATCCTCACTCCACAGATTCTCAAACCCCTAGAAAATCAATCACCTTAACCACTCAATCTCACCTCTCTCTCTATTCCCTCCCGATTCTCTATTTCCCAAGCTCCCCTTACCACTATATAATCCCATCCCATCCCATCCCATCCTATCTACATCACACTCATTCTCAAATTCAAATACACTCCTAGCACTATTGATTAATTCCTCACTCCTGTATCCACGATATTAATCTGCAGCTTCATCTCCATCTCCATCCACATTACAAGCCTCCTCATCATCCTATTCTCTCCTCTTCCCCCTTCCCTCTTCCCTCTTCCCTACTCCCCTACTCCCCTACTCCCCTACTCCCCTACTCCCCTACTCCCTACTCCCCTACTCCCCTACTCCCCTACTCCCCTACTCCCCTACTCCCCTACTCCCCTACTCCCCTACTCCCCTACTCCTCTACTCCTCTACTCCACCTTACTCCTCTCCCATCCCTCCATCCCCCATCTCCCATCTCCCATCCCCCATCTCCCATCTCCCATCCCCCATCCCCCATCCCCCATCCCATCCCACCCCCAACCTCCTTCTCTCCTCCCTAAATAAAAAGAATCAAGAAATTTCGATAGTTAGGTATCTGCCCATTAATATAAAACATGGTATATAATACACAACAAAGAGTCGAACCTGATGTCTATTGTATCTAATTTCTTCATTGCCCTTACATAGGACTACTGTTATCAGCAAGTCAACAGGTATTTCCACAAAACATCCAATTTTCACAGTCACATACACATACAATCACAGACGCACAAGAAAACAGACTTTAAGTACTTTTCAGTCAAATGCATTCAAGTAACACCAACTCCCATGATTTTCCCACCAATATCTTTTTACGATACGAAACCTATGTGTTCTTACTAACTTTCCATTTTCCATCCGCCCCATCACCCCCCAAATGCACCCAGAGACCGCCCATGAAAGAAATATTGGCTCCGCATAAAACATGATAAATGCCTCTACCTAAAAATTCTCATAATGAAACGTGTCAACTGTCTGCATCTCCCATAAATAAACCTCTACCACCAATATCCACACGTATTCACACCCTTTATCATGCTATCCATCCTTATCTAATATGCAATTAATATCTATCACCACCACGAGCAGGTTTATTCTTTCCCTCAGCAACAGCTTGAAGAATCAACTCCTTAGCCTTCTCAATGCCCTCTTCACTACCAACAACCTCAATTGGATCAGTTCCCTGTCCACGAGGAACGGTGACGTTGCAGCCAGTGGCCTTACGAATACTGTTAACCTTGCTGCCATTCTTACCAACAATTGATCCATACAAGCTAGGATCAACAAGAGTAAGGTGTCCAACAAAGTTGTTTTTCGATGCTTGTTCAATGGCTTGAGCCAAGATGGACTTAGCTTGCGCAATATTTTCGGTGGAGCCACGCAAAACCCATGGAATATCACCAGTCTCTCCAGATTCAGACTTGTTAAAGACGAACCATTCCTCAACGTCATCGGTTGTATCCTTTTCATCAGTGATCAAAGCATCCTTAGCGCTAGCTCCTGATGGTGGTGTGGCTCTTGCTGGCATTTTAGCGCCTGCATGATCAACCGTGACTTGGAGATCATTTCGCAACTTTCGGAAAAATTGGCCATTGTTCGAAATGTCGTGATGAAGTTTTCGTGGAACTTGAACAGTTTCACCTTCTTGGCCTTTAACAAGTTCAAGAATATGGGCCTTTGCCTTTTCGACATCAGCAGGAAGGCCAGTGACGGTGATTCCAGTTTGACCACTACCCTGTCTAGGGATATCGATCGAGACTTTGAAATTCTTCTCCATACCCTTTTTCGTCTCACCACCAGCACCAATCAAAGGACGATGCTTGTCAGTTGGAACATCCACAGTTTCAGTTGTTTGGCTGTCTCGTTCCTCAACAATCTTTTGAATGGCAGAAACAATGTTATCAACAAGCTGTCGGCTACCTTCAACCTTGATAGCATTGCCCTCAGATTCGGCCTTGGGGAATTGCACAACCCGAGCGAGCTCTCGGCGGTCACCAGATCCACCGGCATTGACAATGATGGCATGGATGTTTGCGCCTCCAGCGCCGATCAAAGCTCTATGATGCTTCTTGTCGACGTCCAAAGTCTCGGTGACTGTCGAATCGAAAACACTCTTCTTTTCCTCGATCAATTTCTTTGCCTTTGCGACTTGAGATGCAGTTCCCTTGATCTGAATCTCAACTCGTCCTGATGCGTCAGCACTGTCGCGAGAGTTTGGAACATCAATCTTGGCTCCAGTCAATTGTCTCAATTCTTCCATGCCAGCTCCACGTTGACCGATAAGGGAAGGAATCTGGCTTTGCTGAACACTGACAGTAGCGCTGTGGGAATTATCTTGGAGATATTGAAACAAAGAAAGGATTTCATCTCGGGCTTCATCAGCTCCCTTCTTGGGTCCCTTGATAGAGACTTCGTCTGGGGCTTGTTGACGTCGAGCACTTTGTTGACCAGCATCATTTTCAGCATGCTCTTCATCTGTAGGCCGACCCGAGCGTGGGAAATGAATTTGGACCTTGTAGCGAGTTTGCAATCTGTTGATCTGGGTTCCCTTGGCACCAATGAGCTCAGGGTGGAACTTGGGGTCGATCTTCAGGGTGTACGTGGTCTCATCAGCCCATTGTCTGCCAAGAGCCGAGATATGAGATTTGGCAGCATCTGCTTTGGCCTTGGGTCCCTTCACTTCGACTTGGCCATCCTTGAGTTGAATGTCGACGTCGAACTTTTCACGCAACTCGTTCACGTACGAGCCTCCCTTACCAATGAGCTGGTTTGCATGCTTTTGAGGGAAGTCAAAAGAAAGTGTGTAACCACGCTCTTTTTCTTCCTCAATCGCCTGTGCGACAAATTCTCTGACCTTGACAGCCAACTTCTCCACGGTAGGTCTAGGTCCTTGAAGCGTGACAATAGTGCCGTTAGCAACAACGCGAGTAGGAATTTGGAAGGCCTTGTTTTCAGCGGTGATGAACTTCTTGAGTTTATCGTGGTAACTATGGTTGTCAGCATTCAATCAAATTAAACATTGTTTCAAAGACTTACATTCTTGGAACATCGATCGATTCGCTGGTAATCTCTGCTTGAGAACTAATGACATCAAGAATGTGCTTGCGAGCATCTGCTAAACCACGTTTGAATTCTGCGATATCATTTTTTGAAGGTTGACTACGAGGAATACTGTATTCCGGTTCTCTTCCAGCAGGTCCTTCGAAAACAAGGAGTACATCGCCGTTCGGCCCATCTGGCAACACAACGTGCACGCCATAATCACTCTTGACCCTTGGTGAGATATCTTGTTCAAGGTGCTTATAATAAAATGAGTTTACTGGGATGTTTGCCATACGTGAGTGAGGGTGAGCATCCATTATGTTCATCAATTGTCCCTGTACTTCAAACAAGGCATCCGTTTCCTCGGAGAAGATCTCCCAGATCGAGCCAGTGCCAGTATTTGGTGTGTAAATACGAGCATTGTGAAGTCTCTCGAGTTTCTCAAGCTCACTGCGCTGGCGCAGATATCGTGCAAGGTTGAAAGCATGCGCTTTGCTGTCTGGTGCTCCAGTGAAATGTTGACTAATATCAATATTGGCAGATTGCGATTTAGTCGATAGCCTTCTGGCTTCCCGCACAGCTTCCTGAATCTTGTCAACAGGGCCAACGACTGTGATGGTGTTATCTTGTTCGTATTTGTCTGGCACAAATAGGGCACATCCAGTTCTGGCAAAAAAGTCCTCTCCTGGATTACCTTGTTCACCAATAATAGATTGATGGCGACCCTTGCTGATTCCTCTCACTTCCTGGCGAGTGAGCTCTTCGTGCAACTGCTTGGCCCGACGCTCAATCTCCGCGCGTGCTGCTAGAACGGCAGCACGGTCACCATTAAGAGTAATGCAATTGTCAGCAGCAGCTGGAACGAAATTTGGGCCTTCAGGACCATGAGGGGGGGTTCGCCAGATGTAATTAGACGGGATTTCCAACTCGGACAAGTTGTGAGTATTTCTCAAGGAATCGGCATGAGTGTCATGGGGACCAGCAATGAAGCGGTAGAATTCCGATGGGATACCACGCAGCTTGGTCTTGGTTGTGCCTGCTTTCTCTCCCACAATTTTCTCGATTGCCTTCTTAGCTTCTGCGACCGCGACTGCATTGCCCACAATAGTGACATCTACTGTAGCATCTTCTTCATCGTCGACAGGGCCAGCCTTGTTGTCTTTGGGCATTTGAATTCTAGCACCAGTAGCTTCTTGCAACTCCTTAATCTTTGAACCTTGTTTTCCGATGATGAAGGCTCGTGCTTTGCTGGGGATAGTGACGTGGATTTCTTGCTGATGAGAGGGTTAGATTAAATAAAGGAACAGAGTAACGACCAGCTTACCTTTGCACCAATTTGTTCCATCAGAGCCTTGATACCAGTACGAGAAGCTGCAGGAGGGCCATAAGCTGTAAAGGTCATCTTACCTTCCAGACCAGTTGTTTGAGTAATGTTAGATCTATACTTCTTGTTGATCTCTCTCAAGATTTCTGGCAAAGGCTTCTTCAACTGATCACGCTTGAGAATATGATCTTTGGCTAATTCAATTCTTTCTTGATGTTGTTGACCTGGTTGATTAACCTTTGGTCGATTGACAGAAGACAATGGGGTTGCTGCGCCTGAGATGGGAGTAGAAGCTCGGGATGCTCCATTGATTGGAGTTCCATTGGCATTGGCTGGCGATTTTCCGCCGCCCCAAATACCTTGAGCTTGAGGCTTAGGTTGGGAAGTGGCTCCGAGAGCTGGGAATAACTCGTGAGATTGTGTATCGATTGAGGGCTCCTTGCGGACATCCTCCTTCTGTTTTCCTGCAGCTTTTGTGGACACAGTGGGGACCCATCCTGGAGCGGTAGAGTCTCCATTGGCGTCTTCGAGCACGCTGGTAGAGGTAGGTTGTTCACCATGCTTCAAATCTTCTTCATCGGGGACTTCCTCAATACTGGGTTGATGTTCATGCTCGTGTTGTTGCATGAGCTTCTGAGCCCGAGTGAGTTCAGGCCCATTGCCGTTAGCTTCGGCATGGCCATTTGGCACAGCAGTATCGACGGCAGACATGGTTGGAATGGTTTGATGTTGAGATTGTAGAATATGGACGAGGTTGAGGTTGAAATCGAGTAGGAATTCTATGACATGGCAAGTACATTAGTATATAATGCAATGGATAGTATGCTTCCCACAACAATCACAATTGAACAGAAATCAGAACCTACCTGAAGAATTGCTGAGGGATTGAGGGCAGGGTGAACGCAGATCAATTGAACCGGGAAGATAAGGACAAGTAAGGCCACGCAGACAAATTATGGGAGAATGAGCTCCAGGGTCTAGAAGACTGGCATAAGGGGCGATGCAGTAACAATGTGGGAAGGTCTGTAGAAATTGATGAAATGCAGAGCTCTTCTAGATTGAATAGGCTCTGTAAGTACAAGTTTCTTCTGTTTTCTGAAAATGTTATGTGCAACGACGTTGAAAGTTGTCAAGATGTAGAAAGTTGTACCGTGGGTGGAACGTATTATGGAACTTTCTTGAACACTTAATCAGAAGCTTGGGCGATAAAGTGAACCTGGTAAGCGAACCCCGATCTAGCCAAGTTGTCTTGGCATCCCGTGACCTTGCAAGGCCTCGAGTCCTCGAGTTATCCGAAGGAACATTGAATGAGTGAATGAAGCTGTTATCAAAATCTGCTTTTGAATTCCCACTGGTTCGGGTCAATGACATCAAACTCTGGAAATCATATGAAAGTCTTCTGTCCCTAGTTTATGAGGAAATTAACTAACAATGATCACAAAGAAACTTCAAATCCGTACTAAATCATAAAAGCTTGCATGTTGGATTCTAGTATTGCACTGAATTCACCAGGTTTAGCAATAAGGAATACATAAATATGACCTAGTGATGGCGTTGGTTCTACTCAATCGTCCCCACTGGTTTCCAATGCCAATGCAATTGAGGGGTATATCCACATACAAATTTCCTCTCCGCATACGATTAATGTATGAGACTAGATCAGACAACACTCGAAAGGGCCGACGATGATGCACCTGATACTTTTGAGAAGGTAAAGCTGGAGTGGCTTCATCATGGAGAGAGCACTTGGGTATACATACATGTACTTACATGATATTCGAATGGGCAAGTAAAGTACCCTGAGACTCGAAGATCTCTGCCAAGGCGAGAGCTTCTTGATGAATTTCTGTGCCAAGTGGCTATGCTTCATTCCTGTCTTAAGGAGAGGGTTTTGAGTTCTGAGCGTTCCTTCTATGGTTTGTCACATAGTTGAATGGACATGGACTTCGAGTCCAGTTCGAAATTCGATTGAGGATCACCCCTCCTGTTGTGTAGCAGATGTGGTGTCTCGAAGTCTCTCGGAGTCAGCCCACCCACCTGCTCCAGGTAACATGTTACCACTTCATACAGAACAGTACAAGAGGTCCGCTGCACTATTGTATATCATGAGCAGGTACTATACAACATTGTAACGGTGCTTTCCCTTTGTCTATTTTGAAGTTACAGAACAGATGATGGTTACTTCGGCAACCAGGAGTATGACCCCACTATCTCAAGAGCGGGCGTAGATGAAGCTATCTCGTTTGAGATTTCGGGGATAAGAGAACGATTTGTATCAAAACTCAGTTGAAAGTTGCATTCAAAGGATAAGAATGATTCGGGCTGGTTGTAGAGAAAAGTGATAGTATGCTGTACCGGTATAATTGCATACAACGGCTGAGGATATCTCCTTATGTAGAAGCGAGAAAGATCCCGATGAATGATAAAAAAAAAATTGGCGATTGTAGATTGTTGTACCACATCGTGACTTTCAAATTTGAATCTATGAGTAAGGATAAGGAGGTGAAAGATCCTTGCTCTCGGAATCAGGGATACAGCTTCATATGTCTTTTCCCGGTGGTATCTGTTAACTTCATTCTTCTTAGTCCTATGATAATATTGTCACTATCGCTCAGGTGGGGAGGAGAATACGATGATCTTCAAGGGATCAAAAATCTAGAAGCCGGAAGCATGAAAGCTATGGGGTTTTTGATTCATTGCACCAACGGTTTTCAACAGTTTCCTACTGGGGACTTATTATCAGTTACGTACTTTGTACACTAATGAATATGAAGGTGTGGTATCGGATGTTGACAACCTCTGTAGGCATTTTGTCCGAACAAACCGTGGAACAAAGTGATGGTGTGGGTTGATAGCATCGCTGGGAAATACATGTGTAAACTAGGAGATAGACACTTTAGATAGGTAGGGAATACAAGTGACGAAAGAAAATTCAATACAATATAAGGATTAACCAACGAATTCATTCTGATTCAGCCAGCCAACGAGCGAAGTTCTAGATGAATAGCAATCAGGCAAGCAAGTAGGCAAGCAAGCAAGTAACACCTTTTGGAGAGTAGTAACAGTAACCTACTATAAGAAGCCATTCAGGGTCTTTGCATGAACCTTAGAAGGCGTTCAAGTACAAATATGATTGTGTGCAAGATAATTGGACAAGTAATGTCGTTGAAAGGTAGTATGTAGATTACTAGACATGCCAGTGAGAAAATGGGCTGCAGCGTTTTGGTAGGGCAACTTGATCAAACGCCGTGGCTTAAAGACCTTCAAATACAAATCATTACCTTTCTAGGTGTGATTGCCTCCCTATTAAATACGTGCTGTCGATGTACATTAGTGTCATGTCATGTATATGTTGTGGTAGTGAGGCTTGTTTGAAAAGCTGTACGAAAAATGGAGCGACTCACTGGCAGTAATTACTGGCATTGGCATTAGTTAGCAGGTAGGTCGGTAGGCTCTTCGTAGGAGAAAACGGAAGTGACCACTGGCGAAAGCCTTCCACGATCCAAAGGTTCGATTTCAATTCAGACAATTAAAAGTTTCAGCAGATGGTATGATGTATGATAACTGAAGGCTATCCAAAGGTTTGTTTGGTATTATTAAGTCTCATAAATTTATTTGTGGTTGATTTATTATAGGATTTATTGAGTTGGTCAATTTAGACATCTACTAGGTATTTCTCCAACATAGGATACTAGGTAGGCAGAGAATGGTAGGTGGTATCAGAGAAAGAGATGGTGGTAGATACAACATCATCCCTTGGTAGATAGATATGTGCAATAGTTTTGGTCATGAATATAGTACTGAGATATTGTTTGTTTATGAGTACCTACTACATAGCAAGTATGTCGATATAAAAAGTCATTACAATGCCAATCTCTCTGCCCTTCCTCTCTCTTCTCTCTCGTCCTAATCGTCTCCAAAATTGATTCATATTCTGGTGTATGGGGGTTGAATGCCATCCATTGATTGATATACTCCAGACTCCTTCTTACCCTCACCCGGCTACCTCCCCTCCTTATATTCCATCTACCAGAATTCATTCAACCTATCCTATCCTATCCTTTCATTAAAAACCTGACTCAAATTACTCCATCTTTAGATTACTTCTTCCCATTCCTTTCCTTCTAGAACCCATGGATCATTCCTTTCCCAAGATTTCATCACGATTCCAATTTACAAGCCAATTTCTGACCCCGTCATCCTCGCTCGATACCCAGTCACATCGGTTAAACTGACAGCGCTGACAGCGAAAAGGGTCAAAAAAAGGTCGGGCAGTGGAGAAAATCGAAAGTCTTTTCCGAATCCAAGTTCAAGTCCTTCAAAGTCAACAGGGAATGTAATCAAGGAATTTTAATCCTCTTGGTACCTTCCCTACCTTCCCTACCTTCCCTACTTTCCCTACCAGCCGAGCAGCCTACCCAGGACCTAGTACTGTCTGTACCTAGGAATCGGAATTATTGAAGGTTTTGTCTCCTGCCACACATTGGCACATCGCTCATCGCTCATCGCTCATCGCTGAGTCTCGGTCTGGCAACTACCGCCGTTGAAGCCACCGTATCATACACGGATCATTGGGCTCAAAGATTTCATAGATTCCAAAGATCGATAAAAAAGGTATTGAGAATTGGGGCAGAGAAGAGATGTCCATCGTCAGTTACCCTTTTGGAGAGGATCACAGTAATTCATTCATTCATCCGAGGAATTACAATTACCATCAATCATTTTATATCATATCAAATCATATACCACACACATACACATACACATACACATCCACATCCACATCCACATCCACATACAACATATCAGCAGCAGCACCACTCGTTCATATCGTATTATACCTATCTAATCTATCATCCTCACTCATCCCATACCCCTCCCAGTCCCTCCCCTCTTTTTGAATAATCTCCCTCCCCTTCAATACCTACCTACCTAGTCCCCTCCTGTCCTCCTGTCCTCCTGTCCTCCTGTCCTCCTGTCCTCCTGTCCTCCTGTCCTCCTGTCCTCCTGCCCTCCTGCCCTCCTGCCCTCCTACCTACCTAGGTATCGCATTCATCACAAGCAACTGAAGAGCCCAAGAATCTCTCGTGCGTCCCAAGCCACTCAAGAAGTCAGGAATCCCCCGTCATAGATTGATTCACCTCCATTCATCTCACAAAGATATTATTGTGGCCGCCAATTTTATCTACGAACCACCCTCCGATCATATATAGTGTTTTGGCTGCACTGTTCAACGAGTAGACACTCCGTACCCATACAGATTCTCTGGTAATTCCCGCCCGCTACCAAACAACAACAAGAACCATTACCTTGCCCTCTTCCCCCTTCATTGAGCGAAAATTGGGCGACACTTCCTCCCAGTACTACTTTCCTGTACCAATATTTATTTGACTTGCACAAAGGAGATACAGAACAGACAGTGAACCCCGTCACTCGTTACCCTGTACCAATTTGATATTGCATGCAGATTTCATTTTTTCATTGGCTCAAGTGTCACGGCAATTTACGAAACACTCATCCTCCACTCAAAGCGGCGGACCTCCCAAAGTTCAAACGAAGGTCTGAGCAGTGACCAAAGATATGGATCAGGAAATCAAAACAACCAGCCGCAGGTTAACTAAGTTAACTAAAAGGCCACCACCATCCAAAGCTATAGCTTCATTCGAGGCAAGACAAAACGACAGCTCATCTTTTTCCTTCCACACTTCTTTACGAAGTCAGCGTAGCTCTGGAAGCTTACAGCGAGCCCCATCGGCACCTTCTTACCCCAGATCTTACTACGCTCCAGGTCATACCCGAAAACTTACCTCTCCCCATCCCGCATCCAGTAATTCGTCTCTGGAGCATCAATATTCAAACACCTCTCCAGTATTGGCCGGCTCAGAATTCGTGCTTCAGCCCATAGGCATGGGAGGAGCGAATGATAATCGCCGTTCCATTCCATCACGACCAATAAGTGAGAAGAGTTCCGAAGACTTTATCGGTGCTCCCTTTGATAGTTCTGGTTTATTTAGTCACATCGATTCAACAAAGTCTTCTAGTACCCCAAATACCTTGCGGCGACCGCCACCACCACAGTTATCGCATACGAGTCCGGCATATATGCTAAGTCCACAGTTACGGCAATCCGCAAGTTTTACCGCAGGCGATAAGATGAGCGAAAAAGCCCCTCCACGCGTGGGTGAAAACCAGCTCATCAGTCCCAAGAGATACTCGGATGAGACCAAGGAGCCTAAATCGGGAATGCTAAGAAAAAAATCGGGCTTCTCTGGTTTTATGAGCAGCATAGGTGTTGGCTCACCTAGAGGGGTCAAGATCTCCGCACCTGAGAATCCTGTACATGTTACTCACGTTGGATACGATAACACAACTGGTCAGTTTACTGTAAGTACAATCAATGACGAATTGCCCCGCCCCAAAGGATTCTTCCCTATCTGACAAATTCTTAGGGGTTGCCGAAAGAATGGCAGCGTATGATCAACGAAAGTGGAATCACGAAAAAGGAACAAGAGCAGCATCCGCAAACCATTGTCGATATCGTCGGTTTCTATAAGGAGAACACGGATAAAGGTGGTGAAGAGATATTTGACAAATTTGATCATGCAAAGGTACCAGAGATGACGATGGCGCGCACTGCGCCGGCGCCATTGCCATTGTCCCCGACCTTCAATACCCCGAATTATGGTTCAATGACACCGATGATGAGTCCTCCAGCTAGTCCTCGATTTCCCTCGAATAACGAGATGAATTTCGAGAACCCAAGATCCCCGCCTCCAATTCCGCGCGGAACTCAAGGTGTGGGTTCTCAGCCCAAGCCTGAGCTCAACGGGCTCGTTCCCAACAGACCAGCCCCTAGGCCACCTATGTCGATGCAAGGGCCTACTCGAGTTGCACCACCGCCACCTGCCGCTGGTAAAGATTCTGGAATTGGAATGACCCGTCAAAGTGATGATTTACCGGCATTGGCTTACGTGCCTCCAACTGTACAGGACAACGGCCCCATGCTTCCAGAAGAACACAGGTCAAGATCGAGATCAAATTCAAAAGTAAACGGCACACCACCATATGCAACTCCAGTGCCAGCATCTCCACAGGTTTACCAACAACAGATTTTGCACCATCAAGAGCAGGCAATGCAACAGGCTCAACAGGCAATGAGCCGATCGATCAGCGTCAAGAAGCCCACTCAGCAAGCCACTCCGCCTACTCCTCAAGGTCAATTCCCAGCGAATGGTGTTCCACACCCAAGCCAACAAGCTAGACAAGTACCAGGTCCACGTCCCAGGCAACGAGCACGACAAAGCACTGGTTTTGATATTGTCACCAGGTTAAAGCAAATTTGCACAGAGGGTGACCCTCGCGATATCTACAGGGAGCTCACTAAGATTGGACAAGGTGCATCTGGTGGTGTCTACACTGGTTATGAACGAGGGACAAATCAATTGGTAGCCATCAAACAGATGAATCTCGAACAACAGCCAAAGAAAGATTTGATCATCAACGAAATTCTTGTCATGAAAGACAGCTCTCATCCGAACATAGTCAATTTTATTGATAGTTTTTTGGTTACTGGAGAACTTTGGGTAATCATGGAATACATGGAGGGTGGCAGTTTGACGGATGTTGTTACTTTCAATATTATGTCAGAAGGTCAAATTGCGGCAGTTTGTCGGGAGACTTTGAAGGGTTTACAACATCTGCATTCCAAAGGAGTCATTCATCGTGATATTAAGTCGGACAACATTCTGTTGTCTATGGACGGGAACATTAAACTCAGTAAGTTTGCTACCTTCCGAATATGTAACACTAATCCTAACATCTCTTGCAGCTGATTTCGGCTTCTGTGCCCAAATTAACGAGGCTCACAATAAACGTACTACCATGGTTGGTACACCATACTGGATGGCACCCGAAGTTGTCACACGCAAAGAATATGGACGCAAAGTTGATATCTGGTCTCTTGGTATTATGGCGATTGAAATGATTGAAGGAGAGCCTCCCTACCTCACCGAATCACCCCTAAGAGCTTTATACTTAATCGCAACGAATGGCACTCCTGCTATCAAGAACGAACAGGAATTGAGCGTTGTTTTCCGGGATTTCCTTTACTTTGCTCTCAAGGTCGACCCAGAAAAGCGAGCTAGTGCTCATGATTTGTTAAGGGTAAATACTTTCCTTCACCACATCAATATTGACCGAGGCTAATAAATCATCTGTTGTAGCACGATTTCATGAAACAATGCACAGACCTCATACAATTGGCACCTTTAGTACGATCTGCACGCAATGCCCGAGCACAAGAAAAGGCTCAGAAGGCACTATCATGATCTTCACAAAGTTGAATCATGAACGAATAATGAACTCAAAACATGATGTTGGCGCCGCAATCTTTGCATGGAGCAAAGAAATTGGCTTTATTCTCTTGGCGTTTTGGGTGAACATGGCAAGAAATGACCTTTTCTGCTGGTCGCATATGTTTGCTTCCGTTGATAGAGCACATGGAACCATTATATCACCTTTACTTTGGAATACATGTTCTTCTTTGAATTTGGGGGCTTTTCATAGATTAATGCACACACCTGGATATATGGTGTGCAAAGCAAAGCACAGCAAGAATTTCTGAATCGTTGAGCGCTTTTTGACCGCATCATATGTCAGCATTTGCAGCAAGCAAAAGTTGATATTTGCGAATCGCGACCTTTGGCTATTTTGTTCTTCTATATTTTGAGCCATAGCACAACCCTTCTTTTTTTTTCAATTTACTTTTTTCTCTTCTCTCAGGTTAGGTGGAGATGGAAAAACTTCTTTACATATATGAGATGTAGGGCTCTCCGTGGAGGAGATTGGGAGGATTTGGTATCACTATTGGATTTGATAAGGATATCATGGAACACATTAGAAGAGCTGATGGGCGGTCGATGAATGGTTGGCGAATATATGATATCCTGATTGACTTCAAAAAATTTGCTTTTTCGCCTTTTGCCCTTTATGTTTGGAGGATTGGATAGGCAATTAGAAGTTGAGGGTGATGGAACGGGATAGGGCATTTGTATTAATGGTGGAGCCTTGTTCGGCCCCCCTCGCGGACTTTTTTTTTCTCTTGAATGTTGGTTGGGGTGGTTTTTCTTCTTTACGGTGGCATTTTGAGTGGGTGATGTGGAAGGGTGACGATGAGATTTAACTTTGGGGAGGGGAGAATGGATTAGATGTTGAATGAGTACAGTTGATAGTAGTTCAAAACGAAGAGGGATTTCACTTCATTTTCGTCTGATTTATCGGCTGATGTGTAGATGTGTGAATATGATGTGATTAATTGTCTTGATGAGAGGTAAGGAGGGCAAATGCAAGCAAGCAAGTGCTTTGCTTCTGTCTGTGTATTATTTATTCCCTTTTCGTATCGTATCGTTTGCGGAAGTATCGATAGGATTCGAGAATGCAATGAATGAATGAATGCATGAATGATGTGAAGTGAAGAATCGCTCTTGTATAGAGTAGAGTAGAGTAGCTTTCGAGTTCCAAGGAGGATTCGATAGTTTGTTTATATATGTGGTAGTTTGTAGTAGTTTAAGTACTAGGTAGGTAATGATAGATGATAATGGATTATAATAGATTATTATGTTAAATCCCTATGTAAAGTAATTAGATGGAATATTTTACTTTTTGAGATGATTTGTTTTGTTTTGGAAATGGGAAAGGGGAAAGGGGAAAGGTGAAAGGGGAAATGGATTTTGGATTTTGGATTTTGGATTTTGGATTTTGGATATGATGTTTGAAAGTTTGTGTTTTTTGGGGGGGCGGGGGGGAGGGAGGGGTATTGTTTGGTCTGTTTGGTCTGTTTGGTCTGTTTGGTCTGTTTGGTCTGTTTGGTCTGTTTGGTCTGTTTGGTCTGTTTGGTCTGTTTGGTCTGTTTGGTCTGTTTGGTCTGTTTGGTCTGTTTGGTCTGTTTGGTCTGTTTGGTCTGTTTGGTCTGTTTGGTCTGTTGGAGGGAAAGGGAAGACGATATGGTGAGGGTAGGGGTGAAGTTCAGGGGGCTTGGAAAGCTGGATGGTTTGAGGGTTTGAGGGTTTGATGGAGGCTAGGTTTGATGGTTTGGTGAAGACTGTTTCGATGGCATAGCTTTGTGGTTGTAGTAGGTGTGGGTGTGTTGTGAGTATAGGTATGTTGCTCGGATTTGTGAGACGCTTTTGATTTTGATTTTGAGGGGAGGGCTGGGGTTGCGGTGTGGTTGTGGTTGTGGTGGGGAGAAAAGTTGGGAGAATGGGGGGTAGGTACTAGGTAGCTTTTGTATTGCGTGAGTGCAGTGTGGAAGTTTTGGATGGGGGGAGGGGGGGATGGGGGGATTCGAGGGATTGGTGTTGTAGGATGGGTTGTGGGTATAAATGGGATGCTGATGTGAAAGGAGTGACGATGGGACTTGAGGGGTCTGAGGGGTTGTTATAGGGAGAGAGAGAAAGAGAGACTTTTGTGGAAAGGATATTGAAGAGAAGAGTTAAAGATAGCACGCTGGTAAGGGGACGAAAAGCGATGGCTTGGGTCTGATTGTGGTTCTACACTTGAGAAACTTAGGGCGGGGAGGGAGGCTTATTGGATATCGGAGGGTAGATGGTCAGATTGTTGTATGTGGATAGTCAGATTGTTGTATGTGGATACTATAGGTCGATATTTACTGTTCTCTTTTCTATGATGATTGAGAAACAGTGCCGTGTATGGAAATTAATATATCAAGGTAGTAAGTAAGTAGTGTGTACGCTGAGTGTGTATGTGCTAGCGATTGAATGGATTTGAACTACATACTGATCTTGGTGTTCGGTTCTCCGTGTATACGAATGCTATTTTTGAAGATGATTATGTATGAGGTGTCTATGTAGGCTTGGTTTACTAGGTATATATAGTCCTGGCTTCGCTTTCTTGCAACCCTTTACATAGGGTTGAAGATGGTGGCTTATATATACTTACTTATGCTTAATATGTTAATCCCCATTACTGCGGTCATCCGGTGGTTAGTTGGGATTCACTCTTTAACAGATGACTCTGACTTGTACTACTATACCAAATGTGAAGATATATAAGTCGCCTTACTTCTCTCTATCTTTTTCTCTTCTGTGCCCCATCTGCAGGTCCCTGTTCAAGAATGAACAACAAGGGCATTCGGTAGTTGGTGTCTTTTGAGATAAACCTGGGCAGGTATGTATAGTCTGGGAGAATATGCTGTGGAATAAGTAAGTAAGTAGTCTTTCCGTAAAGCTGGTGGTAAGGTTTGTCGTTTTTTCAATAGCGCTTGAGGTTACTAGCCGAGGTTCACTCCTGGGGATTGACAATGAGTGCATTGAGTAAATATGTTGATTAATGTGAATAAGTGACAACAACTTCACTGTATCATTAGTAGAATATATTCCAATCTCACTTACCATGAACATGAGAATATATTTCGGATCATGATCAGCTGAAAACTTCATAAAAATAGACAAGCAACATCTAATCCCCATCGCTAGTCCTGTCATGATACTTTTGTCGACTTGTCGTTCTTTTTGTAGCACACTTGCAAAAACTTGTAAATATATGAATATCATATGTCATAATACAGTAATTAGAGAACTACGAGCCTAGAATATGCCCCAACCGCTCCACCAAAAAATACAAAAAGATATTCCGGTACGGGGAATTGAACCCCGGTCTCCCGCGACTTGATTGAAGCTCGAAAGCTTCGGATGAGAGGCGGAAATGCTAGCCACTACACCATGCCGGATGTTTACATGATTGATGGAAGCAGGGCTTTTTATTGAGAATATATTGTATGTTTATAGAGTGGGGCGAAGAGAATTTTGATAGTAGAAAGTTTAAGCGAGGGACGTGGGGGGCTGGCTTGGCTGGCTTGGCTTGGGTGGGGGTGAGATGAATGGAATGTTAAATTGAGAGTTGGAAATTTTGAGGTTGTATTATTGTGATATCAATCCTAAACAAATATTGCTATATGGTCTTGAGAGGTGTTGTTTTGTCTCTAGATGAACCATATCGATTTTATGTAAAATCTTCGGGGGTGATGACTATGAAAAATTCCATGCGCTTTTTTCTGACTTAAGAAACTACATTGAGCGATGACTTTTAAGCGCTGTTCTTCAAATTTGAGCGCCGTCTATCTAATTGTTAATGTCTGTGAAGAATTGACTATAAATGATGGTATTTGGATAGTATTCTCGCTGTCGTCAAATCTTCCCTCCCCAAACTCATCTGCCGAATTTACTCCGCCGTCGATCACTTCACTTAAGATATCGTCTGGCTCCAGTATCATTTTTTGATAGTGTTATAGCGATTTCGTGTTTAATACAGAGCACGAGATGTTAGAGCTAAGATAATGCTATTTCGTATTGTCGAAGGAATGTACACTTCGTTTTTGATATATATCTACCCGCTTTGGTGTGTGGTTCATATCTGCGTTAAAGCAATTGGAGCATTTTGAATACAGAAATACTGTAGTCAGTGGAGAACCTGATGATTTGAAGTAAGTATCTACAGCTATATCACGGGCGGAGACACCACCTATACCGGCTCGCCTTACTGGTATTCACTATCTCGATCGTGAATCTTTGTAATTCTTCGGATATAAAATACGCTCCAGAGGTCGAAGACCATACCTCGAATCTTTGTTACCATCATTACATAGACCTTAGGGCTTGGGGAACTACCATCTGAAAATTCTGTAAGAGTTTTTCTGTTCCGATGACGTGAAAGCTAGGTCAACAGAGCCCCAAAACTGTAAGGTTCTTGTACTGTTAGTAGCATCTCAAGCACCATAGATATTCGAAGTCTATTGTCGACAACAAGAACCTCCTGTCATATCTTCTCATTCTTTTATTGTCGTTGCCAAACGAGAAGATATCTATCAATTTCCAAACTCAAAGCACGAGTACTTTGGCATAATCAATCTCACTCATTCTTCTTGGAATTAGAGATATCGAAGGAATTTCGCTCCCGCAGAGCATTTTTTGTATAATTTCAAATCAAAACCACGTACTGTGTCGACTGGAAGATGTTTATGGATTTATTTATAACCTTCCTGCAGCTGCTTGAAGCCGAGGGCTCGGAAGAAGTAAATAGCCTCGTTTTGCCATTCGACTATGTAAGTTTAGCAAACGATGGTTTCCCCTCACTCGCCCCATCTATTGATACCACAAAATCCACTGAATACCCTACTGCTCAAGGTTCACTACTCCAGTACAAGCTAGCAAAATTCCTTCCTCTTTCGTCCCACTTGATGATTATTTAAGCTCCTTCCAGATTCAAGGTTTGGAGGGGTCAAACAGGGAAAAGATGCTCATCTGGTTGGCTATAGGGCCTGGGACCCAAGACCTGGCGAGAAGGCTCAAATGTTTGTTAACGTTCCTACTAAATCGACCATTGTTAGTTGAGAGAAATATTGTGCAAAAATTATGTCTATTATCTCATCGTCTCCCGAAAAATGAGATTGACAACAGCAATCTGTTATTTTCATCGTCTCATCTTACAATCTTTCCGTCATCACTATCCTCCAATACTGTTTGTTCTTCCTACTGTTCTGTTTCTACTTATATGAATTGAAGCTGTAAGTACTACTTCGCATGCTCTGGGTTGGAACACCTGTCGAACTTAAGGTGTACAAGCAACGCCAGTCCTCGATGACAACCTTCGGTACTTCGTTTCCTTGCAATGCCCATGTAGACAGAAATATTTTCTATTTTTTGCAGGTCTCCACGTAGCTCAACCCGCAGTGGGCGGTGCAAACTGTGGAGCTTAATATAGATGATGAATTCAGCTGATTTGATCTTCACACTCCTCGTGCTCGTGCTTGTGAGAATCAAGAAGTGAAGCTGTTTTTGATAACTAGTTGACATCTCAATCACCTAGAACCAAGAATCAAAAGTACTTCTGGTCAAGACTCTCATTGATCCAGAGCTTCAAGAATGCAAAGCGGCCCTTAGTTATTGCGAATGCAGACGGACAGGGCAGATTGATTTCTTCAAGACATTAACATGCAGCCGAGTTGCGATGATCGTGTCTGACTCAAAATTTGCGATACATTGCACAAATGCTTTCTCGACAAAGAAGACGTGTATGATACAAGATGATAGTAATACACAACTTGTTAATATCCTTTGCTTTCCCCTCTCGCTATCAAAGGTCAAACGATGATTCAAACAATCCATATCCAAACACCCCCAGACGAAGCCTTTAACCTTTCATAACACACAGTATAGAGCAGACTCCAGCGTAGAATAAAAAATAATCAACACTTGAGATTCATAAAATATCACTAATAGAATACGTAGCTACTTACGCATGATACCAGCTGGCTGTGTTTGACCGACTTCTGCAAAGACTGAGAGAAAAGGCTTCTTTGGGTCCTGACTCTCATCTCAATATAAATATAGTTGATTTCTAAAGTCATTTACTTAAACAAATGAGCTATTCACCTCATATAACTAACATTTTGGAAGGTTCAGTCGGAATAGCCTCGTTTGGGGCCGGAAGGAGCTGTTGACTTTTTTCAAAAATAGGAGGGGTTTACCCGATGCTGATTCTGATTCTGATTCTAACATGGAACCCAATATTAATAAGATTGTTTACAAGTGAATACTAAAAATTAAGATTGATAAAGTATCATCTTGGCCATCTCCAGGATAAGAATTTGAGTGGTCTCGACAAAATTTAATTAAAATTCTTGGAAGTGGCATTCACTACTGCCGCTGTACCTACACATGAATGATCCAAGATAGTCAGCTTATTCTCAACTAAATATCTCTAGTCAAGAAACTCAAAATACGGCTATCTAGTACATCCTCACATATAAGGACGCTCTTCAGCCCCCTTCTGTCACCATCCATTCAAAATACATCAACCCTCCCAACATCTTCGACTTCAATAATATCTAAACCCATTTCCGAGATGGATAGTATTGAATCCCAGCTTGTTCTTTTTCGACAAAATCCATTTCGATTCAATCGATATCTTGCCGTCTCGAGGCCAAGTCCATCAGATGCCTTAAAAAACTCACCCTTGCGCATAGTTCCAAACGATGTTATGCAAATGATTGCTAAACATTTTACTCCTGCATCGGCTGGATCCTTTTTCCTCACTTGTCGACAAATTGGTTTGGTGATTGGAACGCAATACATCGATGGCTTGAAGACTTCGAAAGACGACACACTGGAATTTCTGAATCTTTTGGAACATGATCTTCAAGATCAAATCGCTTGTACTTTTTGCAGAAAACTTCATAAAATACGAAATGCTGAGAGATATGCCAAAAAGTCTTATTGCTGGGAAGGATACTCAACTGACCCAGAGATTTCTGGACTTCCAGAATTTGATACAATACCAAGTTGTGTAAAAGAGGATGAATTGCGCCGGGTGGGTTTATATGCCCACAAGAATTTTGGTGTCACTATTTCCAAAATGGCAATAAAGCACTACCGACTTTTTGGCAACGATGCTCAAACCAGGCGGCTCTTAAGGCTTTTGTCGGCACCCGAGAACTACTCCGATGATAGATCTTGCAAAAGTTTGAGGACAGAGAAGAAAGGAGAATGCCGTATGAAGAATGGATCCATATTCACCCGGAAACTCATGAAATACAATTGGAAATGCCAAAGTCTTGAAATACCTAGTCATATACCTATTTGCTCTCATCTTCATCTCGCGAAAGTTGGTTCTAAGCTCTGCGCCAGATTATACTGTGCCTACAGTAGACCCGAAGAGATCTGGTCAGCGTTACAACTACCTTGTCAGAAATACACTGCCACCAACGAGAACAACATCTCCCGCGATATTCATTCGGGACTTTTGCAGTGTCGGTATTGTCTAACAGTATTCAAAGTTGAATTGAAGCACCATAATCGATACCCTATCTCTCGCTGCACCACGGCACTGGCAATCGTTGTTTACAAGCAGTTCGAGTCGGAGGCAGATTGGAAGACGCATCTGCCACTTTTAGGTTCAGACGACGGAGAAAGCGTACCGATTGAGTTCTCCAAAGAGAAAATCAGCTCTGTCTTTGAAGTGGATGATACTGGTTTTGGACCTACATTTACTTCTTGGAGTGAGTTTTATCTTGCATGGCAAAAAGTGTTTCTGGATGAACTGGAATTGGCTTGTCTTGCAGTGATATTGTCACTATTGTACTGGCATCGTACATAATTCAGGCAACGAACACTATCTACGACACTCATCTTCGGATAAACTTCTCGCTAAAAACACTCAATATAGACATGATTCATGAAAATTCATATGATATTCCTAATATTTCACGAAATACAACAACCTAGGGAGTAATCTAATTTCATCTTCCGGAGCAACATCGTCGGCAAGGAACAAACTGGTGTCAAGATAGCTAGAACTTAAACGATGGATTCTGATGCGAGTGTGATGTTAATAGCACTAGACTCGGAACTTTCGAGTCTGTTAGAGATTACAGCGGGGAGAAATTGAAGGAAGTTATAATTCTGCTTTATTGGTGTAGGTGAAAGAACAAGGTGTCTAATAGTCTGGTATAATAAAGATGATCAAATTCTCAAATAAATTAGAATAATCAAGTAAATCATTTGAGAGAATAAATTCGATTGAAATGCTGAACAATTTTCGAATTTCGAATCACTTTTAGATACTTAAAATCACCAGAATCTTATATCGTTGAATTACTGCTCGGACCATCGAATACTCTGGGAAATAGAGATACAGGGATGTCAAGAGCCCAAACTTTGGTATCATAACCATCTGCTTTTAGTTCTATATCCCTCGAGTAAATAAATTCATTAGATTTTTTGCTGCTTAGGAAAAAATGAGTGTATTATGCACAGTTTAGCATCTACCAAAGTGAACAATTGAACACCCTGATACCATACATGATACTGGGTTTTCAAACTCTCACTCATCCAACCCGACCATCTTCAAAGAGTCCAGCCAAAGCCTACCTTCTTTTTCTTTGTCAAAAGCATGCTCCACATATCCCGGGATATTAGCAACATGATCGAGCTGACGATCAGAAGGATAGAGTCCTGCAACTTCGCAATTCTCTAGGTACACCCCGCCTTTATTCTCAAACTCCTTTCCAATCGCAGCCAACACTGTCGTCGCAGCACCTTGCTCTGGACTTTTCATCGTTTTCCTCATTATCTCTGTGGCATTGTACTCCGCTACGTCTTTCGGGTCAAGATGTCTACTAATGCCAGACGGTATTGCTCCCGGCATCAGCGACGTTGCATGTAACCCTTGATGACCATAGCGACGATCAATCTCATTGGCCATGTAGATGTTGGCTGTCTTTGATTGCGAGTACGAACCCCATAAGTCATACTCTTCTGGTCTTTTGGTGTAGTTGTAATCATCGAGTCTGATACCCCCATTACGATGGCTGGCGCTGGATACCATAACCACCCGCGAATTAAATGATGGAGAAGCAGAAGATAGTAATGTATCCTTCAGCAGTTGAAAAAGTAGAAAATGTGCCAAATGGTTAACCCCAAATTGCATCTCGAACCCATCCACAGTTGTGTTATAATTTGGAATCGCCATGATTCCAGCATTACACACTAAAATGTTCAATCTAGAGCTTTTTCTTAGAAATTTCTCCGCGCCCAATCTCACCCCAGCTAATGAGCTGAGATCCATTTCCAGAATCTCCACTCGGCCGGGCTCCAAGATATCCTCGAGTGCTTTTTCAGCAGTGGTGATGTCCCGTGCAGTTAGATACAATGTCGCACCCGTGGTAGACAGAGCTCTGGCAGTTTCGACCCCAATTCCTGAGGAGCAACCGGTGACCAGGATGGTTTTTCCAGTGAGTTTGCCTGTTAGATCCTCATCCTGTACAATCTGCAAGGCGGTTGGACGTGCATCGCCCGGTCCATTAGTTGACTTGTGTGCCTCTGTCCACTTTGAAGGCATATTCTATGTGGTTACTCGAGGAAGAAGCGTGTAAGGGATTCGAAGATGATGATGGTATTGAAGATGGAAATAAACTCATGCCAAGGATCAAAGAATGGATTTATGTAAGTTATCGCATATCTGTATCGCTTCTCTCAAGAATTGGAGGATGGAAGGAAATGATTATAGAGCCGGGGTTTATGGTACATGTTACATTGTAAGCCACTGACTGCAATAATCATTGGTCAACAGAGCGAGAAAATCCAAAGATCCTCCATCTCCGAGGTACCATCTCACCATGTACAGAGAGCTGCCCCCCAACACTGTCCAAAAAAATCCATCTTGACTTCTCCATCAACAAGATGTTGCAGATTCTCAGAACAAATGAAGTTCTCAAGGTTATATCAAAAAACAAATCTATCTGTGCTCACTTATCATTCCAGAAAAAAACCACAATCACCCCACACTACCCCACTATCACCAAAGCTTCACAAGTTTGAACCCACCACAACTTCAAAATTTGACAACAAAACACAATCTTTCAAAAACATATGAAGATTGAAAAGGCAAAACATTATTGCGTTCGCCGGGAATCGAACCCGGGGCCCATCGAAGTTGTTTCGGACTCTTCCTATGAAGGTAGAGATAGATGGCAACGATGGATTTTACCACTAAACCACAAACGCTGATGATTAATTAGTAATGATGCAGGGAATTGCATTATTTGAGTATATCTCATTATTATATCGAATAGCCAGGTAATAGACTAGACACAGAGTTTACATTCGATGCTGGTCTGGGTGCATATGCAAGTAGTTGTGTTCCTGAGAAGGGGCGCGCAACTCCATAACTAAGCCATGGGAAGGAGTGTTTTTTGGAAGAACTACTCAAATATATGTTGTACTGATAGTCTCGAATCAGTATTTGGATTTAGTTACATGTCCTTTGCATCTGTTCGCAAAGAGGAGTGAGTCTTTTGTCGATTGTCTATCGTAGACGAGCAACATTTTTTCTCTGGAGAGAATGATGAAGGTGACACTTGGTAGATTCTAAATATATAGATTTCGGATGAGCAGTTGATTATTCTTCATATTTCTTCGTTAACTAAATCTAGCCCTTAAAATAATAGTATCAAAGATAGACTCTCGGACCTAGGGTATTTTGTCATTGTCTAACAGACCCTAAACAGGCGGATCAAGCTGGAGAGATCAATCATTTGCTACAACAATGAGGATTTTCTTAGATAGCGTGCTATTTCTAGTTGATTCAATTCAACGTTCTTTGAGAAACAATCTGCCACCGCGGCGTCGTCACTCATTTGACTGCGACAAAAATCCCGTTCAAATGGCCAAGTTAGCTGGCCAGTGTCGTAGTGTGTCTTTCTTCCGAGTATAATCATATAATCGTAGCAGACCGATCTCCAATCGGAGTCTCATAGACTTTCTGAATGCATGGCGCGTATCTGAAGTATTCGCCTCGATTTAGACAACCTCGAATGTTTGGATGCCACTTTTAGTCCAAATAGATTCCATAAATTTAACAAAAGTAGAATCACCGATTCCACCACCGACTGCTATACCACCTTTATCAAACGTGGCAATACCCACTCTCTCATATACCTCTGAAGTTTCTGATTGCCTCAAAACTAGTGCTAAATGACGGTGATCATTACGCCTAACACCTTGGAATGAATTGATCCACAGGCAATGTAATTCTCCACAATCGACTCTATCTTTGATAATTTTTGACAACGCCAGTGGGGCATCTGCCATCAACTTCCCAAAATTTTGATTGTCTTTTATCGCTCGACGCTTTGCTTTGATATCATGGAAGAAAAATTTGTAACATTGGAATTCCTCGTAGAATAATTCTACTTTTGTTGGTGTAACGGATCTTCCCTGCAAAACAATCTTTCCACTTTTAACACCACCGTATATATTAGACGGATCGATTAGAGTTGTATAGCAATCCAAAATTTTAAAATCGGGGGCTATACCACCAGTACTGTAGTGATTCCCGATGTTAACACCCTGACCTGGCTTCCCACTTGGTATAAATTTTGAATCCAGAGAAGCCCATGACCACGTGGGCGCATTGTATGGGACAATCCGAACTACCTCACGAGGTTCATTCTCCGGAAAGATCACACGCCACAGCAAATCATGATGCAGGTTGTCTTCCCAAAGACCAGCAAAATAGCGCGATGTTGTCGATTTCCCATTCTTTATCCTACGTTCATGGCTGTCGAAATGAGACGCAATCCCTGCAATAGCTGGGAGCCGATCTGCTGGCTTACTGAGATTGAGCTTGGAATATTCATCAACTATGCCCCACTGTCCGAACCATTGATCTTTTTTCTCTCGGTGGCTATAGTTGTGATACCTTGGTACTGTATCAAGGCCAAAATGAAGATCACACGGGCATATACAAACGACCATGCTGCTGCATTCCCAGATCATTTCTGCTGATGTGAAGTGTACAGTTCGAGGTGCCAGGAAACGTTCTTGATATGCCCACGCTCGGGACATCTGGACAATGTTAGCCTAACTCTTCTGCATGCCCTTCTGAAACGCCTACCAGAGGACCTTCTATACGTAGTTCGGAATCGTGAAAGTGGCTGTGATCTATCTCCTGCATATATATCGAATAATCGCCATGATTTGAAGTACTTCCTGACCACCGAATCTCACGCGGGGTCCCCAAGAATCCATCCTCCTCATTCCAGCCGTCATAGAAAAGGCCGACGGTACTGTCCTTGCAAGCAGTTGCAGCTATATTCAAGAAACTAGAAGAGTAAATCTGTGCCATCCTGGAAGCTTCTAAATTCCAATCTTCTTCACTATCTTGGATGATGCAAAGTGAATCAATCCATATATAGTTTATGTTCAGGTGGTAGGTGATAACTACAGCATCTCGGAATGTTTTTGGTAAAGAGTCAAGAACAATCCCAGATGCTCTATCGGATACGGTGGCCTTTGAGGTCGTAATAGGCGCATGGTTTGCATCGCCCCAACAGTGACTTAGGGTTGTGTACTTTTGGCGTTTTCCATTGCTGTGAACCAAGTAAACTTTACCATCAGGGCCAACCCGACTAACATCTAGCACACGAGTAGGTAGCACTGGCATGATAAGTTCGCTGACTTCGTGGCATTGATGGCCTATAAGAGCGGGACTATCAAGGCTCACGCACTGGCTGAGCCACTTTTTGATATGGCAAATTGCATTCCACATCTCAACTCGCGGAGGAATATGTTGCTGGGGTGCAAAGCAAGGCCATGGTGAAGGTTGACCTTGGAGTTTCAGTTATAGAATTCCCAATGTAAGTTATTGCAGAATTGACGAGGCGGTCTTACCAGGCAAGGTGCGGAGGCTGACACAGTACTCTCTCTGGGGAGATTCCTTCCCATCCAAAGAAACTACCGCAGCTAAGTAGCCATATTGGAAAGAAAATTTCAAGAAAGTCGCACATTCCACTTTGTAAGTTGCAATTTTCAAGAGGATTGAACACAGCTCGCAGCCTTCTGCTGCTGTTTTCCTTATCATAAACACTCCGATATATCGATTCCCAGGTTTTAACTTGGTTGGGTCAAACGGATGTAATACCGAACAGGTTTTACATGATCTTTGTGTCAAATCCTTACCTTGCGCATAATGTAGCAGCGTATGGTTATCTTCCAAACGGTTGTTATCACCTTCTCGTTCGTGGTTGTCTAATGTTACGTCGCCCGTGCTCTGATGTTGTTGAAGTTGCTCATAATTCTTCTCTTGCTGCAGTCTCTTGCGCATCATAATCCTGTTTATTAGCTTCATAATTTGTCTCCCGCGGTGAATTATCCAATTATCGGCTTGGCATTCTAGATTCAAATTCTGAAGTAGTTGTTGTTCATTTGAGTGGAGCCGCTTGATATTACGGACAACGCCAGGAGAGCTCTCTCCAGAAATTCGGTGTTCCGGAGTAAGATGTTGCTGCGTTGTCATCTACCCGCTGGCGCTGGATCTTATCGAAAATAAAAGCAGCAAGCCATGCTGTCCTATCACGTGGTAGACTAGTGATGCTCCACTCGAGCCACTCTCCTCTCTTCTCCTCTCTGCTCCACTCTTCGTATTTCAACATCCTCTCTGAGGGTTTTTTTACATCTGCCGCAGGATCATCTTTCACGGAGTATACTCCGTAGATAAAGCAAGTCGATATATGGTCAGACCGTATTCAAATACGATCGATGTTTGCGTTCGTAACGCAGCAACGCTTATGTCCTTTTTCTCATTGACCAAAGAGTTAATCTTCTAGACTTCGCAATGTTTTCGGGACAAACATCCTAAGTATCGAGATAAAAAGTTCTTTTAGTTCCAAGGCACACTGTACATGAAACTATTAGGCAAACAACATCGGTATTTATTGGATCGCAGACAAGACAACATCGATTAGATCGGTGTGCCTCGGGATGATAGAGGTCGACGGCTTAACGTAGTCTTGTGAACATCAAGCTTTTCTCTCGCTATTTTCCCACTATATGAGGGCCAATCAAGGCCTCCGAAAACACATTATACTTCTAATTGACAGTTACACGTACCTGCATCTGCCGAATTATTCCATCAGGCTATGGTTACAATTAGAAGTGGGTACCCCCCAGACCAGTGCTTAAGCGAGCACACCTTTCACATGCACAACGGGACGGGCAGCTCGATTCGGCAGTTTATTGCCGACCTGGGGCCCCGGATTTCAATATTGGGTTAATCACAATTCTTAAACACTCTGGCTTACCCCGCAGATCTAATTACCAAGATCAACCTATGTGCTGCCGATTGGAGCGCATGGAATATCTTTATACCTGCAGGTCTTGGGATCCGGTATTGGATATAAACATCTGCAGCTACAAGATCCGCTGAGTTAGTTCGGAGAACTAACTAATAACACATATTTGTTCTAATTAAACCTGGCACGGGTCATTGAAGTGGCGGGCATTTCCTCCACTAATTGTGGACACAGCACACATATTCTACTGGCAATACCTATGATTAGTTCTGCGGGGTGCATTCGGGATGACCCGAGTTCTCCATCAAACTGCTGCTGTTGTTTCTTTAGCACTGTACAAGTCAGACCTCGTGACGCGTATAATACTTGTTCCGCGAGCATCAGAGGTGGAATAAAAAGTTCCATATGACTATTGGTCCTCGGAAATTCCGATGAGTGGCTACCTTAAGAGTAATTATCAATACGACTAGGTAGGTGCATGGTATGCGTACCAATCAGGAGCATGCAAGCTAAGCTTCACAAAGTTGATGAAGATAATAAAAGGCACCCAAGACGCCGACCTTACAGTTTTCAGTTCTACGTTAGTGGCCATCTAAGCTTCTCGTTAATGACCTGAGAACTTTCAAGCGTGCCTCACATCGTCGTTCCGCCATCAAAGTGATTAGATATGTTTTCACGTCAAAGACTTCAACGCGCTCGCGCACTTGCTCTAGGCCTTGTTGCCGCTAGCCCTCTCGTTGCCGCTGGACCCTGCGATATCTACTCCTCTGGTGGAACTCCGTGTGGTAAGCCTTCAATTGATTCCTTCAGATCTTGTTACGTTGTAAAGATTCCCGATGGCTGACCCTTCAATCTTACAGTTGCCGCACATAGTACTACTCGCGCTTTGTACAGTGCTTTCAGTGGCTCGCTTTACCAGGTAAGCAATTAGATGCTCAACATCATAGTCTTTGGTAAACAATTACTGACTCTTCGATGTACTAGGTGAAACGTGGCTCAGATGGAACAACTAAAAACATTGCACCTCTAGCTGCAGGAGGAGTGGCCAACGCTGCTTCTCAAGACACTTTCTGCGCTAACACCACTTGTCTCATCACAATAATCTACGATCAGTCTGGTCGTGGTAACCACCTCACCCAAGCTCCTCCTGGAGGATTTGACGGTCCTGACGTGAACGGTTACGATAACTTGGCCTCAGCAATTGGCGCACCAGTCACACTCAACGGTCAAAAAGCATACGGAGTCTTCATTTCGCCCGGAACAGGCTATCGCAATAATGCCCCTAGCGGAATAGCCAAAGCTGATGCAGCGGAGGGTATGTACGCAGTTCTCGATGGAACGCACTACAATGGTGGCTGCTGTTTCGATTACGGTAACGCAGAGACTAGCAGTACTGACACTGGTAACGGTCACATGGAAGCCATCTACTTTGGTGACAATACTGTTTGGGGATCAGGGTCCGGCAGCGGTCCTTGGCTCATGGCCGATCTTGAGAACGGCTTGTTCTCTGGTAAGAGCGCTAGTGTCAACACTGGAGATCCATCGATCACCTCCCGTTTCTTCACTGCAATCGTCAAGGGAGGACCAAACTTGTGGGCCCTTCGAGGTGCCAACGCTGCATCTGGGGCTCTGTCGACGTACTACAGTGGTGCGCGCCCAAGTGCTAGTGGATATAACCCAATGAGCAAAGAAGGTGCTATCATTCTCGGAATCGGCGGAGACAACAGCGTAGGCGCTCAGGGAACCTTCTACGAGGGTGTGATGACCACTGGTTATCCTTCTGATGCCACCGAGAACTCGGTTCAAGCCAACATCGTAGCTGCTAAATATGCTACCACATCATTGACCAGCGGAACTGCTCTCACCGTTGGTAACTCGATCTCTCTTCGGGCTACTACCGCCGGGTACACAACACGCTACATTGCACACACCGGGGCCAGCGTGAACACTCAAGTCGTTTCGTCATCCAGCACCACCGCGCTCAAAAAGCAAGCTAGCTGGTATGTTCGCGCCGGTCTTGCAAACAGCGCCTGTTTCTCCTTTGAGTCAAACGATACCCCCGGCAGCTATATCAGACACTACAACTTCGGACTTCTGCTCAATGCCAATGACGGCTCCAAGGCGTTCCGCGAAGATGCCACATTCTGCCCACAAGCTGGTCTTAATGGCCAAGGTAGCTCGATCAGAGCTTGGAGTTACCCTACTCGCTATTTCCGTCACTACAACAATGTACTTTACGCTGCTAACAACGGTGGAGTTCACACCTTCGATGTTGCCGCCTCGTTCAACGACGACGTAAGCTTTGTTGTCAGCACCGGCTTTGCTTAGAGTCTTAACCTAATACACCCCCAAATGCTGAGCGTTTCATCGATTTCCTTCGGTATGAATTGGTCCACGGCTTGTTCGTTCACATCAGTCTATTGAAACATAATAGTATGTAAATACACACGTTATACGGCTAGTCTAGGCAGTATTTCCCACAAGGTTTATATAGTCATTGGTGTAAAAATCTCTCATAGCACATCTGTATATATATATTTTGGTACGATACATAGCAACAGAATCCAAAAGTCAAATTCAATCTTTTCAAATCCCACATGTGATACCACCGGATCTCAAACAGACTTTCCTCAAATAGATTTGAACGTGCGCTATGCTTTAGAGACCTCGCCAACAACGGTGCCTCCTACTACTGTACTCCAGGCTTCAAATGCAAGATCTGGAATTGATCAGCACCTAGCTGCTAGGAATACAAGGGTTAGCTGGAGATATCGTGAGAAATTGGCTGGCTGCGTTTGTCTGGGCACACGATTATTTCCAAACCATTCGATCTCGACCCCGGACCACTTACCAAATACTGGAAAGTGATCTCGTCGCCGCCCCATGTGTGCGAAAGTATGGCATATTTTAGTGCGTCTGTGTAGGACGTAGCAAGGCTGAACCTGTCAGCGCTGATACTTTTCAAAAGCCTGAAGCCTCCACGCGCCTGTCTCGGAAATCCACTTACTCTTGCATTCCGTTCTGGCAGTAGAATCATGTGGCAATTGCTGTTCTGCAAGTCAATGGATGAAGATTCATCACTAATTGATCGAGAGGCAATGCACACATACAATAAGCTTAGTGGTAGTAAATAGATACGAGGCGTATTTACATTTTTCCCAACAGTTTGTGAAAAGTAAAGTACCCAGGGTATACCATGACCATATTCCAATAGAATAGTCCCAATGTATTCATTCCAACACGCCAAACCAATCAAACCAATTGCAGGAAGTACAAGTATAAGATCACCTTAAAGATGTCTCTAGGTCTGAAACAATAATTCACTCCTTCATGCCAGAGCTCTCACTCACACCTCTCCCATATTCAAACGCACCCATTTCTCCTCTCTCCGACCTCAAGGCCGATGTTCTTCTCTTCCTCCTCCATACTACCAGCACCACCTCCAGTAGCGCAATAACGGCATATACACCCGCCATGACAGCTACGTCAAGAATCTGGTCGCTAACTGGATATTTGCTCTCCTTTCTCCCATCGTAGCCATATTGTTGTTTCAATCCAATGACCTGCACAG
Source organism: Botrytis deweyae (assembly GCF_014898535.1). Classification (NCBI taxonomy): domain Eukaryota; kingdom Fungi; phylum Ascomycota; class Leotiomycetes; order Helotiales; family Sclerotiniaceae; genus Botrytis; species Botrytis deweyae. The sequence goes on along the minus strand of NW_024066223.1, from coordinate 791,849 downwards.
CACTCATGACGATTCCTCCTATCCAAATCAACATATTTATTCCCTGCCACCACCTCACACGTCGTTGTATTCCTTCACTCCAAAACAAAGCAGCTGAGAGAAGGATTCCGGCATAGGCGAATGGCAATAAACCAATGCCATAGTGAAGGTTAGTCAACCGCACGATTTCGAGAGTAAGCAAGGCGATGTTTGCAAAAATGAGGAAGTAGTAAATGATAAGGAAGATGAGGTAGAGACATGAGGAGCGGGTATTGGAGCGCAAGTGTGCGGTGGAGGGGTTATAGTTGATTTTGCGGTGGTGTAGCCCTAGAGCAAAGAGGATAGGTACGAAGGCGAGAGCGAGCCAAGTTGGAAGGGGAATGAGGATAACGTCTGTGAAACAAGTTGTGGGGAGGGTTGAGGAATTGAGGTGGGAGGCTGGGCCCTGGAAAAACTGTCAGTGGATGCGGAGCTGAAGGGAAATGTATTGGGACGTACGAAGCCCTCGGGTCTGTTTGTACAGAGCATTCTGTAGAGGATTTCTAGTTGTGACGATGATAGATAATGCGCAATGAGTTTCCTGCGTCTGATTCAATGTCGCGGCTTTGATGGTTTGTTTCGAAGGTTCTCCGGATTTTCCGCAGGCACAAAATTCGTCCCAAGTCTCTAGGTACTTGTGTATCTTGTGTCAAGACTATTCAATTATTCATCCGATCTTCGAAACGATCAAGCCATATCGAGACAAGGATTCGTTCGTTCGTGTAAAATTTCGATCGTCGTGTTCGTCTCAAATCCTACCCGTCGTGTCTCACAGTGTCTCCTTCGTGTTGTAAACAATGGGTTTCTCTCGAAAATAAAGAGAACCTTGTGATGCTATCACGCAGGTATAGAAAAATAGGAGAAAGTAAAGTAGAAATAAAGGTATATTACCAAAAGTAAGGAAAGTAAATGTCAAAGGAACTTGACCTACGCATGTAACTAGAGGCGTTCGGGATGTTTCTCTCCCGGAGGATCAACGACTAGTATGTCTTAGTGAAGGCCAGACGACCGGAGCTTAGGATATTAAGCTTATAGTGGTGCCGTGAGATATGGGACGTGAGGGTCCGGGGACGGCAATCCCATCAATTTATCGATTGATTTGTGTTTTTCGTCTTAAAAGCTCAATCCTCTGTGAATTCTCTGCAGTGTTCATAGAGAATCGACGCGGTGCCCACATGGCCTTTCGTGCGAGAGGAAGCAATAAGAGCGAGGGAAAGTTGTCTTGTGTTTGAAAGACGTCGTGTTCTCGGCTATGAAGACATCCACCAAGATAATACTTATCAGGCTCTCAGGGTATCTTGTTGATATGGGTCAAACCTTACGATATGATGTCGTTGGAAAGCATTTAGGGAGGAACAGTGGGACGTGGACAGAGGATCTTATTGATCATAATTTTAAAATAGAGCGGCGTCCGAAGTATTGCCTATGCGAAAGCATCATCTAAAAGCGGCGTCAATTACCCCGTAATTTACCCGTATCGGGTCAAGAAGAACCTTAGGAGCTTAGGTGCTGCTGCTCTGCTCAAGACTTTCTGAATAGGTAGATAAGCAAAGTAAACCTATGAAAAAAGTCATGTATTATCACAATTTCGAATTCACACATGTCATTCGTCTCGGGACCAACTTTAACTTCATTAATCGGATCCAATTTCAAATATTCATCGGTACTTTACTGTTCACAGCTTTCTTCCTTCCGACCCCTTCACTTGCCGAGGATGAGGAAAACAAGTCTCACCGAACCACATCATCAACTCAATGTTTCTTGAAAGCCGTGCCCTTTCTATCAGTCGCCTGCGTCCTTGTCCTTTTCCTGAAATTGTAGATCTTTTCAATTTTCTTCCTTACGCCTGTTAGACATTCTTTCGGCTCCTGATTGGCCTCTTCATGCTGCTATCGACAGCAAACGATGTTTGGGAAAACTCATAACCGTGTTAAGCTTTAAGCATTTCTATGAGGGTTTTTGCATTTCTTCTAACTACCTAGCTTCGGCAATCTCCAGGACTGCGCCATTGTCTTCAAAATAAACTTCAATTTGAAAAATATCATCTCATTTCGACAAAGCGTCGGCCCTTCAACTCAATCTTTCGTGGGCAAATCATGACCGAGTATTCATATACCTCTCTTCTATTCTGACCCAAAGGAACTCTTTTGACAAACCTTTCAATGTATAAAGGCTTTCCTAACTCCTTCATAGAATTGCTTCTGGGGATTGGACCACAAGGGTTTTCACACCCCAGTGAGATCATTTGAAGACTTCCGATCGCGTAGTATCCAAGTAGTAATATTACGAACAACAGCTCTGACTTTATTGTAACGACACTAGTGGTTTAATTATCTCTTGGAATTTTGCTGTGCAACCCCGAGTTCTCATATCTGCCTACTTATATTCTGCCACATTTCCCCATCATCTCCCCAAGTATGATGGGTCCTACCGTTTTCGATGGTCCGGGCTGCAGTTTGACATTCAGATGCTTCCAATATGTTAATTCGAATATTCTATTGGGTTGAAATCTCAAATTCATTTCGGATATTGGAAGGCTTAATATTTCAAGCTTACATGAAGACAGCTAGTTCCAAACTGTGGAACACTCTGATGGACGCTAAACGATTTTACCCCCACTACCTTGAAAAGCTTGAATGTTTGCAATTGCTTTCATCTCCACGCTTTCAAGCGTTTAGAAATAAATGCCCAAGCCAAAATTTCCTTCAGTGTCACCAAGCAATTTTGGAGGCCCTTCTCCAGACGCTGTGTCGCTTAGCAGCGTAGACATGGGAGATAGTGGGGTCGTGAAAATGTCTTCGAGGCTTGGGAGTTTGTCTTGATTATTATTAATAGTGGCTGTGATGGTAGTCATGGGGAATAGTGAATCGTCAGGATTGGTAAGTCGGCGCGGATTTTGATCCTGATATCGAAGAGAGAGTTCTGCCTTCATAGCCATAGATTCCACGATTTTTTGGAAACTTGCTCCATTTCTCAATTCGTCTTCCATGTCTGCTACTAGCTCGTCTGGTTCAAGAAACCAGACCAACTTCTTGTCAGGATTACAAGTATGAAGAGCAAAGTTGGCGTCAGTGAACTGGTGTTGACTGAATCTAGGAGTCTCTTCCTCTTCATCCTCCTCCATTCTCAACTGTCTTAGAACCTCCCCTCTCTCCCCGTTTCTCTCCGCCTTCCTTTCTTTTTCTTCTCTCGCCTTCCTCTCTGCTACTCTTGTCGCTATTGCTTTTGTGACACATGCAGGGCAGCGTTGCTTAAGTCTCAACATCTTAGATTCAGTCTTTTGGCCATTTCGACCCCTTGCTTCGCTACATCTGTTGGTGTCTACTGGCAGATCTTCGATCTCGCGGAAGAGTCCACAACGTTCTAGTTCCAATGGTTGTTTGGTTCCCGTCTTGCAGCTGGGGAAACAGCTATACATGGTGTAGTATAGGACACACATTTGGTAGAGGGCTTCGAGGACCTGATACTTGGCAAAGTGTTAGGTATATAGAGGTATGATTGGCTGGGACTCGACCAAAATGGAGATACTCACTGTTACTGTTGAAAACTGGCTTCCGGTTGGGTAGTGAATTCAGGAACAAAGCCAAAGAGGCCGAATTTAACGTCTGGTAGGTCGAAGACGGGATGTATCAACAAAGTAGTAACAAATGTACCTCTTTCTAGGACAATAGCAGTTTATCATGTTACGACTATAAGAAAATAGAGCAGCACCCCGATCACCGGTGTTTAGTGATCTTTGAAAAGGCCACAGTGTGAACAATAAATATAGTTCAAGAGTTGGATACGGTCATCTTGATAAATTATTATGGGTCGCCGACACATTCACTCTGCCGTGTGATCAAAACAGAGATAAACTATCAATGTGAGTGAATCAAAGATATTTTGACCTTGGATTCTGCCAACTCACATACCTAGCTAGGATAGAATCATCGACACTGTCGTCTAACTTTCAAACATAAGAGTGCAGTTCGAGAATTGTACTGAAGTCTTGAATCACGAGACCGCGATAACTCATTTTCCTCAATATAAATAAGATGGTGAAGACATAATGATTCCATTTAAGTAAGAAGCTATATGCGAGTGAACATAAAATTCTCAGAGCACAAAATTCCTTAAGATAGCTGTGAGGTTTACAAGTAATCCTGCACAAAGCCAACACATTCTCCCGATCAACGTACGAATATTGCTCCAAAATGAAATTATCCTCGGCCTTCAGAAAGTAATAAGAACATTTGACATTTCAGTTCTGTGTTGGGGTTCATACTAGCAAATCTATCGTATCTACTGTAATTGTGCCGGTTTTGTGTCGGTTTTTGTATGGCTTTAAATTAAACGAAAATTCAGTATTGTCCGGTAACCTGAACTGAATACCTTTTTGACGTGCAACTGTGTAAGAAACCATCGAGTTTATATTGAAGAATTCAAAGTTTGTTACTTTGCAGAATAAAAGAACTCATATACTGCCTTATTCCTTAACCACCTAGGGACAATGATCATTTTTACCCCCGCATAAAAGAGGGGGAAAGCACGCAAGGTTACTCTAAAATGACTAAGCGAAGCCTACATGATGTATTTATTTACCTACCGGTACTTGAAGATCTCCATTGCACTAATGTGTAATCAAGTCTGGGGAATCACATGCGCTACCTAGGTAGGCTAAGTAATGACACTCTTCTTCTGAACAGTTACATTACACACTGTCCAGACCTTTTCCTGAAATGTGTCTCTTTTACAACATCATCGATTCCCACAACACCCAGCTCCAACCAAGATGGATCATTTTAGGATACGTTCCGCCGTCGTTCGATTTCTAAGAATACACTTTGCTCACAAACGAAACGCATTAACAAACTCATCGTTTGAGTATTTCCCTAAAGAATTGATCCAACAGATTGCTGACAACTTGGATATCGCATCGGCCGCGCTATTCTCCATTTCGTGCAAAACGATCTATGGCATCATCGGATCTCAATACATAGTCAATCTAACGCGCCACGAGAACTTGTTATTTCAAAGGATAATGCAATATGATATTAAGAATATGACCTTGAATGGTTGCTGCGATATGTCTTGTGCTCTGCAACGTTCAAGCCCCGCAAAAGGCGCCGGCAGGATTCTTCAGAAACTTTCAAACCTTTCGGTTGACCAAAGGAAAATGTTGAGTAGATCATATCGCATCAATGAGATGGCTGCAGCATATCTAGCCCGGGATCTACATCACCACATCTGCTTCTTTGCCCCCTATAACCGAGATGATTTTCCCTGGACTGTCGAGAGAGACGTGTCTTGGAATATTATCCGCGAAGGTAGTGAATCTTGTGGTTTCCAGAAGGATGAGATTACATTCGTTAAGAATAGCGGTTCTACATTAGTCCGCCAACATAGGGTTTTCCAAGGAAAATGTGGGGAAGTGATACGGCTACGCGTCGATATATGTGCCCATATTCAATGCTATTCGAATTCGATGCATATTCGTCCCCGGATTTGCCCAACGAGCCGGGATCAAGTTAGATACGTACGCCGCAAATATCCTGAGAGTTTATGGTGGCTATACTGGAAGAAAGTCAAAGAAGAGACAAGTGAGATTGAACATTGTGTCGAGTGCCGGACTGAATTTTTAATTCGTTTCGTTCACGTGCGAGACTGTATTCCAAATCTACATTGTCGCATGGAACTCACAATCACTACTTGGAAAGAACTTGGGCAAAAGCTTGATGACAAGATATGGAGAGAACACTTCCCTGAGTCTCAAAAATACGTCCCGAAACCTAACCCGCGAGTCCAAGTGCCCAAATCAAGAATCGCTGATGCCTTCACTCCTTTGGCCGTTCTTAATCTACTACCATTTGTATAAGTCGACATCTTCTAAGATCCTTCCTGAAACTCGGCATACACCTTGATGTCAGTTTACTGCGATGAAGCGATGGTATTGGAGATATCGCATATATTTTTGTATGGCAAAGTTTCAAACTTCTTCGGCATCTTATCGATAATTTTCGACGACCTCTAATATCGCGGAGAGGGTTCTATAAAAACTGGTTACGTGGTAGAGAGCTGATAATAATGATTTCTTCTACCTCTTGAATAAATATACGGACAACGATGGATAACAGCAAAAGGGATTTCAAAAGATATGCAGAACTTTGATTTAGGGAAGATTATACAATGGCAAGGATTTGTTATGGGAGTCTGGAGAGTCGGTGCCACTGGGAGACTTGATAATGGATATCTTCTGTATCTTGAAAATAATCTTAATCAATATATAAAATGAAATCTTGTGACCTACCTTGAATCATTGAATCGGCCGTATTGGAGTACCTGCCAAGCCGCCCCTAGAAAATAATGGGCAGACTTGAATACCACTTCACTTACCACTACAAGGAAAGCAGAAAATCAACCTGATTTCTCTTATATTCGAAATGTATTGATTGCCCGGGGCAAAGAACCAAATGAGATATGAAGATTGTGGGGTTTTGTATCGTGGCTGAGATCCAGTTCAACGTCGGAGTCACAACTTTTGCGGCTTGATGTGGGAAATGGATACAGTATCTCCAGAGTTTTGAGGAAATGAGAGGGAAATGAGAGCTTTGTGCCTCCCTGAACACTTTGGAATATTCAAATTTGGAAAGAATGACCATCGTGGCTCTTACTTTCATTGAGAAACAGAAAATTCAGCGTTCGGAGCGTTCTTTCTCTTGATTTCTTCTCTGTTTGAGGGACTCCTTCTAAATGGGTTTCTGGACTTCTGGAACGATTACAAGAGTAACACATCAAGAAGGAGCCATCTCTTCAACAGTAGTATGGATTTGATTTATTGTTCTGTAGAAATCAATGTTTTCCATTCAGTTAAGATTCATTTTGGCTCAAGCCAATTGTTGGGCATCATGTTTTGAATATTATCCTGCCATCAAAGATACTTGTCTTTGCGTCAAAAAGGTACTTCACAGTTGATATCCAAAATATGTGACGGGAGCAGACTTGTTCTTTCCACGCTTCGTAACAATTACTCCTTCTTTTCTAGAGGTCTGGATAACCAGTTTTCACACACAAGTTTTTCACAAATCTCACCAGACTTCTTGATGGTTGTTTGGTGTGAAGGGCAATTCAATCATGCAATTTTTTGCTGTTCATTTGTGTGCAAATTGTACTTTTGAAGCAGCGATCCATATCTTGGACCTCTGTTTTGTCCCTTGTGACTTTTTGTGACTTTTTATAAGCCCAGAAGTGAATCTGGACTATAGATACATGAGTAGTGTCACTCAACACACAGATATCATTCACCTGGCACTATGCAGGCTCCTTGAAAGCATGCAAATCTCCACCAGACAAGGGTGCTGATCTGCTCAAGAAGGATCTTATTGTCCACTGACATGACATGCAAATTTAAGACCTCAACGGAAGGAAAGAAAAGTTTCTTGATGGTCCTTGTGAACAATTCACTTCTGGTCACTCTTCAAAGTCAACAAGGCGAAGAATTATGATCAGATATTTTCTAAAGTCATGTGAAATGGAGAAATAGCTCAACATCAATATTGTGGAGATTTTCCACCAGTTGCAGATCAAGAAAATCACGACATCAACCAAACCATTGACCAATCATATTCAGATTTATTTATGGTCATCACTCGATAGTTCGCTCTTTGTCGGCATAAATAGGGGAGAGGAACTTTTTAACGATAATGAGGACGAGAGGTTGAAACGCTCCGTAGTCGGACGGAAGGACTATATCACCAGTGCTGTGAGGTATTCTTTTGGGACAACCTTGGAATACTCAATAGGTAGGTATGGGAAGGCTTGATGTACTTTCAGTCAACAAGGTCGGAGTGAATCTAGAGTCAATATACTCAAGTTTGGAACTGCTTGTGTGTCAATGGGCACGTGTAGATGTAGAGTTTGATTTCATTCTCGAAGCACCTTGACAGGTATTGGCTTTCCAAGTTGTTGAGATTCAGAATGATCATATACATAATATCATTCACTTGATGAACAATCCTTTCAAAGTCAACACAGCCTCTTTTTCTGTATGATTACCAGGTAGTCTTATATATATTATCACTCTTTGTTTGTATACAGAAACTGGTAGGTCAGTGGAAGATCTTCGGGCATTCACTAGACAAGAATTTCTCTCAACAGCATTTTTCAGCCCGTGCACCGAATCCAATCTAACATCCTGGTTGAAAAATTGCCCTAAAAACTACTAGTTTGGTGTCTCGGAACGGGACAAAGCGGCCGCTGGTGACTCCAGCATCATTTTTTCCCCTCCACAAATTTATTAATTTTGTCTGCCCCGCGTATTTAAATACGCTCTTTCAATTCTTATCTCCAAACAACTACCTCTCCAATTCCTGGAAACCTCTTTTCACAAGACAGAAACATCAAATCACTCAGAATATACCAAGATCTTTGGGATAATCTATTCAAGATGTCTGCCAACGATATCTATCAAACTCCCTTGACTTCGCGTTATGCAAGTAAGTATCAGATCTCTCCCCAGCAGTTGATTGATAAAATCACAAACCCAAGTGTATTCTTCCTCTCGAGTCCATTGACTGCATCTCACAATGCGCTCTTCTCTTCCCTCAGTTGAATTTCATATTTGACAATTAATATCTTTGTTCAATCATATTTAAAGACTCAATGCTAACCATTTTACTCTCACAGGCAAGGAGATGAAGGAGATCTTCTCTGCTCGCAACCGTGCTTCAACATGGAGAACTCTTTGGATCGATCTTGCTGAAGCCGAGAAAGAATTGGGTTTGGATATCAGTGCTGAGGGTATTCAACAAATGAAGGAGAACAGAATCATGACCGATAAGGACTTCGAGGTTGCTGCTGAGGAGGAGAAGAAGCGTCGTCATGATGTGTAAGTTCTCCAAATTCTCACTTCTTCAATTTGAAAAATGCATTTGCTAACTCCTTATACTCAGTATGGCACATGTTCACGCATTTGGCCAAGTTGCTCCAAAGGCTGCTGGTATCATTCACTATGGTGCCACTTCCTGCTACTGCACCGACAATGCCGATCTCATCTTCCAGCGTGATGCTCTCGATTTGATCCTTCCAAAATTGGCCACTATCATTCACAAGTTGTCTCAATTTGCTCTTGAGTTCAAGGATTTACCTACCTTGGGCTACACTCATTTCCAACCTGCTCAATTGATCACTGTTGGTCGTCGTGCATCTCAATGGGTTCAAGATCTTCTCATGGATTTGGAGGACATCAAGAGAGTTAGAGCTGATCTTCGTAAGTCTTTCTGATATTTCTCCAACTTGAGCTTGATTTGCTCTCACCTACCTGGGCATTTGCTGATTCTTTCTGAATATAGGTTACCGTGGTGCCCAAGGTACAACTGGTACACAAGCCAGTTTCATGGAGATCTTCAAGGGCGATGGTGCCAAGATCGACCAGCTCAATGAAATCCTTTGCGAGAAGGCTGGCTTCCCAAGCTGTTACGCTATCAGCACTCAAACCTATTCCCGCAAGGTTGATCTCAGAATCGCCAATGCTCTTTCCAGCTTTGGTGCTACTGCCCAGAGAATCTCAAGTGACATTCGTCATCTTGCCAACTTGAAGGAGTTGGAAGAGCCATTTGAGAAGGATCAAATTGGTTCATCTGCCATGGCTTACAAGCGCAACCCAATGAGATCCGAGCGTATTGCAGCTCTTGGTCGTCATCTTGCCAACCTCAACAAGAACGCCAACGATACATACGCTGCTCAATGGTTCGAGAGAACACTCGATGACTCTGCCATCCGCCGTATCACCATCCCCGAGATGTTCCTCTCAGCTGACGCTGTCTGCATGGCTATGGATAACGTTGTCTCTGGCTTCGTTGTTTACCCAAACCGTATCCACTCTCGTGTCATGGAGGAATTGCCTTTCATGGCTACAGAAGTCATCATCATGAGAATTGTTGCCAATGGAGGATCGAGACAAGAGGCTCATGAAGAGATCCGTGTCCTTTCTCACCAAGCTTCTGACGTTGTCAAGAAGCAAGGTGGTAAGAACGACTTGATCGACCGTATCAAGGCCACCAAGTACTTTGAACCAGTCTGGGCTGATCTTGACAACATGATGGACCCAAAGAACTTTATTGGCCGTAGTGCACACTCGGTTGAGAAGTACTGTGGACCTGGTGGAGAGGTTGAAGCTGCTCTTGCAGAATGGTCTAGCCAGATCAAGTCTAGCAAGGCAGTTGAGTTGAGTCTTTAAATTAAAATTTGATGACTTGACAATTTCTTCCGTTGGATGATTTTGAAATGGTTGCGTATGGTTGGGGGAGCATTGGTTGGAGTTCATGGAGTTGGGAAATTTTCAAAAGTAACTTTACGACTCATACCCATTCTACCTAGAAGTTATTGCTTTACGCGATACGAATAATCTTGATAGAAACATCGGCTGGTATTTTAGTTTTCTGGAGGTGCAATATTGCAACTTTAACAAGTATGTATGTAGCCTTGGCAGCGACTTAATACAAACAAACCTGTATTACAGATTCTTTCTGTCCCTTGAATTTGCTGATTGAAATGAGTGAACCTAATGAAGAACTAACTAATGGAACATATTGATATAATGATGGATGTATTCAATGTCATGCAGATCAATTTTGTTTTGAGGCATAGGGCCTAATCTTTATCAATATTCCTGCTCAAACATATCCCACAGGTCAACAAATGGATACTCAAGTCCATTCATCAAGCTCTCGGTATCCGCGAGAAAGGGTACATTTGTGGGATCCCCTATACTTTCACCTACGACTCCCATACCCGGCTGTTCAGTCCTATTTTCTCGAACATTCGTTGCCGTTGCACGCGATGACACGTTCAATCGTTCAATCGGTTCTGCGCATTGCGCGAGACATATTTCGGCGAGATCCCAACGATGAGAAGTGTGTGCCCAATCCAACCATTGCTTTACTTCGGACAGACTAGATTTGCACGACTCGGCGGTTTCGATATCAGTGGTGTCGATGGCGCAGCGAAGGAGGATGATGGTTGCGGAACAGATGTGGTATGCGCTATCTTCCATGGGTTTAGTTATTGGTACAGTGAGAGGGAGAGTACGACGTACATGGCATCCAGAATTCGTGGAGATTCTGTTCGGTTAGAGAAGAGAGGAAGGTTGTTATCGCTCTTGCGCACTCGCGCAGCATTGCTTGGTGGTATGTTTTGACTTCTTTTAGACATGGCTCGGGAGAATGCGTTGTACTCTGTGTGGTGATTAGTATTCAACTTTATGTAAGTGTGGATAGTGAACTTGCATGAAAGGCTATACGGCAAAGTAGCATTTTGACCGAGAGAAATCCGAGACGTAGGCTGCTGAGACCCGAGACTTTCTCGGCGTTAGATTTGCTCGTCGCCCATTGTGGAAGAGAATCTTCCCATTCGTCAAGATTGGTTTCGAGTTGCCGCAAGAGTTTGTTGGTTTCGGTGATTGGTCTGCATCGGCGATCATACAGGAGTGGAAGGATATCGCCAAGAACTTCGGTCAGCGTGCAGAGTAAGATGAAGCATTCTGCTGGGCGGACGCGTGAAGTTTGGTGATTGCCTTCTGTGAGGAGTCCCTCGAGTGTAGGCAGCGGGACATCATATTCATTTCTTCGGATGTGCGCAGGTACACCATGGGCGAAGCTCGACCTAGAGGATTGTTTTAGTAGGAAATTGTGATCATTTGTAATGTGAAACATGATACTCACCAGCGATCATGGATTAAAACACCCCACCAAAGACGAGTTCGTAGACTCTTTTCATGATCGGATATTCTCCATCTGCTAGGATCACGATTTAACCCTAGACTATGAGCGAGAGCAACAGATCTTCCACTAGTAAGCGTATTGCCTGTAATCGAGACAACAGGTCGCCCAGACAAATCAAGGAGCGCTGCATAAAGGGTCGAGAGACCTGGCGCGAGAAAATCTCCTTGAAGTGATTCTACGGCCAGATTCCAGCAATATCGCTGGTCTGGAACCGGAAATCGTTTGAGGTTTGGGGAATGCCTCCAGTATACCAAAGATGAAGCTAATATATCACAAATAAGTGCGGGTGATAAGCTTTTATCGCCCTTGGAGTATAATTGGTTGAAATTGTGCTCGTCAATGATAGGAAAGCTAGGATGAATATGGCGAAAGTAACTGAGAAATATTCAGCATACGCAATGAGATATTGGCATGAACCATACAGATTAACAACTTCTCTGACATTTGGCCCTAGGATTTGTTCCAAAATTTCCTTCTGTTTTTCACCTGCTCGCTCACTTGAAGAGAGCCCTTCTCTTCGTCGAGAAACGCTGAGATAAATCACGGGATCTTTGGGATTGTCCGATACAGTGTCATATAAGCGTCCCCTTTTAGATCTGTCAGGGCGAGCTTGAGATTCCATATATTGCTCCAGTAATTGGACATCCTCTGCAATGATGGGACCGATAATCATAGAAGACTTGTCGTTGACACTTGGCCTTTCCTGTCGACTATAGTCGGGACTTTGAAGACCAGATTGCTCCGCGGTACTATCTCCTGGGAAACGGGTTTCAAGTCTCAGAGAAGTAGAAGGGCTTGGAGCAAGGATTCTGGGACGTTTCAATGAACGCACTGAAGGCACTTCTATGCTATTTGTGTTTGGGGTGGTGTGTTTTTTGGTGTTTGGGGTGGTGTGTTTTCTCGTTCTGGAGGCTTCCGACCTAACACAATCGGCACCTTGCTCCCGACAAATACGACATGGACCATTTGATGAGTCGGCTTCACATCTTAACTTACGCTTTCGACATTGATCGCAGGCTGGAATTTTGTGGGACCGATATGGTCGGGATTCATTCAACGTGAAGGGAGGATCCATTGGTGTAATGAATCTTATTGCTGTAAACCACTTGTAAAAACACGGTTGATCACCCAAAATGGTTAGTGTTACCAGTTGTCCGAAGGAATTTGTGTCTAGATATCAAAAATGGTAGGATGGTTCAGTTTTCCGAAGTGAGGTAAGGTTAGAGGAATCGGTACAATACACCCGATTTAATAACGTATATCCACCAGTGGGTGCACGGACTCATGGGACACTGAAGAGGGAAAGCACAATTTCCCACCAAAAAGAGCGATTTTAATAATTCGATTAAAATTCAGAATTTCCATGAATTTCTTTGAAAATTGAATATAAAAATCTAAAGCATAAAAATTTCATATAATCTCAAAATTGAATCCAAAAAGTTAATATTGATATTTTTATATAAGAATATATAAATCCCCACCAAATTTTTTGGTACGAAAACGCACTATTCGTTTTTTGAGCTCAAATCCTAATCTCTTTGGATTACATATAACTCAATCATTTTTTCATACTTGAAAAACCATATATCTCAATTTCAGAAGAACCTGATAATAAGTTGAATTTTAATCGAATTATTAAAATCACTTTTTTGGATATGAAATTGTGCTTTTCTGTCACGTTGTCCCGTGAGTCCGTGCACCCACTGGTGATCCAAAAAAAAAGCACTTTTTCGAATATCACCTAATCAAATTTTTGAAAATAGAAAATCCAATTCAATCAATATAACTCCAAATTGAAAAAACTCTATATTATAATATAAATCTCAATTGATAGAATCAAAAAACAAAATATAAATCATTTTAATTAAAAATTCATTGAATTAAAAATAATTAAATGAAATTATAATTTTCGATATAGTTTTTAGATTTTTAAACTTTCAAAATTGAATTTTTATTCAATCACCTCTAATTCGATAAATTCTTAATCAAATCTATTCAAATTTTATACATATGTTCTATCAATTAAAATCTATATTATAATATAGAATTTTTTCAATTTGGAACTATATTAATTGAATTAAAAACAATTAAATTATTTTAATACAGGATTCAGCAAAAAGTTGATTAGATCAAAAAAAGTCACATTTTGAACACACATTATTAAATCAGGTATATCGAATATGGATTGACTTGGACTATGCACTTCATTTACATTGACAGGCATTTCCATAACGTTTGCGCATTCAACATGTTTCAAAAGAGTTGGAGTAATTAGGCTTGCTTGAATTAAGTAACGAGTTTTGCAGTTTGAATAGGTACTTTCGGTCTCTTATATCTACTCAATCGGCATTGTACCAGGAGTAATCCTCAACGCCTCCTCAAATATTCTAAGTCCAGCCATCAACTCTTCATCAGTAATAGTGATAGGAGGAGCTATACGAAACACCCCACCAAACGACTTCATTGTCGATAGATTTGCAGATAAACCGAGTTCACTTAGTTTCTCTGTCAATGCTGCTCCCAGTTCCGGCGCTGGCTCTTTAGTAGCTCGATCCTTTACAATTTCCACTCCTGCCATTAAACCTCTACCGCGAACGTCTCCAATACAACCATACTTTTCCTGTAATCTTTTCAACTCAGCGTTCAACTTCAAGCCTGCTACGCGAGAACGCTCGACAAGATTATCTCGGACTACAATATCCAGAACCTTAGCTCCCACAGCAGCAGGTAACGGGTCATTTACATGAGTTGTGTAGAAAAGATAACCGCGATCGAAGCAAGTTTCTTCAATTTCCGTCGAGGTGACAACGGCTGCAAGTGGAAGTCCATTGCCCAATGTCTTGCTGAGAGTCAAAATATCGGGGGTGCATTCATCGTGCTCAATTGCAAACATGGAACCGCATCTACCAATTGCCGTTTGTGCCTCGTCGACAATGAGAAGCATGCCGCGGTTTTCGCAGTGTTTCTTCATCGCTTTCATATATCCTTTTGGTAAGACATGCATACCTCCGGAACTGAGGATAGGTTCGAGAATGACTGCAGCTAATGACCCCGTCGATTGTTGATCAATCAAATTCCACCCATAATTCAACTCTGTTTCCCAGTCATATGAGCCATCTGCATGGCGGAAGATCGAACGATATGCGTTTGGAGATGGTAGAACGAGGTTTCCTGGCATCTTTTTGCAGTTAGCATTGCCATTCTATGCAAATCCATACAGCAGTGGACCTACGCAAGGGCCATAACCCGTTCTCCCAGAGTGGTAGGTTGATGCAGTCGCACTTCCCGTCATTCCATGCCAACTCCCCCCCAAGCCAACTATCTCATACTTTCCAGTATACAATTTAGCCATTTTGATAGCAGCTTCATTTGACTCAGCTCCAGTATTGAGAAACATAGCACGATCAAGTCCGGGTGGTGTCAAAAACGTCAACTTTTGTGCGAGTTCTACCACAGGCGGGCTTAGCATGCCACTGAATAAATGATCCAGTTTTGCAGCATGTGCAGTGATTGCCTCAACAATTTCAGGATGTCCATGGCCAATGAGACAGCTCATTTGTCCGGAAGTAAAATCTAGTATCTTTCTACCATCGGCAGTGTAGATGTAAACTCCTTCTGCTCCTACAATGATCTCAGATGAGAAATTTCCTCCATATCTTATGAGAGATGAGTTTGCGTTCTCTCTCATGGCTTTACCATCGACGTCCTGGTAGAGAGGTACACTCTCCGAGGCAGGTACCAGCGTTGCAGAGGCTTGGGATTGCGACATCTTTATCGTAGTAATTCGTAAGTTGTAAGTGTAGAAGATGAAGTTTGAGTCTTCAATTTGGATAAATCATGAGAAAATCGGAATTGTATACCTTTCACACAGGAAACGGCAGCTCTTATATAGTAAAGTAATCATCATATATTTTCTCCTATTCATCTCGCACCACCTATCAGAAGGTTTTCACATGACACATTCGTATCGCCCAGAACTTACGATAGCAACGATAACAGCTGCAATAAGTCCCACGGTGGTCTGATTCCATTGACAATCTATTTCCTTCGCGCTCTTTACAAGCTGGATGCTCGATATCTCGGAAAACTTGATGCGGGGCACGGAAAACTAAGCTCCGCACGATGACAAGTTTTCCGTGTGGGTGTTCGGGAAACTTGGTGGATCCCGTCTACCCCATATGTTACACTGCATTGGTAGGCGGATGTTATCTATAATTTTGGATAATGGGGGTTATCTTCTATTTTGATTAAGTTTATTAATGATGAAGTCTAGATCAATTGATGCCGGCCGACTCACGTATGTTTGTCGCTTTCTATATTCTGTTGATGAGTACATGCCAAGATATCAAAAACTGAATATCTCGAACGAGATTTCGATGTAACGCTGTAAATACCTTCGGCATCGTTTGATGTCTCAGAAGAACCCCGATTAAATCCTTGAAATTCAAACATCATACTCCTAAGATTTAATATTCATACATCTGGGCGTCGGGACAACTCCATACTTTGATCATACACCGACAAAGTGATATCAATAAAGTCCATGAATTGAAAATTGAGACAAATATTGACTTGGAGAGAAAACCCTGCAAACTATTCACATTTAGCCGAGAAATTCTAAAGCACAACCAACTATTATCTCAGATTTATTCAGACATTAAATTTTCCTGGATGTTTGTTCGGTCTCTACAATTCTATACATCGGCATTCGAGTGGAATTTCAAGCGCTTGCCATACCCCATAATCCTCTAATGAAAATACTTGTAAACTCCGGAGATGTGTTTCCAGCACTTCTCCAACGCCTCTACTACCTCTTCCGGCAATTCTCCCTTCTCCAAATCCTTCAAATTTTGCTCCAACTGCTCGGGACTACTAGCTCCCACAATCACAGCATCATTCAATTCCTTCTTCATGGAAGAGTGATGCGCCATCCACCTCAATCCACATTCCGCCTCGGTAAGTCCATATTTCTTGATCACAGGTCGAAGAATATCCTCCAATGCGTAGAGATTTCGATCATTAATGTAGCGACCGTGATGCAATTGTCCTTGTGGCTTGGAAGGATCGAAGCGGGAACCAGCTTCGTATTCGGTTTGATCGCGATGGTATTTCGAGGTGAGGAAACCACCGGCTAGTGGTTGGAATGCGTAGAGAGACATGTTGTAAAAGCGGAGACAGGGAATAAGTTCTGCTTCTACGGAACGATTGAAGGTGTTGTAAAGACCCTGGTAGACAGATGGTTTTACCCAGCCGTTTTTCTCGGCAATGTCGCAGATTCGAGCTACTTCCCAGGAAGTAAAGTTGGAAATTCCAAAACGCTCGAATCTTCCTTCTTGGTGGAGTTTGTTGACTTCACTAAGGGTATCTTCGAGGGGGGTGCTGCGGTCGGGACCGTGGAGATAGAACATCTCTATACGATCTGTGTTCAGGGCTTTCATGCTGTCTTCGAAACCACGACGGACATCGGCAGCAGAGAGAGAGTATGTATCTTTTGTGAGCCATGACATTGCTCGCTTGGTGGGATAGAGCTTGGTTTGCATAATGAGGCCACGTGATTGCCAATCTATTTCTGCGAGTCTTTCTTCGCTCGAACCGCCGCCATAGACACGAGCAGAGTCGACCTCTGAATGCCCATGTGCTTGGAATACATCGAAGATCTTCTGGGCGCCTTCAACGGTTGTGATACGGATTCCATCACCTAAGAAGAGAATGATGAGCTTGAGTTGAAGGAGTTCAAAGGGGAAGATATATACCTGGTCTACCGATGGTCATTGACCCAAAGACAACCTTAATTGCACTTGTTGGAGTAGGCATCTTGATTTTATATTAGAAGTACGGAATGAGATAGAGAAGTATAACCTTTTCTGTACAATCTTGTTTGTTTGTCTAGTATAAAGTGAACGAACGAAGATGATATAGTATCTCTCAACGGACTTTAGGGGCATAATAGCCATTAAAGCCAAAACCATCGTTCTACTTTGAGCTAGCGGTCGGACTCTCCCCACTTGGTAACGGGCATAGAACAGCATCGTCAGGTACAAGTGAGACGGCTTACTCTGATAGGAGGTAGGTATCAGCATCAATGAGTAAATACTATAGTACCAATTCTCAAGTATGAACGCATTACAAGCATTTTCATGCATGAAATCTCTAGTCAAACTTGAAAGTCATGTAAGAGCGCCACATATTTAAACCCCGAATCGGTAATAAGAGCCTCATTTGATTCTAGCACAGAGAACATTAACTTGGAGGTAGTTCCTATAAAAATAATTTTCGGCCGAAATAATTCGATCGGAGTGGCTGGTTACCGAGGCCGATAACGCGTATTTGTTATAAACCCCCAAAATAGATTTCTGCCTGAGTTAAACCTTATTTAGAATTTAGTAGTATATATAAAGAAAAAAAGAATTCAACTCAGTACCGTATTCTTTTGGAATATTAGTTATGCACTAGGAAGAGCTAATACTTTTAGGGCTAATCGGAAGACTTTTATAAACTTATAGATTAGAATTGTTAAATGATTAATAATTAATGTTTTCAATTTTATCTTTATCTCCTTTTTTTTTAATTATATTATTAATATTAATAAAATCGAATTTTATTAATAAAAGCTTTATAAATTTATTAATATAAATTATTTAGAGAAATCTTCTTTTAATAATTGATATAATCTAATTTATAAATATTCAAATCTAAAATATATAATTATTCGATTTAATATATATAATAAATGTCGATATAGATTTTACTATAGCAAATAAACTCTTTTTGAAAATTGAGATTTATAAATTATCAATATAAACTCCTGAATTATTGAATATTAGATTTGGAATAGCTCTATATTCTAAGAATAATTAATATTATTATAGTTAGATTTATATATATTCTTTTCTATTTATTTGTTACGGAATTCACCGTATAGTATAATCTTATAAGTACTAATCCCGGTACTCCTTCAGAATACTCATTCCTATAATTATTAATATTATTTCATTTATTTCATTTATATGCTTTATATATCTAATTAGATGAGTACCTCGTTCGATCAGGGTATATAAAGTAGATATGATTATTAGGATTATATTTTAAGTCAATTTAGTTTATTATTATTCTATATATCTATTTCCAGATTAAAGTGATTATTAGATATAGTTATTATCTTTATAATAGTTATAAGCCCAGTTGGTATTTATATTACACTCTTATTATATATATACATCTTTTAATCACTTTGATTTATATATACTTTCTTTTATACCTCTTTATAACTTTGTTATATCGAAATTCAATTCTTTAGAAGTTACTTGACTTATTATCTGTAAATATTAATTAAAATAGTTTTTAAATCTATAATATTTTTGTATATCGAAAAATATCTGGAAGAATATCAAACTATTTGATTCCAAATCTATTTTGATTATTTCAATTAGTTTTGAAGAATTCTTGAAAAATAAAAAAACTCTTCATTAATTAATCTATATTTATAACAAAAATTAGTTTATTAAGGATTTATTTGAATTTATTATGATTATCGATTTTATAAGAAAATATAATTTGAATAATCAAGTAAAGTACTTTTTTAATTTTGATATTTATGAATAATTTTAATAAAAAGATTTGAAAGGAGATATTAAAATAATTTTATCATTATCCTTTAAGAAGTTAATGCTTAAGTCTGTAAGGTCTAAAATAATCATTTTTCAAGATATCTTAATTAAGCATTTTATATTTCAAAAAGAATATTAATATTAAAGAGATAAATATAATATTATATATAAATTATATCAGAATATTTATGAATAGATTATGGAAATAGTGGATATATCTTATTTTATAAAATTTATTTTTGAAAATGATAATACTAAAGCCTTATTATTTAAAATGATTATTTAGAAGTTATAGGATAAGCTTATATTTATTATAATAATTACAAAATCTGTTATTGTTTAAGAATATCGAAATATTCTTTAGTAAGTAATTGTAGGTTGAATCGATTTAATTAAGTGGTATAATAAATAGATTAGAGCTTATATAATCACAAAATCGTATTATGTTAAAATAGAAAATGATTTAGTAATTATCAATTTTCTATAAGCTATGGGAGTATGTATGCTTTCTATTTGGGTAAGTATTATGTTTATTTAGATTGAAATTAATAATCAACTCGAAATTCCCAATTATTTTTTGAAATAATTTGGGAATATTTTTGATAATTTAGTTTATTAGGATTCTTTAGTTTTTAAAGGTAAGGGTATATTCTTAATTATCAATTTTGAATTTAAGCAGAATTCTAATAATTTGTAAGGAAAACAAAGTAATGCTTGGAAAAGAGGTTCTAAAAGGGTAAGTGATTGATATAAATGTTCTTATAGGTCAAAATCTAATTGAAAAAATGGAAAAGTGAATAGGAGTTATTATTTTAAGATATATTAATCAATAAAGTTTATATTCACTAAGAAATATAATTTCTGGAATCTGATTTTATTGATAAAAAAGGAATGTAATGATATATGAGAAAAAATCAAGGACGATTGATAATTGAATATATGTAAAATCTAAAAATAAAAAGAATAAATCAATTCAAAAAGTGGTGATTTTCAATTTTATAATTTGTAAGATTCTGGATTAAGAATAATTACCTATTTTATTCAAGATTTTATTAATTATAGGATTTATACTATTACTTTTAATTCATTTTATCAACTTTTTGATAGTATTATATTAGATAACAATAATGTAATATATCTTATTAATAATATCAATCTTTTTGATAAATATAAATATATACTTTCATTAGTATTAGATTATATTGAGATAGGAATATCAAAAATATAGATTATTAAATAAGATATTTATATAATTAAAAATATCCTTTAAAGATTTTAAGATTTAAAAGGTGATTTGATTCTCTTTAATATTATATATATTCCTAGATTTTATATTAATATTGTTTTGGAAATAAAGCTTTTAAAAACTAAAATATAGTTTTTAGAAATAGATTTTATATTATAAAAAAACAATCTTGAGAATAGTTATATTGTTGCTTATTGTATTTATAAAGATAATCTCTTATTTCTAGAATATAAATTACTTTTCTTTTATTTGATTAATTTGAGTATGATATCTATAAATCCAAACTTTCTGATATGTTTTATACTCAATTTCAATATCAAAAGATTATTTTACTAATCAAAAAATCCATTTAAATCTCAAAAGGATTCTGTACAATTCTGATATAAGCAATCAGAATATTTGAATAAAAAAGCTTTTAAACATTTCGTTTTTTCAATAAGGAATATAAAAATTAAAGGATTTTTTAGAATTAAATATATTAATTGTTTATATATATATATAAAGTAAATAATATTATAAGCTTTTAGTAAATTTCGATTATTACATTCTTTTTACAAAATATAATAAGACTTATTCGACTTTTTATGTATATATATAGGAGTGTTCTGACTTCTAATTATTAAAGATATATTTAGTAAAAAGATCTTTAGCTTTCCATTATATCAAAAGATTTATTTTGAAGTGTTTGATATAATCCAGAACTTTCTCGCTTAAATACTCAGAAAGTATAGTCTTTTGGTAATTTATATTAAGCAGAATAACAATACTTTAGTTATTGGTATTATGGGAAATACTGTATTCGAAAATTGAATTAAAACTAAAAATATAGAATTTGAATTATTTCTATTAAATATATACAAATCAAATAGTGGATTGGAATGAACAGAATAAGAGATAATTATTAAATAGATTAAAATGTAAATCTTTATAAATATATCTAATCTTTTATAGGTTGAAGTAGTATAAATTGTTATTTATTTATATAATATTAATTCTCTCAAAACTCGATTATTCAAATCTTTAAATAAAATGCTAAATATTTAATTTCAAAAATACCTATGATTATCTGCCCTAGCAATTACAAATTACTTAACTGTTAATCTCTATCCAAATTGGAGTAGAATATATCAATACAGATATAAAATATATTCTCTAAATAAAGAAAAAAAACTAAATATAAATAAAAGAATTTATAAAACTAATCCTAAAACAAATATTAAATATCTCGTTGGATATATATCAGATTTCCTAATCTATTATATCTAAATACCCAAGCTTAAATAGATTATTATTACTCAAAATATTACTTTCCTTGAAGAAAGGATATATAAAATAAATTAATCAAATAAAATCATTAATATATATACAAATCAAAAACTACAACAATTTATATTAACTCTCAATATTTAATAAACAATCAACATCAATAATATAATTATTAATTAAAAGAATAATATAATAATTTTTTCACACACTATTACTAATTTTACTAATATCATTATACACACTTCAAATACACCTCAACACAAACAGAATTCGAAAATATTTTTAAAAAATGAAAGCTTATACAGAAACACTGAAAGTAATAATACACACAAAGTTCTATACTCTAAAAAAACTTTAAAAATAAAAAACCAAATTCAAAAACAAATAATCACTACTAATCAATCACAAAAATCTATAAGTTTTATTTTAATATTGAGTAATTATAATAATCAACCTGAAAGTATAAAATATGAGCACATTAATAATACTACCCAAATTATATACAAAAAATACAAAAGCAATTTAGATACTTATTTTACTAATACTATAAATACCTACATCATAAAAGAAATAATATTACTAAAAAGATTATCTCCTTTAACATACACAATCAATCAATTCAAGAAAAATGAAATTCTATTTCTTTCTAATCAAAAACCCAAAAGACGAAGAACTATGAGGATCGAAATCCTTTATCCAATTTTCAATCCATTTAAATATTAATTCTTTATTTTTGATAATACAATTTCTAATATCAATATATCTATAGATTATTATTATTAAATCTAATAACAAAAGAGATTATAAATAATTCCTTTACAAATGATTATATATTTATAAATACTTTTATTACGAACTTATCACTAAAAATTAATTCCTATATTAAAGATTTCTATTTAATATTTTGATCTAATCACCCAAATATAAATATATAGAAAAATATTCACTCATTTGTTACTATATATAATATAATTGCTTTTATAATACAAATAAAACTAAGCCCTCCTAATATATTTAAAAAAGGAATCTTAAAGAAACTATTTAACCTATATCTATTAAAATTACCCAAATTATTTTAATATTACCATCAACTCAAAAATCACTTCTTAAAAAAATAATTTAAACACAAATATAAAATTAAAATCAATAACCTAAAAAATCACAAAACATAACATAAAATCAATATACAAAACACATTAATTATTCTAATATCATTATAATAGATATTCACATACAAATATAATAAATAAAAATTCTTAATATAATATCAAACTAAATTAGTTATTTATAATAATCTTTAAGTAAAGAATATCATCGAATTAACTTATACTATAACACTCGCCAAAAGATTATTCAGAATTGTAATAATACTAATAACAAAATACAATCTAAAAACAAAACAATTTGATATCGTTAATATATTTATTAATACTCATAAAAATCCATCAAATATATTTGTAATTTGCTATTTATTAAATAGATTCAAAAAATTAAATAAATACATAATTCTTAATCACACATTATATAATCTCCAAGATTCCCCTATATTATAATTTAAAGATTTTAGTAAAATATTTAAAAATCTAAATTTAAATTAATATAAAAAGGAACCCTATCTTTTTACAAATCTAGATTAAACTATTTTGATATTATTCTTTATAAATAATATATAGATTATATATCACTATAAGAATATATCAACAGTTAATAACATTATCTCTAATATTAAGATTGCCTATAAATTAAAAGATTTAGGTAATATAAAATGGTTTTTGAATATTCAGATTATTTACAATCAGAAAATAAAAAAACTCTAATTAGTATATAATATCTACATTGAAAAGATTACAAAGAAGTTTAATTTCAATAATAATAATACATATATACTTCTACCAATAATAGAATTTGTAAAACAATCGATCAATTCAAGGAAAATGAAATTTTACTTCTTTCTAATCAAAAACCCAAAAGATAAAGGATTATAAGGATCGAAATCCCTTATTCAACTTTCAATTTATCTAAATATCAATCCTTTACTTTTGATAATATAATTCCTGATATTAATATATTTATAAATCACTATTATCAAATTTAACAATAAAAGAGATTACAAAATAATTCCTTTACAAATGATTATATACTTATAAACACTCTTATTGCAAACTTGTTGCTAGAAGATAATTCCCATATCAAAGATTTCTATTCAACATTTTAATCTAACTATTTAAATATAGATATATAGAGGAATATCTACTTATTTGTTATTGTATATAATATAATTGCTTTTATAGTATAAACAAAATCAAGTCTTTTTAATATATTTGAAAAAGGAACCCTAAAGAAGCTATTCAATCTATATCTATTAAGATTATTCAAATTACTTTAATACTATTATCAATTTAAGGATTACTTTTTGAGAAAATGGTTTAAATATGAATATAAAATTGAAATCAATAATCTGAAAGATTGCAAAATATAATATGAAATTAATATATAAGATATATTAATTGCCCCGATATTATTGTAATGAATATTTATATACAAATACAATGAATAAGGATTCTTAATACAATATTGAGCTAAATTAGTTATTTGTAGTAATCTTCAAGTAAAGAATATTATCAAATTAATTTATATTATAATACTTACTAGAAGATTATTCAGGATTATAATAATACTAATAACAAAATATGATTTAGAAATAAAACAATTTGATATTGTTAATATATTTGTTAATGTTTATAGAAATTTATCAAATATATTTGTAGTTTACTATTTATTAGATGGATTCAAGGAATCAAATAAATATATAGTTTTTGATTATATATTATATAGTTTTCGAGATTCTCTTGTATTATAATTCAAAGATTTTAGTAAAACACTTAAGAATTTAGATCTAAATCAATATAAAGAGAAATTCTGTTTTTTTATAAATCTAGATTAAATTGTTTTGATACTATTCTTTATAAATAATATATAGATTGTATATTATTATAAGAATATATCAATAGTTAATAGTATTATCTCTAATATTAAGGTTGTTTATAAACTAAAAGATCTAGATGATATAGAGTGGTTTTTAGATATTCGGATTATTTGTAATTGGAAAATGGGAAAACTTTAATTAGTATATAATATTTATATTGAAAAGATTATAAAAAAGTTTAATTTCAATAATAATAATATATATATATTTCTATCAATAATGGAATTTGTAAAATATAATAAAACTGCAATTATTATATTTATATAAATCTATCAAAAAAAGATAGAATCAGTATTATATATTACAATTACAATTAGAGTAGATATTATATTTGTAGTTTTGTAATTTAGTTACTTTTTAATTAATCTATTTTTGGATTATATAAAAGCAATTGATTATTATATATAATATCTCTGGAATACAAGATATTATTCAATTGGATATAGTTGAGAGTAGATTCTATAGCTTT
Source organism: Botrytis deweyae (assembly GCF_014898535.1). NCBI lineage: Eukaryota > Fungi > Ascomycota > Leotiomycetes > Helotiales > Sclerotiniaceae > Botrytis > Botrytis deweyae. The sequence goes on along the minus strand of NW_024066223.1, from coordinate 766,501 downwards.
TGTTCTTTTTAGATATTTCATTTGCTAATAATAAAAAATCATAAAGATTATTTTAAAGTTTTGTAATCTTATTATTTAATAAACTAATAATATAAAAAGCTTTAAGACAAGATATAGTTATTATATTTACCATCAAAGCCAAATTACTTAATATTAAGTGTATATCAAAAAAAACATTAATTATACTATAATTCCTCAAAGAAATCAATTTTATAGTTAAATAATTAATTGCAATCTTTTACAATAACTAGTAAATAATTAAATTAATAATAAAAAAAAACAAAAGGATTATTATTAAATTAAGATATATTGATATATAGAATATATAGCTATATTAGAAATATTCAAAAAAAAGTTTTTATCTTATATATTTACCTACAATAAAAATAATAGCAAATAGATTAACTAAAAACTTATTATAATAAAAGTTCAATTATTTTATATCCTTTTTAAACCTATAAAACATAAGCACCAAAATTAGTAAAATCAAATAGGAACTTTTTTCTCTAACGTATACTTTCTTTCAGTATATTCAAAATCGAGATTTATTAAATTAATCTGTTTTTTCTTATTAATTAATTTATTGTTAAAATTAACCACATTATTTTTGTTAATAATATTATACTCGTTATCAAAATTATTATTATTATTGATATCAAACATCATTTTATTTTTATCTTTTAAAATAAAACAAATAGACTGCAATTAAGCCTTTGAACTCACTATAGAGCCTTGTATTTCGATTTTTGTATATTTAGTTATAGGGGATTTGGGGATAGAAAAGGATTTCCATTTCTTAATTAAAGAGAGAGATAATAATTTTGATAAAAAGAATAAATAAACAAATAATTGTAATAATCGAGTAGAAAAAAAAGATACAATTTATATTAATAATAAAAGAGAGTCAAGATCAATGAACTTACTATCCTCTTTAACCATTACTAATATAACCATTATTATAATACAAGCCGATTTCTAATTCGAAATAATTCTCTAAGGAGTATATTAATAAATCATAATAATATAAAAAGATTAGAATATACCTTTCCAGAAAGCACTACAAACTTAGGATTGCAAAGTTTCAATAACCAGACAATTAAAGGTTTCAAATATATTGGAAAACATATATAAATATGTATAGTATATTTCTAATATTAAAAAAAAAAAGTATTTCTTTATTTGAAATATTTGTTATGCTTCTTATAACAACCAAAAAGAAGAAAACAAATACACTCTATATAAAAAATAGAGTTTTACACACTCTTATTCCTAAAATTACACCTAAAACCTTTCCACTTATATTTACTATAAGCTTTGTGAGTAAGTACCCAGGGTTTATTTAATCTAAATATAGAAATGAATTTATTTAAAAAAAAAAGGGTTTTTAATAAAAAACTCTTATTATTAAAAGAAAGATTAGGAAAATAATCTTTGTTCGTATTATTAATAAAAGAATTATTGTATTCTACAAAAATAATTATTATATGATATTTATTTGTTTTAATTTGGTAATTATAAACAGCTTCAACCTTCTTCAAAAAGTTATTATTAAGATTTTATTGAAATTTACTAAAAGAAAACCTTATTTGTGAAATCCTTTTACTAGAAAACAATTAAATCTTAATAAAAGGTAATAATTGAGTAGAAATATACTAAGCACTTGATTTATTAGATTAAATATTATTTTTTGATATATTATAGAAAAAGGTAATTATATATTAATTAAAAATATTAATAGAATCAAAGGATTTTTTAAAAGAAGAAAATATATTTAAAAAACATATTGAATTATTAAATATAAAGATTAAGAAAGGGAAATTGTTTTTTTTTTATAATTATCTTGATTTACTATACCCCCCAAAATCCATCAATTTCTATTTAATTCTATTATTATTATAAAAGTATTATATATATGAATTAATTAAATTAATTAATATAAATGCCCAGCTAATAACAATTAATATGATTTAGGTTTTCTGATATACATCAATTTGAAGAATTAATTCCCTTACTCCAATATCATTATTCTTTTATAGATTACTCGAATAAATAATACAACTCACTCTTTTCTTTTATAAAAAACTCTATATATTTATATACCTTACACTCCTTTATTTGATAAATAAGTTTATTTGATAAATAAATTCATAATAATTATTCAAATAAAACACTCATCAACATTTACACCACTCACTACCTAAGAATTTTTCATTTATTTACTATACAGATTACTTAATATAACCATCAAAACACCTAGCAATCTGGAAAATATATTATAGAATTCATTATATAATATAATCTTACAAGTACTAATCCCAATACTCCTTCAGAATACTCACTTCCATAATTACTAATACTATTTCATTCATTTTATTTGTATACCCTATATATTTAATTAGACAAATACCTCACCCAATCAGAATATATAAAGCAGATATAATCATTAGAATCATACCTCAAGTCAATCTAATTTATTATCACTCTACATACCTATTCCCAGATCAAAGTGATCATTAGATATAGCTATTACCTCCGTGATATTATTAAATATTAATTGAAATATAAAATTAATGTTTATATATATAATATCTATTTAGATTATAAATAAAAAGATAGAGATAGTTTTAGATGATTTATTAAATAAACAGAAGAATATAGATTATAGGATATTAGATATTCCTTTATATATTTATCTAATTATTTATTATTACTATCAGAACACTTTACCTATACATACCATATTCGGGAGTATAATTATAATATTAGCCTACCACCTTTACAATAATCTCATCAATAAGCCAATTAACATATAGAAAACCCTGAGTGAATAATATATTATGCTGTAAATGAAATCGAGGTATACAAGGAGTATAGTATTAAAGGATTAGGAAAGGAATAAGAGATAGAATATAATTTAAAGGATTATATCAAAAAGGGGCTTAGTTTCAATTCTAATTCTAATAAGGAGTATTGAATTAAGGGATTAAATTATATATTTTAGATTTAAATCTTTATTTGTAATTTTTAATCTTTTAAAAGCTTTATTTTTAGTATTTGTACTATATTCTCTTTTAATAATAAAACTAAAAGTTCTGGCTTTCTTTTATTACTTAAACTTTTGATTTCTAATTGATTTAATATGCTTTTAAATTTAGATATAGTGTACTTGCTACAATCAGGGATAACTATTATCTCATTGTTACTCTGATATATTGATATATTATTATTAGGCACTAGTGTATATTAATATATATCAATATCAGAATCTTGTATATTTCAATTCTCTATCTTTAAATTAGTAATAGGGTAATCTTTAATCTTTAATAAATAGTTTTTTGTATTATTATATACTAGATTCAGGCTTGTATCTCGAAAAGAGTGTTTTACTACTTTGATTTTAGTCTTTTCGGTATATAAACGATTTTATATTATTTTTATTATCTATATAATTATAATATGCTTTTTAGAAACACTTTAATTAATTTTATTTCCTTATTCTTGTATTATATATTCTATATATATCTTAATTACCTTTTACAAAAGCTTTTTAAAGGATTTGTTTATATATATATCAAGAGATTATAATATATCTATATAATCTAATAGTATCATAATAATATAGATATTATACTTTTTTAAAAGAATTAGAATAATAGATATTTTATAGAAAGTAATATAATTGTGTTAGAGTAGATAATAGCAATGAATCAACTAGGTGTAATGTAGCACAAAGACTTTTCATTAATCCTTCTAAACTATGAAAATTCTACAATTTATAATTGTGCGCGGGTTGGCGTCGGCCCGAAGTAGCCCCGCAGGGGCTACTCACGTGCCCTCGCCAGCCCTTACACGGATTGACCGTGACAGAGCCCCCCATATTGCACGTCGCGTCCCGAGACGTGTATGTTTACCTCCCGAACTCGGCTCGTGTAACACAAGAAAATGGGACGCCGAGTGATCGCGTCCGTGCCGCATGCCAAAAGGAAGTAAGAACGCCATAAAGCCACAAACAATCAATAAACAACATTCCAACGCGTTCACCGCTCTCACTGGCAGATCACCAGGGGCTCTATAAGTTCCCTCCAATTTCCTGAGTTCGTTTCCCCTTCTAGCAGATCATTCTTTACTACCTTTTCACTAGTCCTTGTCTTATCATGGCTGCCCCTCAACCCATCGGCCCCCAGGCGATTGCGGCTCGGTCTGCAGTAGGTCCTGCTGGTTTGATTATCCCTACATGTCTTCGTTGCTCCAAGCGTATTGCGTCCTCTGCCCCCGAAGATTTCTGTCACTACGACAAGGGTCCTCACGCTAAGTGTAGCTACTGTCGTGCCCAGAAAAAGGTCTGCCAGTCGGTGCCTCCCCGATACATTCCCGACGTCAACTTGCTGTATCAAACCCAAGCTTTTTGGCAGGCTACTCCTGCTGGTAGTCAAGAGGAAGAGAACGCCGAGACTGTGATGGTACGTCGAAATGAGCGCTACGTCAGGAGTGTGGAGGCCTTTTTGCGAAAGGAGGATAAGCAGGGTGGTACTAAAAAGCCAGAGTCATTCGAGGCATTATCTCTGCTTGCCATAAAGAAGTTGGATCGAATAGGCGATCTCATGGAGCGCCTTGTGGACTCTTATCGAGCTGTCGTCGGTCACCCTTCGTCTCCCCATAGTGGTGCTCAGCTGACTTCTTTGGATTCTAGAATAATTTGCCTGCACTGGATGCCGCTGTTCCAGGCTCCGTCATGAGACTGGTAGCCGCAGTAGATTCGGATGATGAGGGCGACTTCATGGCTCCGGTTGTTCACCCCCGCGCTGTCAACGCCCCCGCCCCGCCCCCTGCTCCCCCAGGAGGTAAGGCTCCGGGTGCCGTGAACATGCTAGCTGGTTCGGAGGGCCGCATCCCCCCTCGTACCGACACTCAATCGTCGTCTCGCCCCCGTTCCCGCACTCGTTCCTCTATGCCCAAGAAGGATCGCCTTAGGTATCCTGATGAGTCCCTTTCTGATCTTAGTGGCGACGAAGAGGACGACCCTTTTCTCCACCAGGTTACCGGTGCCCCTCAACGTTCTGATGTTCCCCGTATTTCTAAAGGTGACATCAGTATTACCACCCCTCAGGCGAAGAAGCGTGCTGCCGGAGATTCGACAGCTTCTGCCCGTCGATCCGCCACCGGGAGCTCGGCCACCCAAGCCATCCTTCCTCCTCGTAAAGCTTCCCGTGCAGTTTCGAAACAAAAGGCAGCGTCGGTTGCTGCTGGTTCCCTCTCTGATTCTCGACGTCGGGACACTGGCGCTCCGCCAAAGGCTAAGGCTCCTCGCATGAGTCGTCCCGTCTACACTGGAGAGTCTGACGCCGTTGCGAGTTCTCCTGAAAGTGTTCGATCCCGCAAACGCCCGCGGGTTGCCGACAACCCGTCGACGGAGGTTCGAAAGTCCAGCGAGGCCCTTGTGAAAATGGAGGAGAAGGAAAGTGTGGATGAGGATGAAGTGGATATGCCTTCGGCGGATGAGGGTGAGCGAAGCGATAGCGATGTAGGTAATGCTATCTTTGGGGTTCTCCTCTCTACACCGGATCTTCTTGATGTGTAGGGTAGAAGGATTAATTCTTGCTATAGGACCCTCTCAACACGCTAATGTAGCGATGCCTTTACGACGGCGTCCTCGTGTTAGTCAAAGGCGTACTCTTGCTAGGGACGAGGCTTTATGGAAGGAATGGCGACAATCTCATCAGCCGAGTACCGACGAAGATTCAGATAATATCGACCCTGATACTCATGAATTGAAGCCTGAAGCATTCCAGAGACGTCAGGATGAGTTGGTGCGCTTGGCAGTAGCATGCGGTATGCCGGCGAGTGAAGGGTTGCGTCCTCGTTCTTATCAGGGTAGAAAGGAGTGGAGGGAGGAACGTCGCGAACAGCTTCGTATTGCTGGTGGTTCGCTTGTGGGTACGCAGCGGAACCCTATTGTCTTGTAGCTTTTTTCCTTTTTTCTTTTGAGCTGTGTATTGGTAGTTCTCTTCTTTTATTGTATTCTTCCAGTACTTCTTTCGCGTTGTCGAGATCGCGGGGGGCTTCCCACGTATCTTCCGCTGGTTGGTAGCCTTTCCATCGGACTAGGTATTGAACACCTCTGCCTCTCTTTCTATGTGCTATGATCTTCTCCACTTCGTGTTCCAAGTGATCGTCTATCTCCTCTGGTGGCGGTGGGTCAGCGGTACCCTGTCGTTCATGCCATGGTTCCAGTAGGGAAACGTGAAAGACATTGTGAATCTTATAGGTAGGTGGTAGCTTGAGTTCATATGCTTGACCACTGGTTTTTATACCTATTACTTGAAAAGGGCCTATGAACCTGTCCGAAAACTTCTTTTTGGGTCGAAGTTGCTTGATATTTCGGGTGCTTAGCATCACTTTGTCTCCGATGTTGTATCGCTGGGTTATCGTGCCATCTGTATCCTTTGACTTTCGGTCTATAGCTGCTTGCCACAGTTCTCTCAATTTTTCCCTTTCTTCATTGAGGGAGGCGATTCGCTCGCGTGCTGCTGGTGCCCTCCCTGTGGCATCGGCGTCCTCGCCGATGTAGTGGAATGTTGGTAGGAATCCGTACATCGCTTGGAATGGGCTTGTGTTTATTGTACTATGCCACGTAGCATTATAAGTGAACTCTGCGAGTGGTAGTAGTGAAGACCAATCGTCTTGTCGGTAATTAGAGTAACAACTGATATAGTGAATCAGGTTCTGGTTCTGTCGCTCCGTTTGCCCGTCGGTCTGAGGGTGGAACGCAGTAGACAACTTGCGTCGTATTCGCAGATAAAAAAGAAAACTACTCCAGAACTTGCTTGCGAACTGTGGTCCCCTATCTGACACGATACCTTCCGGTGCCCCGAAGTCCTTAAACACACTCTGCATCAGCGTTTGAGCGAGTTCCGGTGAGGTGATCGTTTTATTAACGGGTACGTATCGGGCAAGCTTCGTGAACCTGTCGACAACCACTAAAACCGCATCATACACATGCTTGCCCAATTTCGATGGGGGTAGATCTGTAATGAAATCCATAGTTATCTCTTTCCAAGGTCCATGGGGAATAGGGAGGGTCTGTAACTCGCCGTAGGGCTTATGCCTTTTGACAGCGGTACGCTGGCATACCGCGCATGTTTTAATATGCGTTTTTACATCCTTCCTCATTGAAGGCCAGAAGTATTTAGATCTCAAGATTTCTAAAGTTTTAGAGACACCCCAATGTCCACCCGTAGGGTCATCGTGATGGGCTTCCAAGATCTCTGCTCTCAAAGCAGAGTCTGGCGGTACGTAGGCGTTCCCATTGTGTCTAAGAAGCCCGTCGGCGCCCACCTGCCAAGGTGAGGCGACTCCAGCGGAGCGCAGTCTTTGATTCAGGTACTCTTTATTCTTTATAAAATCGTCATCCGCTTGGAGACGCAATAAAGCATTTCTCATCGTCTCTGATACTGGCTCGAATGCTGTTTCGTCTCCTGCTAAAACACAAGCTATCCGACGTGGTATCGACTGTTTGCAACCAGTTTCAACCAGTGAACACTTGAGTTCACGGAACGGTAGGCCACACCCTTCCCTTTGTAAGAGGCCTATGACGTTACGCAGGGGCTCCGTCTTCTTGACGGGGGAACTTTGAAACAGATTCATAATCATCGACCTATTCTTCAGTTTATTCTGAAGGGTCGGAAGCATATCATTTATACCGTCCGTATCGACAGCGTAATCAGGGCGGCGCGACGGCCCATCTGCGGGATTCAATCTTCCGGCCCTATATACTATCTCGAAATCATATGCAGCCAAAACCTCCGCCCACCTTGCTTGCCGGCCATTCAGGCTTTTCTTTGTCATGAAGTGCTGGAGGCTGTTGTGGTCCGACTTAACCACGACAGTATGTCGACTCCCTATCGCATAGTGGCGCCACTGTACGAAAGCGGTATATATTGCTAGTAATTCTTGATCATGAGTGAAATATCGTTGCTCCGCTGGACTCAGCTTCCTCGAATAGAACGCGATGGGGTGCCACCGTTGGATCGGTGCCTCTTTGGTTCCTTCCGAGAAGAGCTGTGACAACACGCAACCCAAAGCAAAGATCGACGCATCGGTTTCGATCATCATACGGAGTAAGGGGTCGAAATGCCGGAGAATAGGTGCCGATGTGAAGGCTTTCTTTAACGCTTCGAACGCCTTTTGTGCTTCGTCAGTCCACTTGAATTCGACCACCATCTCTCCTTTCTTCGTTCCCTTCAACAATGCGGTCATACCGTGAGCCACCGCCGAGTAGGCCCTGATAAACCGTCGGTAAAAGTTCGCGAAACCAAGAAACACCTGTACATCTCTAAGGCTATTGGGTATTGGCCATTCCACTATGGTCTGAATGCGGCCTGGTTCCATAGTAACGCCTGCGGGCGAAACGACGTATCCCAGGAATTCCACCTCATTGGTATAAAAGACGCACTTCTTTAGCTTTGCGTAGAGCTTGTATTCGATGAGTCGCGCGAGGACCTTTCGGACATCCGTCGTATGCGTGGCTCTATCTCTTGAGTAGATCAGAATATCATCAAGATACACCACACAGATGCTATCCGTCAAGCCGGACAAGGCTTGATTGATATATGTCTGAAATGTCGCAGGGGCATTGGTGAGGCCGAAAGGCATTACCCTATACTCGTACTGGCCATACCGCGTGCGAAACGCAGTCTTCCACTCATCCCCCGCTCTTATGCGGATTCGATGATAAGCGTCCCGTAAGTCTAGCTTGGTGAATATAACACCTTGTCGGAGTCGGTCTAGGGATTCACTGATAAGAGGTAGGGGGGTTCGATCCTTTCTGGTGATCCGGTTAAGCCCTCGATAGTCGACACATAGTCGATGGCCTCCCCCCTTCTTTGGAACGAACATGATAGGCGCCCCTGCCGAGCTGATAGACCTTCTTATCCACCCTTTTCTTTGGTACTCATCTAGGTACTCTCGTAGTATTGCTGACTCTTCCTCTGATAAGGAATAAATCGGGCCCCAAGGGGGGGTCGAACCGGGTTCGAGGTCAATGCGATGCTCCATCGGATGGTGTTCGGGCAGAAGGCTACTTTCGTCTTCCGAGAAAGCCTTCTTGTACTCCTGGAATTCTTCTGGTATCTCATGTGAGGTCAATGCGAGTACCAGGCGGCCCCCTTTTATTTTTGATTGCGAGGCCATTTTGTCTGGGAAGATCGCGAAGACTGCTTTGCCTTCCTTCATTTCCCGGTAAAATTCTTTCGCAGGAATGATCTCGAGATTGCTCAAGATGGGGCGGTATCGGAGTGACGTCGACTTCCAATCGATATCGGGGTTGACTGTTTGTAACCACGGGAGACCTAGGATGGCGTCTATCCGTGGTAGGTCCAGCACCGCTGATGTGAAGCTATGAGTGTGGGTTCTCTTTTCCCCTTTTTCATCTTTCACTTCGACAGGGAATTCATGGTCCCCGTACGACGCAATTGCGGTACCATTTGCCGACACAAGGGGAGTGCTTTTCTTGGTAGGGGTCCAGTCCCATTCGATACACTTGCTTTGCTGTATAATATTGGCTTGCGCTCCCGAGTCGACGAGGCATCGGAGCGCTATCGGCTTGCTGTTGTTATTAAAGATCGCCGTGACTGTAAAGATTGTCCGCCCTTCTTTGTGTGGACCCAGCGTCAATGGGACGCTCATTATAATTGCTGGGTCTAGGCGTTTCCCGTGCGGGTAGCCTCAGGGGGGTTATTTTGGCACTCGTTTTCTTTATGCCTTCCCCCACAACGTCTACACGCAAAGTCGTTCCGACAGTTCGAAGCGATGTGCCCTTTCTGTTGGCATTTATAGCATATAGCGGTCCGCATACGCTCCGCATACGATACGTTGGCGGGGTGTCTTGATGTCTTGAAGGATTCCTCTCGAGAGGGTTGATTTGATTCTTGGACCTCTGTTTTAACAGTTAGGGTCGGGTTGTTTTCCAGGTGGGGGCGTTTAGATGGATTTCGATATCGAGAGGGTGATTGGTTATGCTTGCGGGATCGATGTGAGTCCCCTGCGTCTCTTCCTCGGAATAATTTCTCCACACTTTCCAGTCTACAGGCTTGTCTTATAAGCTCATTGCGCGACTCAGGTTGTTGTGGGGATTCCGATATTTTCCTGGCTATACTGGGTAGTAGACCCGCTAAGAGCCTCTCGACCCGAACACTCTCCGCCTCCTGCTCGATGTCCTCCTCAAGGCCTTCTAGGTAGGTTACGAATGCGTTCACAGTTTCTCCTTCTTTTTGCCTCGCATGCACGATCTTTTGGATTGCTCGTCGCTGTCTAGTCCCTTTGTCCATGATAGCGTCATACATGTACTCCCTGAAGTTTTCCCAGTTCATCTCTTCGTAACTTGACTCGCTCATATACCGACGCCAAATCGCCAGGGGCTGCCGTTCAAAGTATTGGATGACATGTTCTATTTTCTTAGTATCGGTGGGAAAATGGTACCCACCGTCGCTTCGAAACATGATTTCTGCCTGGAAGAAGAAGTTCTTAGCTTCCTCGATATTCTTTCCTTCGTATTGTTTCAATCTCTGCAACTTCGGTGGTTTTCCCCGATCAAGGTTGGTACCCTGGTGGGTTGCATTCGGTACGGCTGCGGGTCGGTTATGCTCGACCGGGGTGGTTGCATATAAGATGCGGTCCATAGCCACCCTGTGAGCCTCTCTCATAGCTGCCATTTCTTCTTTCATTTCTTTAAGTTGTTGGGCCAACGACACATCCTCGTTGTCACCAGGGGGGTGCAATTGGGCCGAGTGGGCATCGCTGCCGATACTCTGCAGGAATTGATCGATAGTTTCACCGGATTGGTCTTGAGTCGCACTGCGGGTATCCCGCTCTCCCCTTGGGACAGGTGTTCTTCTTGTTGAAACCATAGTGGTACCGATGGTTGCTCGACTAAGAAATAGTTGACGGATTGCTCTATATAGGGGAATGAAAAGAATTGTTAGAGTAGATAATAGCAATGAATCAACTAGGTGTAATGTAGCACAAAGACTTTTCATTAATCCTTCTAAACTATGAAAATTCTACAATTTATAATTGTGCGCGGGTTGGCGTCGGCCCGAAGTAGCCCCGCAGGGGCTACTCACGTGCCCTCGCCAGCCCTTACACGGATTGACCGTGACAAATTGAGGGTTAAAAGAAATAGGTTTTCTAGTTTAATATTAATAAGGGGTATTAGTTTATTTTCGATAAAAGATAGTAATAATTCCTTATTATTATATATAGATTTATTGAAATATATAATGATTTTAGATGTATATTATTCTTTTTTAAGCTTTTCAATTCTATTCCCCTTTTTTGTAGATATCTTATAGAATATAAGCTTAGGAGGAATTCTATTTATTCTATTAACAAATATATATAATATTAGAATAGCTTGATATTTATCTTACCTATTATAATCTGATTTGCCTAATACCTTTTTTGCTCTTTTAATATTATAAGTTTTATTTGTAATATATTCGAAAGGAATAGGTGTTTTATTGAAATTTATGATTATACTCTTTTTGAATCGATTCTTTTTTGCTTTATTAAGTATTAATTAATAGATCAAATAGGAATCGATATATAAAGAATAAAGATATTGAATATTCTCGGTTTCTATTAGCTTTTATAGTTTTTTTTGAATAGGTACTATAGAAATAGGAGGAGAAGGAGGAGGAGAATTGATATTTTGGGATTTTCTTTGAATAAAGTATAGGAAATTGAGTATATATTGAATATATTCTATAGATAGTTTTAATGTTTATTAGAGAATATATAAATTAGTATATTATTTAATGTTTTAGAATTATATTGATTGAATTAGGGGGGTAATATTGTATAAATAATATATCAAAAAGATATCTGTTTTCTCTTTAAAAAATCTTTAAACTATTTTTTAGAAAAGGTGAATAAGTTTTCGCATTCAGGATTAGCTTTTTTCCAGAGTTTTCTAAAATGATATTTAAATTATACTTGTTGAATAGGCTTGTCTAAAGCTCTAGCTTCTAAAAAGTATATATATAATTAATCTTCAAGCTTAGACTAATAAGGCTTATAATAATACTGTATATCTTTAGTATTTCTTTTAGAATTTATTATAATATCTTTATCTCGAATCTAATTATATATTGTTTTTGGAGGGATATTAAAATATACCTTTATCTTTATATATATAAGATAACGATATCGATTGATTTGAAGTGTTTTTGGATTGAATATAGAAATCCGATAATAATAATAAAATATAATAATCTTTTATTTAATTCTTATAGATTTATAGTGTGTAGGGTGTAGTATAGAAGATGATAAAACCTATATTAACACTTTCTATTTAAAAATTTTATTATATTTATCTCTTTTTGTAGGTTTTATTAAATTTGAAGGTGATATAATAATATTTGTATTAATTTCATTTAATATATATCTATTAAATAATAATGATATATTGAATAATAATTTTTATAATTAATTGATAAAATATAGTTGATTTATTAATATAAATTGATTATATTAAATAGAACTGGGAAATGGCTCAAATAAGGAGTTAATATTATATACAACTAAAATTAGAAAAGAGCTTTAAGCTAATTGGTTCTAAATTAACCTTAAAGTATTAGCTCTTCCTAGCGCGCGGCCAATATTCCAAAAGAATACGATATAACCTTAAAGAAATTGATAAAATGAAAAGAAAAGAGATATAACTATTAATTAGAATTCAAGAAATCGATTGATATATTTCTTTTCGAATTATCTCAATCGATTTTCTAAATACCTCTTTCGAAGTATAAGGAAAGGTCTTTTGAAAAGCATTAAGAGCGCTTTGGGGGGAGGTAGGTGTAAGCCCTAGGTACTTTTCACTTGAAAATTCTTGGCACTTTTTTGAACGATTTTTTCTTAGTCAGCAATTCCAAAATCCCAAAAATCAAAGAAATCCGCCCTTTTGCCCTTTGGAAGAGGCTGAATAGATAATTGTTGAGTGGTAAACAAGTAATGAAACTACTAATTGAGTTGAGCACGAAGCTCCATATACTACTATCTAAGGAACTACATTCTGTTTATATAGACTTTCGTTCTCCTTTGGTTCTGCCGCTGCGTCGCTGGGTCGCTATGTCGCTGGAAGGTCCAGCGACCCAGCGACTTCTATTACACAAGATTCCTGCCTGAGGTTCTACTGTCGCCTGGTGCAACTGAGCCCAAGGTCCTCAGGCCTTATGGTAAGAAACGAAAATGAAAGCGACAAATCAAAGGCCCTCGCACGTAGGTAGCCACATGTTGGAACATCACGACGCTGCTTACCTGACTTACAACTAATATAACCTACATCCATCAACATTCCCTTCAGGCTGGCTCCTCCTCAGTACTAATTACACCATATCCGCAAACGCCCCCAGCAGAATCGGGAACCCGTCCTCTCCTCCTCTAAACACCAATCTACTCCCACCCTGACCCCCGTTCTTGACCGTCTTGAAGGGCAGATCCATCCCCGCCAGGGTCATATTCATCATCTTCTTCATCGTCCCCTTATCCACACTGCCTAGCGTAGCCGACATCATGTCCTCGGGCACCGTCAGCTCGATCTCCACCCCCCAGGCAATAATCAGCCTCGAGGTCTTGTACACCGTCTCCCTCAGGCTCTGCGGCGCGCTCGGCCCCAGCTCGAACCGCGCGCGCGGGTCATTCACGTCCCACATGCCCCTGCTCACAGTCGCCACAAACGGCCGCTGCAGGAACGTCACGGTCGCGCTCAACGAGTTGATCAGCTCTTTCCGCTCAGCGTTCAACGGCACCGCCTGCTCGGCCTGGTCCAGCAGCGGGTGTCCCAGATCAGCCCAGCAGCGCTCCCACACGTCCGCGAGCGGGATCGTATACGGGCCGTCGCGCTCCAGCCGGTTGACCGGGTTGGCTAAACTGGCCCCGTACCGGTCGGTCCAGTATCTGACCGTCGTCTCGTAGTGGGGCAGCATGTAAGCCGGGCGGTAGTAGATGTTGCGCCGCTCGGCGTCGAGGAGTTGTTGGCCTGCCATGTCCGGGTTGTGCTTGGCAAACGTGACCCAGTCGCGGTCGACGGCGAGCACGGGCATGGTGTTGCCCGCCTGGGGCTCGAGGCGCATGTCGGCGAAGCGGAGCAGGTCGAGCTGGCGCAGGATCGAGGAGAAGGCCGGCTTGCATAACGCGGCAAAGGCCTTTTGGGCGGCGGCCTCGGCCTCGAAGGCGGAAATGTAGCTTGATTCGCGCTCGAGGTAGTCGATCAGGGAAGGAGGAGGAGCGGGGGGGTGGGTGCCAGGGGAGGAGGAGACTAGCTGGGCGAACCGGGCTCGGGCGGCTTTCCATGCTTCGTCCTTGGTCTGTTTGGCGCGAAGGAGCGTCTCACGGGCTTGGGTAAGTGCATGCGACTCATTTTCCTGGAGATGAGGGTCAGAACGGGTGGCGTGGAGAAAAAGACGGTGAACAACAGAGTGAGGAAGTGAGGAGGGGAAGAGTGACGTGCCTCTCCGACGTGTCGCAAGTACCTGCAAGTATTGCATGATGGTTAGTCTAGTGGCGACTTGGAGCTTGAACTATTGGGAGTAGCAAGGTGATCTGGATCGCACACGTACAGGTTGAGGAACTCAAAGTAGGAAATCCCGCTGCTCAAAGAAAAGGATGGCTGGTTGGCCCGCTGCATGATGTCTGCAAACTGGAAGAGCTGGTAGTTCGTCACCTCATTCGGATAGGCGACGCCCTCTGCGATGCCTGGCTGATCGGGATCTGCAAAGAACAGGGCCTTGTTCGCATCGAGCAAGCTCCCGGAACTGGAAAACTTGTTCTTGAGAAAGAACCCAAAGGCTTTCCAGAACAGTGGGGGTTGTTTCTTGGGGATAGATAGTTTGCGGCCGGGGCCGTGACTGGGGAATCCCGCGCCCAGTGAACCTGTCGACTCAGCCAGACCATGAGCAGCACAGGCTGTGGTCACCTGCGGCGAGGGCGGCTGGGCTGCTGCACTGGGTGCGGGCACTCGAACGAGTCCACTGTCGGAAAGGTTCTTCAAGAGCCTTGGAAAGCATCTAGCTGCCATCTTGGCTTCCGTGGCTGGGCAGGCTTTGCCGGGTTCGAAGAGAGAACGGACTGGGGTTCAAGTTGCCAAGCCAAGGAGTGGATGTCATGAGAAGAGTTTGGGAAATGGTAAAAGAGAGTGAGAAATTATTTGAAAGAATCGAAAATTTGAAGACCTGCATGATCTTCTCCTTTCATACACTGCTGCGCAAGCTACAGCTGGCCGGAAAGTAATCTGAATGAAGAAACCGTTGCATGATCTAGATGTGCATTGGTAAACACATTAGTGCTATTGGCAGGGGTTCTCAGCCAGCCACATGAAGCTATGAAACAAACGTCTAACGTCGAATAGGAGGACGAGCCTGGAGTATATCCAATCATATCCTTTCCTATGCCGGTATTCTTCGTCCGGGTATATGAAGTTTATTTTCGGAAAGGCTCGATCTTCATCCGGCTCTAAACCGCCTCCAATAGTCACCGAGTCACCGTGATGCACATGCGGCCCGGCTACGGCGGTAATGGCCATACCGTCGCATCGACGGGGCAGGTTGGAGATCTGAGATTCGCTAGCAGCTTATCGCCGGCCGGTGGCGAGCTGGAACATATCAAAACGGACATATTCGAGAATATCCTAAGATATTTTGACACGTTCTCTTTAATCTAAATCGCAATATATCAATTACAGGTCAAGGGATATAATAGTAAGATAGGCTGTTAATCATTTATTATAATTTAATTAATCTTAGGATTAATAGTTATACTTATTTATTTATTTATTTCTTAGTTACTCGCTTAAACAGCTATACTATAATCTTAGATTGTAAATAGCTTATAGAGAATCGACTATACTCGAAAACATCTTCTTTAGATAAAGAATCTGCTTCTAATATTAATATATATAAAGAATTATAATATTAATATTTTTTGATACAAATCTAAAAAAAAATAAATATGATTTATTAAATTGATATAATCTAATAGGACTTAAAATTTGATTTAAAAAACGAAGAATTAAGGATTTGTAAGAAAAAAATGTTTTTTATTAGTAGGGTAATTACTATAATAAAGTACATAAATCTCTAAATCGAATGTTTATTTGTCGATAAAATTATATCTTATAATCCCCGCGTCGTCCCTGTTAAATTCGCATCATATGCCCATGTGTTCTCAAAGGCTGAATCAAACCTTCTCCCTCCCCACCGCTTATATAATCACAAGATCGAATTGAAAGGTAATAGCGATAAAGCTCTTAAATACAGCCCTCTTTATAAGATATCGCTGAAAGAGCTAGAGGCAATTAAGGAATATATTATGGACAACCCTACAAAGGGCTTTATTGAATCAAGCCAAGTGCCCTTCGCAGTCTCAATCTTGTTTGTGAAAAAGCCTAATGGTTCCCTACGTCTGTGTTTTGACTTCAGAGCCCTGAATGCCCTCACACGTAAGGACAGATACCCAATTTCATTCTTGTCAATGATGGGTTATGCTCAATTGACATTGCCACACTCATCTCTCGGTGATCTACTTCCCTTCGAAGTGCTTTACGGATACGCTCCTAGAGCCACTTGGGACTGGAAACAAACTAAACGGCCTCCGGTCGATGACCTCAACATCCAGGATGTACGTGTATATGCTCGATGCAACCGCGAAGCTTTGGATTATACCCGTTCCGCTATCCAAGCTGCCCAAAAGCGTATAGAAAGAGAAGCAAACAAACGTCGTAGACCTGTAGATTTCGATATCGGCGATTATATCTGATTGGACATAAGGCACCTGCCAACTCAGCGGCCAGCTAAGAAGCTTGATTACCCAACTGGTAGTCGCTTCAAGATCCTGGACAAAATCGGATATTCATACTGCTTGGAATTGTACTGAGGCCGATAACGCGCATTTGAATAATATATTAAAAATAGATTTTCGCTTAAGCTAAAGCTGTATTTAGAATTTAGTAGTATACTTTTATATAGAAAAAAGTATTCAATTCAATATACAATTTTAAAAGAATTAATAAAATGAAAAGAAAAGAATTACAATTATTAATTAGAATATAAAAAATCGATTAATATATTTCTTTTTGAATTATCTCAAAAATTAAAATTTTTATTCAATTTAAAAGTATTCTAATAAATTTGAATAATAATCAATTTTCAGAATTGAATTTTTTATTCTTTAAATACTTTTAAATTAAATATAAATTTCAATTTTTAGTATAATTCAAAAAGAAATATATTAATCGATTTTTTATATTCTAATTAATAATTGTAATTCTTTTCTTTTCATTTTATCAATTCTTTTAAGGTTGTATACTGAATTGAATGTTTTTTTTAATATTGATAATATTATTCAAGGTTTGATTAGTCATCAGCCTATCAGAAATCTGATAAATCATTAACCCTAATATTTGAGGTATCTATAATTAATGGATTTATTGATTAAAATTATATTATATTGAATATAAATTTCAATTTTTAAAATAATTTAAAAGTAATTATATAAATCGATTCCTTGAACTCTAATTGATAATTGTACTACTTTCTTTTTTATTTTATAAGTTTTTTTAGAGTTATATACTGAATTAAATATTTTTTTTTAATATTATAGAATTTAACTAAAGTTATATTAGTCATACGATTTAAGTAAGATAAGTTCGAGCTCAAGTTTAAGATAAGGAATTCTTATTAAGCTTATCTCGTTTATTCTAGAGTAGTTTATGTATTATAAGGAAAACCATTTGAAAATAG
This sequence comes from Botrytis deweyae, assembly GCF_014898535.1. NCBI lineage: Eukaryota > Fungi > Ascomycota > Leotiomycetes > Helotiales > Sclerotiniaceae > Botrytis > Botrytis deweyae. Next base: position 748,709 of record NW_024066223.1, on the reverse strand, counting down.
TTTTAAATATTAGTATACTTTTTATAGAAAATTTAAAAATGAATTCTAAAATTAGATAAATAAAGTTAGCTTTAAGGGCTATTCAACAATATAATTTTCTTTTTACAAATTCTAAAATAAGATTGAATTCTATTATATGGAATAAGATTTCTATAAACATACTATTCAGATTCTAAAATTTCTTTTTTCATTAGGCGAAAATCTGTTTTTGGTGTATTGTTTAAATGCGCGTTATTGGCCTCAGTAGTTGCCTGATACGATAAGGATCTATAATATATTCCCTGCCGACAAACTACAGAAAGCTGCAGATGACCTATCTCGCCTATTTCCTGGTCAGTATAATAAGCCGCCACCTCCTGTCAATATTACAGGAACCGATGAATACGAGGTGGAAAAGGTTCTAGCTTATCGCCAACGTAGGAAAATATTGAAATATCGTGTTTATTGGAAAGGCTACAATGTGGATCTAAAATCCCCTAGAGTGCGGGCAAATGGCGCCCATTGTGGTCCGTGCAATATACCTTGTATGAAGAAATATGATTCAGCTAGCCACCTGCTCGTTCACCCAACGATCGCCCTGCTACTGAGAAGGGAAAGAAGAGAAAGAGAAGAAAGAGGAGAAATCACAGGTTGACGATGCGCTACTCCAGGAATTCCGAGGAATCAGATCATCGGCGCAACGTTACTTCGCTAGGCTGTACGCATCATGCGCCTTCAGATTGTCGTGGCTGGCTGGAGGGACGAAGGCGTGCTCGAGGGAGGCAGGAGACTGGCAAGTCGGGGATCAACATGGCAAGTTTTTGCTTGGAGAAAGCGGCGGCAAGTTATGAGGATTTCGAGATATGCGGGCTCACAGTGAGCACAAGCAAGATCTGAATATGGTAAGGAGATTTAGAGGACGTCGACTGAGCGAGTATATAATCTCGTCTGATGCCCCCTCGATCAGAGGAGAATACAGCAGACATCAGCATCCACCTCCTCGTCTACCAGTAGTTCTACCACTTGATTCACTGTTCCTAGCGCCTTGCATACATACCTATTCACCTCCTCTAGCCAACTTATTTCACCTCAAAATCTTTCAAAATGTCTGCCGACAAGACCACTGAAGCCATCTGGCTCGCCTATGGCCAATTCGTCAAGGAGAAGGCTGGTGTCCAGATCACGGAAGGCGGTGATGCGGCTTTCTTCTTGGCCAGTAAGGCCCAGAAGGGCCCTCCGGCCGGGTCCATCGTCCCCGAGCCATACGGAAATCTGGGTATCTTCAACATCGGCAACAACCTCCTGTCGACTGCCGATGTTTTTTACAACCCCTCCTCCCAGAATGGATATGTTGACGCCCTGGAGACGTAAGTGGCACCGAGTCTCAGACTTGTTTTTCTGTTCAGTCAATGTTGAGGTCTGCTAACCATGAACCACCGGCAGATTCCTCACCAACGTCGACCTGGTAAGGATGATTTCATTGATTCCAATGTTCGGCTTGCTGACTATTTATAGGGTGGAAGCCCCGGAGAAGGTTTGGACACTGCTATTGTCAACGCCTTAAAGGACAAAAATGCTGCAGATGAGTGGCTCAAGCGGGAGAAGCAGAAGGCTAAAGACACCTATGTCTCTGATTATGCGGATGGCTTCACCAAAGTTCCCAATCTCTATGACTGGATTCTGGATGGCAAAGCGCCCGGTTACATCACGGCTGAGAACAATGCGACCAACATCGCGAGCAGAATCGAGCAACTCCAGTTCCAGGTGGATGGCCCATTGGCCACCAAGATCAGCAAAGACAAGGCCAACATCAAGAAGGCCCAAGATCAGTCAGGGCTGAAGAAGGGGTGAGTACACATTGACTCCCATTCCCTTTGCCATGACGGTATCTCCTTCAGAATATACACTCGAAACTAACGGCCATCCAGCTTCAACATGGAGGCTGCTGCAGGCGGACTTCCCTCCGCTGCCGAGATGAAGCGCTTCCAGCAAGCTGGTAACGATGACCCAAAGCCGGCCGTCTATTATGTCCCCCAGTACACGGGTCTTGACGAGTACAAGAAGTTTGTCGTTGCGGCCGAGACCAAGGTTGCCTCCACCACCTGGAAGCCTGCCCAGTCGTACGACCTCAAGATCGACAAGAACAAGAAAGTCGAGGACTACAAGTTCGGCCAGACTTCGGGCGACGGCAGCGTGGGCGTAAGCTGCGGGCCCTGGTTCGCCTTCGGGGCCAGCGCCAACCACTCCAAGACCTCGACCGACTCGAGCTCCCAAGTCGAGACCGAGGACGTGTCTGTCAAGATTCTCTATGACGACATCAGGCTCGTTGCCATCAACCCTGGCCAGTGGTATGTCTTTTTTCTGTTTCCCCATTCTCTCCCCTCTCTCTCTCTCTCGCTCAATCACCCATACAACACACATAACTTGCCCTTCCGTTTCTGAACCAAGTATCTCGATGATCCACACCTGCCTCTCACTCCCCTTCTTCTCTTCACAAAGTCATACCCAACGGACCACCCCACTTACCAAAAAGAAACAGGCACTTCAACACCAAGGCCTACCGCCTCCGTGGCGACGCCCCCAAGGAAGTCAAGACCCTCGCCCGCGTCTCGCAGCTCGTCGTGGTCACCGGCCTCGGCTACGAGATCACCCTCGGCGGTACCGCGGCCACCAAGGTCGACTCGCTGTACAAGCAGGCCACCCAGGCCGGCGGCGACCTGCGCGTCTTTGGCATCCCCATCAGCCTCGGTGGGTCCGGCAGCAACACGACCGAGACGAGCTCGCACCGCTCCTCGTGGGACGCGGCGAGCAAGACGCTGACGATCAAGCCAGCGCTCGAGGTGGGCTACGCGACCGTCGTGGGCGTGGTGGGGGAGAAGGTCCAGACCGCGGGTGCTGCTCCTGCTACGGAGTAATTTTAAGGTGATGATAGGGTGTGAAAATGAGGGCATTCGGAGTTTAGTGTATGCATTCGGAGATGCTCGTAATCAGAGTGCCATTGAGGGCCCCATCAGAGGCCCCAGAGATAACGCTGCTTGCTAATTCATATTTCTAATACTTTCTTTGTTTTGTCATTCATTAAAGATATAAACCCTCTTCTTTTCTTTGTGAATTAAATTCTTCAAAAAAATACAATTGAATACATTCTCAGCTTAGAATCTTATGATTATAAATCTTTGTTTATAAGAATTTTCTATAATTTCTATTTATTTTCATTTGTAACAATTCTATCAATTCTTTATTTAAAATATTATCGTTTAATTCTAAATTGCAAAAAGTAATTAGAAAAGAACTTAATCAATATTTTAAATATTTAATCGAATATTATAAACATTTATTTTGTTTTCTTAATTATATAGAAGTAATTAGAATCTCGAATATTAATAATCGATAAGATTATTATAAATAATAAGTTCTAAAGACTATAAGTTTAATTATTAGTTAATAATAATATAATCTTAGATAGTAATCTATATCTTATAGAATAGATTAGATAGACTATAGAAAAGACGTAAAGAATAGACTGTATTATTAATATTAAATATAACATATATTCTATTAAAAACTATATATAATCGAGTTAACTATATTAATTAAGATAATTATCTAATACGCTTAGTATGTTTAGTATACTTTCTAGATTAATACTATAAGATATATACTCTTATATATATATTTTATTTAAGCTAATATAAACCATTATTTTATATTCTCTTTATATATAAGAGTTATAGCCTCAGCTTATCGCATACTATCTTATTTTATAATACAATCCCTATAGAAAAGTCGTTTTCTCATATAAACTAATTCCTTTTATAATTTATTTAATAATTGAAAAATTAAATTAAAAATTAAAAACTGAATTTATGAAAAATTATTATATTTTAAATCTTAAAAATAAAACATATTTTTTTAAACAATTTTTTTAATAGAATTATAGATTTTCAAAATTAATCATATATAACACTTTTCCCATACAAAAAAATCGATTTTTTAAAAAAATTAAAAATTCTAAAATTGAAATTTCTAAAATTGAAAATTCTAAAATTTGAAAATTCTAAATTTGAAAATTCTAAATTTGAAAATTCTAAATTTGAAAATTCTAAATTTGAAAATTCTAAATTTGAAAATTCTAACTTTGAAAACTAATAACTTTATCAAGAAAACAATTAAAAATAATTCATTTATTTTTTTTAAATAATTTCAATAAATATCTATTATAAATCTTAGATTGAATCATTTTATTAATTCATTTATTCAAATTTTATATAATTAGAAAGTTAAATAGATAAAGGTTTTTACTATGTTTTCGCTTAGTATACGATAAGCCGGGGCCTAAACTCTTATCAAAAAGATTATATAGCAGATTTCATATTCTTATTTTACTATATAAATATAGGTGAATAACCTTAAGTCCCGAGGTCATTATACTACTCTAGTATTAAGCGAAGGGGCTAGCTTCGTAGTATATAAGGATTGCTTCTTTTAGTACTTGACTAGCTCTTTAGATAGAATAAAATATTAATATTTAGAACCTACTACCGTAGGTGCTACGTCATCTGTATCCTCCTTATCAAGATTATAGAGAGCTATTATGAGATAATAAAGATAAACTAAAGCGAGCTACAACTCTGTAAAGTCAACAAAAACCCTAGTCGAGGGGCGAAGAACTACGTCATCTGCTTCTACATACTAATCATCTCCTACAAGAATAAATTAAGCAAAAGAGGAATTGTTTCTCATAGCAAAGAAACTTTCAATTCTTTTGTTTAGAGTTTACAGATTCCTTAGGAGATTGTTATTTTTTAATATTAAAAGGCCTATTATTTAATAGCATATTGTGGTTATATACTTAGTATTTATTACTAGCTTTTTGAAGGACAATGTTAGATACATAATCTACTTATGGATTTTCTAATAGTTTATCTATAAAAATTACAAAGTATAAGAGATGAAAACTACTTCTACCATAACACAAATAAATGTTAAGGCCGTTCTGTTACAAATCTAACATTTCAAGCCCTCTGTCCCTGTTCATTAAGGATCAAGCACATCTACTAGGCATGCCTACCAATTCCAGGATTTGCCATATTTTGCCAAAAATTCATCAGGCTGCCCGTCCCTCTTGCCCTCAACGATATCGACAATCCCAGCGGCACTAGTCTCCGAGCTTTCAGCTCCCTGGTTTATCCTGTTTTGTCTGTCCTTCTCGCCGGTCAAGTTCGTGACAACATACCCCGGACAGAAAGCCCAGACCTTCGCTCCCCAGCTCTTGTAATTCACAGACATGCACGCAGTCGCCATGTTCAGTGCCGCCTTGGACATACGATATCCCTCTTCCGTCGCGCCATAATACTGAAAATCGGGGTTTAGCCTCTCAGAAACGGAGCCCAAACATGAGCTAACGTTAATAATCCGAGGGTCCTTTGATTTCTGGAGAAGCGGTACCATAGCTTCAGTCAAGAGAAGGGGACTGACAGAATTGGTGTTAAGAGTCGTGATATAAGCGGAACGACGATCGATAGCATCTTGGGGGATAACCCCAGCGTTGTTCACGAGTACATCGAGCACACCGAAATCGGCGGTGATCTTGGCCACAGCAGCTGCGATAGATTCGTCCTTTGTGATGTCGAGCTCGATCAGACTGATCGTCCCCGCCGGTTTGCGAGCTTCAATCTCGGCGAGGGCTTTGCTACCCTTCTCAGCGCTGCGGGCGGCGAGAATGATGTGGTTGTTAGGACTTGTGCTGGCAAGCGCGTAGGTGGTGTCAAAACCGATGCCCGTGTTGGCTCCTACTATTGGGTCAGCGCATATCCAGGCTCAAGATATTATTCTGGACCTTCGACAAATAGATTTATTATACTCCTACAGGCAAATAGATCTCACTGACCAGTAACAAGAATTATTCTTTTCGATGCCATAGCGTATTGACGATCAGTGATGAAGTTTGACTCTGTGTGGAGTTGGGATGAGGTCAGTGATAAAGTTTAAGTATTTCGAATTCGATGTCGGTGTAAGTAATAGAACTCATAACGCAGGTGTGAAGAGTACGACTATATGTTAGCAAAAGAAAAGTACCCCTGGCGTGGACTAAATTATCCGTAACGTCATACGTCTCCATATTTTCAATTAATTTGGCAGGTGGTGTTCAAGCTATCACACTGTTTTCGAAGCGAGGAGGCAATTCCGACATTGGTCTCAAAGTGGCAAGTCTGGGGCTACGCAATTGTTAGGTTCACAATAATCGCAAGTGCCCGGCCCGGTACGCTAGGTGGAAGTTAGATTTTCGCTCAGTAATGGAGAGCGAGACCTCCGAGCAATGTAATTTGTTAAGAAACTGCTGTTATAAACAAATCGCATCTATCTAGTGTCCGGTCCGATTATACAGTGGTGGAAAGCTGAAGCTGTAGTGATGCCTACTTTATCATTAATTCAGCTGCAGGGCTACTAGTAACTCAAACTTAATTATATGGCCAAGTCGAAGAAGATCCTGAATTCTTAAATTTCCTCCGGGCTTAAGTAAAGACCGGTTATTCGAGCGGTTCTTTTGTCTGATTATGAGATATACTAGAGTTACTAGAGTGAAGTTTATATTTGTGGAGAGTTGTTAGTAATTTTCCTCCGGGCTTAAGGTTAAGTAAAGACCGATTATCCGAGCAGGACAGGTTTTTCGCCTAATTACCAGACATACCGAAGCGAAGTTTACATCCATACAGTAAAACTTAGCTATAGTCAAGTCGCTCTCAAGAATTCACTTGTGCGGAGGCACTATTTTGTTTCACTAACTCCGCTGATAGGTTCCAAATATGTGGATTCACCTGTGACGACCTTTGCCAAGCAGGGTGTCCAAATGGTGGCTGTAAGTACTAGTGGACTCTTAATCCGTCGAGGAGCATACTTACCCTTACCCAGGCCGACTTGAATTCGAAGTTTTCAGTCGCAGAGGCGCTCAAAGGCACACACTGCGACTTCCTTGTAACAAATTACTGGGAGACCGCCACCCCAGGCGTCGAGCGATCCCAGGGCACCACCGTCGCAGACGCACCTAAAGCAACCTGCATTTCTCATCTCATCTATTCATCTCTGCTAAATGCCAGCAAGGCTGCTAATGGTAGATTGAAGGAAGTCAAGCACTTTGATGAAAAGGCCGATATCGAGGAGCACATTCGTGCCAGTCGTGTTCCTTGTTCGTTCTTCCTTCTAGGATACTTCGTGGCCAACTATACCTTCATGATCCGCAAAGGAGTAGATGGCTCCTACGTGCTTGCCTCCCCTGTGAGCGGAAATTCAAAGTTTTCTTTGATTGATGCTGCTCGAGATACAGGTAAGCGAACCCCTGTTGACCATGTAAGACGGCAAGCATCATACCAATCATGCGTATAGGCAAGTGAGTGAAAGTTATAATGAAGAACCGCAAGAAGCTTCTAGAAAAGCGTATCTTGACTACAAGCGACTTCTATACATCTGAGCAAATCGTTGCTGAGTCGGTTTTTGTTTTGAGGGCTTATCGGTGGTCTTATCGACATGTCTCTCGGTCTCTGTCAGGGAAGAAAAGACGATTAGATATCAACTCATTTTCAACTCTGAAGTGAATTGAGTGTAGAAATTAAATCATATTGGAAAGATATATTGTACCTAGGTACCTAGGTTTTGGAACTACCTAGTATGAAATCTCAGCGCTTTGAGTAATGCGGTGCGGTGTCTCATCGGCTGTTCGGGAAAAGGATTAGTCATCCAAAAGATCTTTTCTGTAAATCGATTCAGAACGCATCTACCATCTACTAGACAATAAAAAAAACTGACTGGTCATTCATTGACGTTGCTATATCTTATGCTCAAACTTATTAATATACATACACAGCTTAGAATCTCATTCTTAATTATATAAGAAACATAGTCCAATAAGGAGGGGCATTCCTTAATGAATATAACCCATTCACATACATCCCTTTGCGCGCTTTGTGCTGTTTTGAGAGTTTTTTGCGGTTTGCGCTTTTTGTGCGTAGGCTCGCCACCTTGACAACAGTCATACAAACTTTTACTATACAATACCGTGGGATATCTAGTTCCTTCGAATTTGGAATAAAGTTTCTACAATTTTGACTTTTAGTAGAAGTCGCTTTCCTCAAAACTTATAAGGTTAAGTAAGTATGGCCTTAAAAGAAGACATGACGTCCACGACCTGTCCGACAACAACAAACAACAATATCAATTCTGGTGAGAAGATGGAGAATATCTCAACTCAAAATTCAGTATTGATCACAACATCCTATCTATTATCAAATCTTCATTGTCCCTCGTGTGTTTCAAATATTCAAAAGTCCCTTTACGCATTGAGTCCTCGGCCAAAAGATGTTACTCCATCTCTCATGTCTTCATGGGTGACTGTCCAACACGATAAAAGTCTATCAACTGAAGTTATTCGGAAGGCGTTGCAATCTGCTGGATTTGAAGTGTGCGATGTTACGTCTGAGGAGTACGGCAGTCTTGCAAGATCGCATATACAACATGACACCGATACAGGTTACCTAGACCAAGTGCTTCAAAAATGGTCAGCTACCAGAAGACCCCGAAGACAATTTTCATCGTCATACTTTGATTCGAACTATGAACGGCACTTGGAGAATTGTGAAATTTGTCGCCAGGACGCCACGGGAGCGAATCAACAAAATGTTTCAAAGAATTTGGGACAATCAAGTATACTTTCAGAGCCGCCATATAATAATACAAGTGATGGTAGGAACGATGGTACCACAGAAAGTTCCGGCAAAAGAATGGAACCTTTGGTAGTCGTTGATTCCATCGATTCAGTTCCTCAGACATTTCGAGCATCGCTGGCTATTGGTGGTATGACATGTGCCGCTTGTGCCAATAACATCGTGCTAGGACTAAAGAAGAAGTCCTGGGTGAGGGATGTCGTTGTTAATCTCATCTCGAATAGCGCTACAGTTGACTACGCCGATGAGAAATACACATGTCAAATAGTTGAAGAGATAGAGGATCTTGGTTATGATGCGGCCTTGGATAGTGTTATCAATTTGAAACCCGAGCCTCAAAAACAAAAAGTGACGAGGACGGTTGAGATTATGGTAGATGGCATGTATTGTGATCATTGCCCTCCTCGAATCAACAACAGTCTGATCAGTTTTGGCGATCGCATTACCCTAGACAGAGCCTTGAGTTTAGAGAACCCAATACTAAAAATAACTTACACCCCATCGGCACCTACTTTCACAATCAGGCAGATTCTTTCCAAAATCTCCAACGTCGAAGAAGGATTTGTACCGACAATATATCATCCACCGACTATCGAAGAGCGGTCTCAAATAATCCACAAAAGGGAGCAACAAAGAATATTACTTCGAGTTATCGTCACTTTTATCATCGCCATTCCCACCCTCCTTATCGGTATCATTTTCATGAGTGTGGTACCGCCATCCAATACAATCAGACATTATTTTATGCAGCCACTTAGAGCCGGCGTCGATCGTGCACAATGGTCTCTTCTCGTCATGGCTACGCCGGTATACTTTCTTTGTGCCGATGTCTTCCATAGAAGAGCTCTGAAGGAAATACGCTCGTTATGGAGACCTGGCAGCACGACACCAATTTTTCAAAGATTCTATCGTTTCGGAAGCATGAATATGCTCATGTCACTAGGTACTACGATTGCCTATGTATCATCTGTGGCTCAATTAATCGCCGCTGCATCTCATCCGACTGCTATGGTGGATGATAGCTCTTTCTATTTTGATTCAGTCGTCTTCTTGACCTTATTTTTACTCGTTGGCCGTCTTATTGAAGCTTACAGCAAGTCAAGAACTGATGACGCTGTGACTATGTTAGGGAAGCTACGACCCACAGAAGCACTTTTAATTGTCCCGAATCTATCAAACGAACCGGACGGGGATTTTCTTGTTCCATACTCTGATGAACATTCAGGAACCACCTCGGGTGAACAAAGCTCTATCAGAAGCGTCAACGTTGATTTGCTTGAGTTTGGTGATACTATCAAGGTTTTACATGGTGGCTCTCCAGCATGCGACGGCAAAGTTATCAAGGGAGAGACTAAATTCGATGAATCGAGTTTGACCGGAGAGGCAAAGTTGGTCAAGAAAAGTGCGGGAGATAAAGTGTTTTCTGGAACAGTCAACAAGGAATCCCCAGTAACAGTCAAGATTACTGGAGTCGCTGGATCTTCAATGCTCGATCAAATCGTCATGGCAGTTCGTGAGGGACAAACTAAAAGAGCACCCATGGAACGAATTGCAGATACTCTAACCGGTTACTTTGTACCTGTCATTACCCTCATTGCCATTCTCACTTTCATTGTTTGGCTATCTCTCGGACTTTCAGGAGTCTTACCAGACGATTATCGTGGCTCTAGGGGTTGGGCTGTTTGGTCTCTTCAATTTGCTATAGCTGTTTTTGTTGTTGCATGCCCTTGTGGTCTAGCACTAGCCGCTCCTACTGCACTATTCGTTGGTGGCGGTCTTGCAGCACATCACGGCATTCTAGTAAAGGGTGGCGGCGAGGCATTTGAGAAAGCTAGTAAGCTCGATTGTGTGGTATTCGATAAAACAGGCACCTTGACTCTAGGAGGCGAGCCAACCGTCACAAACTTTGAATTTGTCTCAGACAACAAAAACAATCTGATTGTCTCAAGCGGCCAGAGTAGCTCAAACATTCAGATTGTTCAAGGCGATGACAATGCTCCAAACAATGACATTATCTCAGGTAATCTGATTGTCCCAACGAACAACAAAGAACAAGATCTTTTAAATTTGATCAAGGTCGCCGAAGAAAATAGTAGCCATACCGTGGCCAAAGCCATTGTCTCATTCTGTGTCAACAACTCAAAACCATCCTTCAAAGCCTTCACAGATATCGAAGAAATGCCGGGTTACGGGATGAGAGCTAGCTTTAGTAGCGGGAAAATGCTAATTGGGAACGAATCACTTATGACACAATATGGAGTCAAGATTGCCCCTGTTCAACAATCTCGCTTCGATGTATGGAAACAGCAAGGCAAATCGGTAGCACTAGTAGCTTATTCTACGTTGAATATGCCCTACAAACTTACGGCCATATTTGCAATCTCTGATCCAATTCGTCCAGAGGCTATTTCTATTATCTCAGCCCTGAAAGCACGTGGTACGGCTGTCTGGATGCTTTCCGGCGATAATCAAACTACGGCCAATGCTATTGGACAGCAAGTTGGAATTCCCTCGACCAATATCATAGCTGGAGTTCTCCCTTCCGAAAAAGCAAACCAGATCTCCTATCTTCAAAAGTCTCTACCTCCTAAGAAAAATTCATCCTCCAAAAGAGCACTCGTAGCAATGGTCGGCGACGGCATCAACGATTCTCCTGCGCTAACCACTGCCGACGTAGGAATCGCTATAGGTTCTGGTTCTGATATTGCTATCTCCTCTGCTGAATTCGTATTAGTTTCTAGCAATCTCCAATCCCTAATTACGTTGTTGGATTTGAGTAAAATGGTCTTTCGAAGGATCAAATTCAACTTTGGTTGGGCTCTGGTTTATAATTTGATAGCGCTGCCGGCAGCAGCAGGGATATTCTATCCAATTATTACGGGGGGAGGAAAACACGTTAGGTTGGATCCAGTCTGGGCAAGTTTGGCAATGGCAATGAGTAGTATTAGTGTGGTTTTGAGCAGTTTGGCGCTGAGGAGTAGAGTACCGGGACTGGGGTTCAAGGCTAGGAAGATGGAGGAGTGATTTTATAACTTAAATGGCCCTCAGTTGTGAGTAGAACAATGGGAAGCGTAGAGATTTCATGGCATACTCTTGAAGTGAACACACATCAGGTGATAGAAATTTGTTGTGAAGGTCTATGCTGTAATCTGACTTACGATATATATGAAAACTGGCGAGGTTAGCCATAACAAGACAAACATCCCTCGTGGCGCAATTGGCTAGCGCGTTCGACTGTTACCTGAAGCAATTCAAATAGATAAATCGAGAGGTTCGTGGTTCGACCCCACGCGAGGGAGTATTTCTCTTTTGCTTTAATTTTGCTCTTCTGTGGTGTTGTGAATCACCATTTCGTTGCTTCAAGAGGTAGCTTTTGGAAGAGGAAACTTTGAGCACAATGACTGACACGTTGGCCCGTGCACTCACATTGGAACAAGCCCGATGTCTTCTTCATATCTTCATTCCCCTTGCTTCCCTTTTGCCCTTCCGTCAAAAGAGATGTGGATGTGGTGGGGTAATATCAAAGCCTTGTGGAGTTATATCTTCTCAAAGTGGATCTGATTGGATATGAAAAAGCTCCGAGGTGGGTGCTTCATAAAACTTTTTTAACGTGCATGAAAATTTTGGTTCAGCTGAAGCTCCATGGACTTCTTCTCCCATATCAAATTTTGAGCAAAAAGGAAATGTTTTGAATTTCTTCCCTCCTGAGCATAATGCCAAGTAAGCCAAGCGTCAGTAAAGAAGCTGATCAAAAATGTCCAAAAAATCCAAAAGGTATGTTGATGAGAGTGGGATTCGAACCCACGCCTATTACTAGACCAGGAGATTGTAAACAACCGTTTGTTAAGAGTTAATCACCTTAACCTGGCGCCTTAGACCAACTCGGCCATCTCACCTATTAGATGGAAGTCTGGCATGGCGTTTCTATATATCAAGCTGTTTTCAAGCGGGGCAGAAGTGTCAGAGGAAGAACTTTCTTCTCCACTTCATACTCAAAGAATGCCCCGCTACATATCTGATTTCAAAATGGGTAAATTCTTCCTTGCTCTTGACTCATAGAGCCCAAGGTGTGTCTTCACAGCAAGAAAGGCAATATAATGATGGAATTTTGTAGTGATTTCTCAATTCATTTGTTCATACAGAAGACCTTGTCCCCTGGAACTTCCTTCCCTTTAGATTGACAAAGCCCGTCTGCTATTCAAAATTGATGTACCCCCACCGTAACGCCTCGCTATTCCTTCCTATACCTTTAAGATATTATGATTCCTATTCTGTCTTTCCCGTAGTCTTTCCATACGCTCCACCTGCCGCTTTCCTCATTTCAAGAGCTCTCTTGTATGGAGGTGCTGTTGGAGGTTGTACAGGATCAAGTGTGATACGATCCTTTGGTAAATGATATGAAGCATCAGCATCATAACCAGATAAATCTCCACATGCCAAAAATGGAGCTATCCATCTTCCTGATTTTCTGGCTTTAGCTTCATCACTAGGAAGTTTAACTTCCCATACTCCATCTTCTCTACGTGTCGTTGTCTTGACTTGATTTTCTGACGGTTTGTTGTCTTCGATATTTTGTGAATCGATAGGTGAAACTGTTGGCTCTTGACTAACAGCTGTATCGACCATTTTGGCGAGTCTATCCCCAACACCCATAGGATCTTCCATGCTAGCTTTGAATCCCTCTGGCGGTTGGAAATTCAAGCAGACAATGAAAGCTTCTACACTGCTTGCACGACTTGACCTTGGTTTTGCAACAACCACCCTTTCGAAGAAGATTTTCAATTGTGCAAATAGAAGATCAACATTTCTTCCTCTGAAGATCTTTGCAACAAACTTTCCACCTGGACGGAGGACGCAAAGTGCAAGATTTAAAGCGGCGAAAAGTAATTGTGATTGAACATAAATGTCTAGATCATGAAGACCTGTAACATCAGGGGCACCGTCACTGATAACGAGATCCACGGGGTTGGAAGCTTGCTGGGAAAAGGATTTCGGATCATAAGAAGAATCGAGAGCACTTAGAAGTAATGGAACGGTTGCAGGATGTGTAATATCTGCTCGAAGTGTTATGATTCCTTGCAAAGGGCTCATGGGTTGTAAATCGATAGCCACAATTTTTACATCTTTCTTAGGTTTCAATTCGGTCTCGTTTGATGGCTGCTTCTCTTCTGTTGAAGATGGGATATTGATTTCAAGTATGTTTTGTCGCATTCTAGCCTCCTTGTCTTCCCATGCTGCCCGACCGAATTTCTCTCCTTTGATTAAGACTCGGGATAGGACTTGAGACCAACTTCCAGGGGCAGCGCAAAGGTCTACGACGCGAGTAACATCGGAGAAGAGGTCGAATTCTAACATTAAGTTAGTCAAGGTACTTTGCGCAATACAACACTGCACAGGGTAATTATATAGTGGGGTGGGTTAATGCCTTCATCGAGTTGTAATAATTTGAAAGCACTTCGAGCTCTCCATCCTTGTTCTTTTGCGAGCCTGTAATACGCATCACGCTTATCCTTTGAGGATTTTCCCATCTTGGAAACGGAACGATTATGAATGAACAAAGTTGTGGAGAAGAATTGAAGTTGTCGATGAATGATTGATTTTTACGACAAGGCTGAACCACTAATCTAGCGCGGGGCTGAAAGGCTAGATCGACAGGGGTCTTCAGGAAAAAAAGTTATCGATATGCTTTTCTGAGAGAAACGAGTTGATTTGATACCACGAGAAAATTCAAGAATATCGACCTCGAGAATTTTCAATACAAAATGGATACTAAACAGAAGAAACGCTCTCATTCAGAGACCAATGGCTCACAGAAAGCCCCAAAACGTCAAAAGATCCAAAAACAATCCAAAAAACAAAAGAAAGATGCGCCGAAGAAACAAGTTGCGGTAGATTCTTTGCCATGGAATGAAGTAACAATGCCAGATATGTTTGAAGATGCCGAGGGTTTCTATGGATTAGAAGAGGTGGATGATGTTGAGGTAGTGCGGGATGGAGATGTTGTCACATTTGTATGTATATCCTTGGAGGAGGTATGGAAGGATGCTCATTTCTCTTAGGTATCTTCCAAAATACAGCCTAAAAAGGACGACGACGAAGAATTCGAAGGCTTTGGAGACGATAATGAGGATGATAAAATTATAGAGGCGAATGATAGTAGTGAAGTGAAGCCAATTCTAAAACCCACGGAAGAGAGCACGGAAAATGAAAAACCGGAAGGACAGAAAGAGAATTTAGAGAAAAAGCCAAAGCCCGAGAAGAAACAGAAGAAGGACAAGCTAGATACGAAAGACCAGGAGGAGAAATTACCAAATAAGAAGGAGAAGAAGCCGAAAAAAGAGAAAGCGCAACAACAGCCAATTGACAAAGATGCCGGCCTTAAACAAGATCCTTTGAAGAATGTTTTCGAAGCACTCGAAGAGGATGCTGCAAAAGAAGTTGATGTTTCAAGCTGGGAAGAGCTAGATCTTTCATCAAATACTCTATCCGCATTATCTAAAATGGGCTTCTCGAAGCCAACTCCAATTCAATCAGAGGCTATACCAGAAGTGCTAGCTGGACACGATGTTGTTGGAAAGGCATCTACTGGTTCTGGAAAAACATTGGCCTTTGGAATACCGATAGTGGAAAAGTGGCTTGAGGCATATGGAGAACTCGATGAGGACGAGCTTAAGAAAAACACAAGGTCGCCAACTGCATTAATTCTTTCGCCAACAAGAGAATTAGCACATCAATTGACTGAACATATTACAGCTTTATGTAAGGGTATGCCTACAAGTCCATGGGTAGCTGCTGTCACCGGAGGTCTTTCCGTTCAAAAACAACAACGTCAATTAGCCAAGGCAGATATCATAATTGGTACACCTGGTCGCCTCTGGGAGGTTATAAGCTCTAGCAATGAATTATCAGCCAGCTTGAAACAGGTTAGGTTCTTGGTTATTGATGAAGCAGATAGACTCTTGACCGATGGCCACTTCAAAGAAGCAGAGGAGATTTTAAATGCTTTGGATCGTACGCACGGTGATGAAGACGACGAAGAGGAAGATACATTACCACCCAGGCAGACTTTAGTTTTCTCGGCCACTTTCCATAAGGGTTTGCAACAAAAGCTTGCAGGAAAGGGCAAGCAATCTTTCAAGGATGAAAGTCAATCTATGGAGTATCTTTTGAAGAAGCTCAATTTCAGAGAAGACAAACCCAAATTTGTTGACGTTAACCCAATCTCGCAAATGGCAGCCAATTTGAAAGAGGGTATGGTAGAATGTGGCGGAGAAGAAAAGGTAACATTCCATAAACCACAATTCACGTGCACACTACTAACAACTCGCAGGATCTCTACCTCTACTCTCTCCTCCTGCACCACCCCAATCAGCGAACCCTCATCTTCACCAACTCCATTCACTCAGTTCGCCGCCTAACCCCCATGCTCCAAACGCTCAACATCCCCGCCCACTCCCTCCACTCCCAAATGATCCAAAAAGCCCGCATGCGCTCCATCGAAAAGTTCTCCCGCACAAACAACACCGGGTCCGTCCTCGTCGCCACCGACGTCGCAGCACGTGGTCTCGACATCGGAGGCGTCCAACTAGTCATCCATTACCATCTCCCCCGCACCGCAGACATGTACGTACATCGATCCGGTCGCACCGCGCGTGCCGCCGCCTCGGGATCCAGCATCCTCCTCTGCGGCCCGGAGGAAGTCGTCGGAACCCGCAGATTGGTCGCCAAAGTCCATGCCCAAAATGCGCTGCATGGCGAAGGAAAGAAATCGAAATTCTACATCCGAAGTCTAGATATCGATCGCAGAGTCGTCGCGAGACTTAAACCGCGCGTGACGCTCGCGAAGAAAATCGCAGATAGTGCATTGGCGAAGGAAAAGAAAGGTCACGATGACGATTGGGTTAAAAACGCAGCGGAGGAATTGGGCGTCGAGTATGACGAGGAGGAATTTGAAGCGTTGGGCGGAGGGAGAAAGGGCAGGGGAACGGGAAGACGGTTAAAGGAGAAGGAAGCGAGAGGGATGAGTAAAGCGGAAGTGGGAGCGCTGAGAGCGGAATTGCGAGCGCTGTTGGCGCAGAGAGTTAATGTGGGGGTGAGCGAGAGATACCTGACGAGTGGCACGGTTAATGTTAATGAGTTGTTGAAGGGGGCGAAGGGCGAGTGGTTGGGAGAGGTGGAGGGCATTGGTATGGAGGATGAGTGATAGATGCAGTTTGAGAGGTGTGGTAGCGTGTACTGTAGTACTGTAGTAAATCGATCTCTTCTTGACGAGGATTATTGGCAATGAATAAATTTAAATATTACCACACTACCTACCTACAGAGTATGATCTAACCTTTCTTGGTCCTCACTCACTCACTCACTCACTCACTCACTCACTCCCTCCCTCAGTCCATCCATGTACACAATGATTATTTAAATTATGTATTCCTACAAGCCGACTACCGACTCTGACTAACCAGCTAACCTCACTCACTCACTCCATACACTATGCATTAACCACTATCCACTATCCCCTATCCACTATCGACTATCCTCGCCCCCTCCAAATCAATTCTCCACACCCCTCGATTCCCACAAAACAATCAAAAAGAACTGCCTATGCATGCATCATCGTCATCATCATCGAAGAAGACCACCGATCACGGCACGTATAACCACGATATCAATGACCAATGCATCTGAAGCTCCTTCCCATTTCTCCCCGATCCAGGTGCAAACTCCTCGCACCTGGAATTTTTGCACACTACCACTACTACTACTACCACTACCACTACCACAATCATCCATTCCACAAACCGATAAAAAAAAACCAGAAGAAAAAAATACACACAGAAGCAAATCAATACACCGCCGCACCCCCTACTCCACAATCACCACAACCGAACCTCCTCCCCTTCCATTCCATTGCATTCCCAACCCCGTTCCTCGCCCCACAAACCAGAACACAAGCACAAACCCATAAAACTAAAGACTCAATCTCAATCTTAAACCCAAGCCCAAACACCTACCAATATGCAGGGTATGATATGCAGCATTTTCCCATGTCCTGAATCATTACAAAAAAAAAGCTGGGAACTGCCTATACTCCTAACGAATGCAAACGAGTAAACAAGCGAGTAAAAGCTTGAATCAAAAATCCCGAGCCCTTTCTTTCCTTTCCTCATCCCATCCATTCTGATAGAAAGAAAGAACGAACGAACGAAAAAAAACTTCGACCGGGTATACGATAATGAATATAATTTAGTTATTGTGATCCCAACAACTGCTAGGTGTAATCTCTCGGCCACAGACCGATAAGTTAGTATAATGAGGAAGAGCATTGCGAAATTAATAACTCAAATTCGCCTCATCCTCATCATACGCATCCTCCAAATCAATCTGTCTTTGCTCATCATTCCAATCCCTCGTCTTGATACCCATCTTCGCCCTAACATCTCTCTGAATAGCCAAGAAATACTTCCTCAAACTTTTTAATCCCCTAAGGAATCCCAGATCCGGTTGATCAGGATGCCGAGGTGGACAATTTCTTCCTGGTGCTAAACAATCTTCTCTGATTGCACAATTTGCGAAATCTGCCATCTTGAGATCGATTTCCCTTCTTCTGCTTAAGGGTTCAAATGTATTACTATCAGACTCTTCCTCTTCGTGCGTTTCGCCATCATAGAACAAAAGCAAACTGGCAGCGTAGAAACGGTATCCCGGTAAGCTCCTGATCAAAACCTCAAGTGTAGAAAGCTTATGAATGAGAGTCGGAATGTGTCGTAAAACACTTCCATCGTCGACGCCATCATACAAGAACCGAGTAAGAGCCTTTTGAAAGTCCGGTCCGGCTTTGAGATCTCTTCCGAAATACTTATCATGGAAAACGTACCCCTGAGTCTTCACATCCCAAACTTGCAGACCACAAACTCTGACACCTAGATCGTGAGATGTTGTCGCCTCACACTTCGTGCGTTGGGATTGTTGTTTCTTCTCCACTGCATCGATACCATATTGACGAGTTCCCATCTTGAGATCCATAATACAAGGTTTCTTCATGCCAGCCGTCAAATCCTCCAAAAGTAAAAAATATTGAATCCGTTGACCTTGCGTCTGGGCTTCCTTGGGATTGACAGGTCGAGGAGGGATTATAAGAGCGCTCGGTGTTATCTTTGGGGTGACTGGACGTTTGATCATAGTATTAGAATCAACTGGCGTCAATTTAGGAATCTCATTGACATTTCCAAGCTTACGTGTCGGCTCTTCCTTCACAGATGATGTCACCTTTTGTGCGTCAGCCGGTTCGGGATCCATAGCAAAAACGTCTTCTTCATCGCCCTTGTAGCCAGCATCATCTGCCTCTTCAAAATACTTGAGATTTCCTCGATCATCAGCTACTTCCGTAGGCCTACGGCGAAGCCCACCACTGGAGAAACGTCTCTTTGGCCGTTTAGGAGAATCTTGAGGTCCTGCAATCTCAGGTTCAGGAGCACTAGTGCCAGCCATATGATCGAATTCATCATCATCTTCTCCATTTTCGACATGGCCGTGTCCGTTCACTTTGGAATCATTCGTCGATACAGGCGGGGCAGGCGTAACAGGTGTCATTGGCGAGAGTCCAGTCTTTTGTTCAGCCGCAGATTTGATAGCTCTTGTGCGCATTGAGTCCTTAGGTTGTTGGCCATCGACCATCTTATTTGATTGAACTTTCAAGCTGGATTCCGAATTGGCATTCCGTAGCGAGGCACCGTTTCGAATCGCTCGATTTTGCGTTCCTAGCTTCTTATGTCGATGAATGGGGATTGGTTGCTGTAAAAATGCTTCTCCAAAAACTTTGTTTCGAAGTTCCTTGTTGATCGTGGTTGCGCCCCAGCTGACTGCATGCTTGTCTGATAATTTTGGACGAAACGTGAAATCGCCGCTGGGCGGTGGTTGACTTTGACTTTGACCTTTTTGCTGGTGAGATTCCTTGGTACTAGGGGCCTCGACCGGGTCAATTAGATGAGGATGGGGTTGTAGAAAGCTTTTTGGTATAATGTGTCTATTGTCAGCAAAATTGACAGTTGCTATAGGAATAGAAGATGTTTTTAGTGACTGGCTGATCATTCTTGTTGGCTCTGGGGTCTTGATAGAGTTTGCCTGCCCATTCGTGCCGGTCGAGGTAGCAGCATCGTCTTTTGTTAGTTGTCCGTCAGTACCATTGGAGTCGGCCGTGGCGTCTTTGTCATCCTTGGGTGGTACTTTTGGTCGCACATGCTTCTTCTCCAAAGTCACATTCAAAACACCAATATATCTAAAGATCAATCAAAATAAGTACATTAGTTCAGGTTGAAACTGGTGCCTGAGGAAGGGCTTGGTTTGTTGTCTTGATGAAGACTCAGCTTCGATGCCAGAAGCGGGGATGAGTCAATGAAATACACACGTACCTTGGAAGAAATTTCATAAGCTGCGGATGTTTCTGCTCGCATATCTCGTAAAACTTGTTTTCACCATTATTTAATTCCTTGCAAACGGCACGGTTTGAAAATCTCCACATGGTAGTGTGACCACCGACTTGATGCTTGTACGGAATTAATTCAACAGAGCCTTTTGATTTTCTAGCTTCGTCTTGGTCTTCGCTGACATGTATCTTGGGTGTCGGCACCATGAAGCTACGACGACGCCTTGAAGATGTAGGTGTTGCCTCAGGATCATCAGTCAAGCTTGATTCTTCATATGCCGTGGATTCTCCTTCATCGTACGAGTCATGATTTGGGTCATAAGTATCTGTAGGAGTGATATAGCCATTGCTTTCTGCTGCTGGCTCATGCTGCTTAGGAAGACGTGGCGATGGTAGTGGTCGTGATTTACCTTCTTGACTTTCATAAGTTTTATCTACTTCACAAGATGGGACTCGATGTTCTTCAAGCCACTGTTGTGGGTCTGAATCTTCTGATTGGACTTGATCATTACCCCCAGCCCTTGCGACAAGGTCTACTCTGTCTCGCGGGCCCTCTCCCCTCCGTTCAGATGTACCATGAGGGGTCTTGTGAGGAACGAATAACGCCGATGAAATCTTCTCCTCGCCGGATTCATCACCGTCATCACGACTCTTAGTCTTCATTAGTTTAGTGCCATCTTCACTGTCTTCTCGATCTAACTGAGGTTTGCCTAGTGAGTTCTCCTCGCCCGAATCCGACTTCGACTTCTCAGATTCTGGAGCTGGTATGCTTCCTGAGAAGGAAGATCCTTTCGCATTACCGGGTGTTAAATTGTGATGCTTGCGTATATCCGCCAGTAGCTGCGAAGGCATCCGTCTTACTTTGTCTGGACGCAGAGTTTCGATACTGTGAGATGGATCAAAGTAATCAGTTTCGGTAGCCAGTCCCTCGGTAGGATTGGGAGTGGATTCGTAACCTTTGCTGTGGGCGGACGACTTGGTAGGCGACTTCGGATCTGGAAAAGGTGACAACGGCTCACTTGCAATGCCTCTTGTATCTATTGTCCCACCTTCTGGTATGCTACTGATCCTAGCAGAAGAATTTGCATCTTTTGGATGAGCTCTGTTCTTGTTTTCGCGCTTCTTTGTCTTATCCTCTGGCAGACCTTCTCTAAAAAATCTCAAGCTGTGACTTGCTTTTCGACTGCGGTTGTTGTGCTCGACTCCCGATAGCGCTTCCGCAATAGCCTTTTCGACCGAACCACCTTGATCGTCATCCCCTTGTTCGCAGATGGACCAGGCCTTCTCCACAGGTGGACTTGCCCTGGCATCTCTCCATGATCGATAGCTAGCTCGAACTCCATCTACAGGGGGTTCATCTGAAAGTGACCGAGCTGGTTCCTGCATGGGTGTTGATGGTCGTGTTATTATGGCAGTATCACCTGGGTTGGTGGAGAAAGACCCTTTGGGTAAATCCTGGACTCTCTTCTCCTTTGCTGTTCGCTCCAGAGAGGTCCCTCTTCCTTTGGCGTTTGAAGTTCTGAAGGAGTCCCGGTGACCGGAGAGAGCATGATTGACTTGATCCATATCGAAGATCAATCCTGTGGAGACGAAGGGCGTTGCCCCGGCACTGACGGGTCTGTTAGACATGAAGCCGTTTGGATTGAAGGTAATCGAAGCTGTAGCAATGACCGCGTCGTTCAAGTCCTCTGCCAAATTCCTAGCTCTCTCATTCTGGTATTGATGGTTCGAGGAAGAAGGTCGTGGCTGTCTTATGCTGGAAAGCGTATGTCGAGGTGTGCGAGGAGTCGGATCGATACTGGTTGCCGCCGATTCTTGAAGATTCAAGGATAGAGCTTGAGTTAACAAAGAAGATTGATTTGCACTTGATGAAGTTGGTGGCGCGTTGGCCCTTCCTTGTGCTTCATTTTGATCGCCATGCTGAGAGATCTGTTGACCTTGCTCAGTACTCACCGGAGGGGTGTGTGCGGCATTTCTGGAGTCAGTAGGGGAGTTTGACATGAGGCGCACATTTATCGAATCCAGTGACAGTGTGAGAAAATGATTCGCAGGTATTGAACCTTCTCTCTTTTTTTTTGGTCAATGGCTGGATTGAGTCTGGGAGGAATGAATTGAAAGCCAAGGATCAATCAGGCAAGGATTTACGATGAGGGAAAATGTATGTTTGATAGAAGAATAAATTCTCTAGGAAACAACAATAGAGATCTCTTGAAGCTAGTAAAAACACGTGGAATTTCTCTTCTTGATATAGAAAATAGGAAATTCTATGGAATTAGATGAATTGGATGGAATTTCAGTGTTTTGTACTTTCTTCTTCTTCTCCTTCTTTCTTTTTTTTTTGGTTTTCCCTCTTGTGTTTCTTTGATAAGATTAAGAAACAACAACAACAACAACAACAACGACTGATTTTCCTCTTGTCTTGTTCTTTCCCGATTAATTGATAGATTGATGGATGAGCTTGATATGTTATCTGTGTAGTGTAGTGTGTGTGATGTAGTGAAGCAGTGAAGCAGTGTTGTTGTTGGGATTGGGATTGGGATTGGGATGGTGTTGATCAATCAATTGGGAGAAAGAGGAATGGAATGAAGTGGAATGAATAGTAAGAGTAAGGTACAGGTACAGGTACGGGTACGGGTACGGGATGAGATGGGTTGGGTTGGGTTAAAAGTTACTAATAAGTTACTAATAAGTTACCAGGTAGGGAGTAGTAATGGAACTTAGAAGAGGCGAGAGACGTTAAAAAAGTGGGCAAGAAGTGGTCACACAGAGAAATAGAGAGGACCAGACAGGAACAAGAAGAACAACAGACTGAGTCCTTGGTACCTGGATACTGGTGGTACAATCGAGCAGAATCAAATGTTTATCACTCTTCTAAAGAAATGAAACTCTTGAAACACCACCAACCCGTGGAGTTCGAGGGACCACCAGACACATGACGAAAAAGTATATCACGTTCCGCTGGGCAGGAATCCCAAAAAACGTAATTTGGGCTTCGAGAGCATCCATGACGAATCAGGGAGAGTTGAATACCTACCTAGTAATAATAGTAAGTGACAGCGGGATCAAGAGCAAGAGTGAATACGTGAGTAATGCCATACACATGTGCATACATATTTCCTGGCATCATTTCCCTGCGTCGATATCGCTCTCGGTATTGGTGTTGGGACGATCGAATTACCTCTTGCCTATGTAGGTAGTAGGTAGGGTAGATGGAAGGGCATAGGGCTGTCATACACATACACCTACAAATAACACATAACACATAACACATAACACACAACCTTCCACCCATACCACGTAGGATGACGGGAGACGGTAAGGATCGACGACCTGCAAATGCGACAAGTGATAGAATTCCATGGCCATTGATTGACCAGCCTCGAGCCAGCTCCCTTGCATCATTATCATATGAGAATTCTAGAAACTGGTGAACTATTATTGCTCCAACCTTGTGGATATTATGAACTTTCCTTCTTACATCAAGTTACATGGCACACCGGACTTTATTAATAACGCGGGTCCCAATTATCGTAGATTAAAGAACATCCATTCCTTCTCCAGCAAAACCCATTCTCCACTTCCACTCCATTCTCTCTATCGTCATGCTTCTCTCGGGCTTTCTGCATCATCCTTATCAATCATCAATGCCAAGCTCCCAAGTAACGATGGTACTATAGGTAGGTAATCGAAATGGAGATTGAAAGCGTGGCTTATTACTAGGTAGGTATCTAGCTAACTTATCAGAATCCAGATAAGCATCTCCCCAAATCCCCAATCCCAACCTCTTATCCAATCTATCACACCGACAATACCTACCCTACCTAGCAAAACCCCAAATAGAGATACATAATACTCCAGATAACCCAGAAATCTACATGATTATCCCATCATCCCTACCAGTACCTCGAATTTAGCCATTCTCCATTCTCCATTCTCCATTTACTTACACTCTCGAGACACTCTACGATATACAATATACAAACCCCAAACCCCAAACATCTCACCACCCACTCATCCAGTCACCCACCCACTCACCCTACCTAACCATCAGCTTCACACCAGATTCACCCCTTCCTACTATCTATCGTAAATCTATTCCTGTACCTCCTATCCCCAACACACCGCACCGCACCGCCCACATCTATCTCCACCCACAACTCTATTCCCATCCACATCCAAATCCCCCTCCAAATCCAATCCAAATCCAATCCAATCCCAATCCAATCCCCATCCCCCCTCACAAAACGTGGTCATCATCGCTAACTAACCTCCCCCTCCCTCCTAACTTTAACTTTTCCAGAATCCAGATCCCTCCAGCGTGCGACCACAAAAATTCCACATTCCCTCCACGACAACATCAACATGCATTCCATTGGCCCCCGTAATTACCGGTCGCCCCAGTAATTAGCCAACGTAATCGAAGCGGTCAAAGTTTCAAACATTGCGAATAATGATAAATTGAATAATAAGTAATTGACTTCCAAGCTTTGCGGGGAAAGGAATGAAATCGGATTTCCTGCCGTTGCAGCATGCCTCGAATTATGGTGATAAATCAACACTACCTACCCACCCACCAGACCTAACCTAACCTAACCTACCTACCAATCCAAGTAAATGCAAACCCATAAAATCACATTCCAAAGATCGAACCACAAAAGACGTTATGTAATTATTTACTACAACTAACTAGAACTATGACTATAACTTCATCATAAGATTATTTGTCCTTGTCCAGGCTATGTAGGTAAGCAAGGGTATTCTATCCATCTCGCATCCCATCCGTTTCATCCGGTATTCCCTCCATCCATCCACCCATCCATCCATCCATAACACCAAAACCCAAACAATTTTACACATCAACTCGACACCACGCATAATAATCCCTTTCGCTACAAGACCCTACCCTACCTATCATGTCCATATCTTCTCAACAGAAAACATGCCGCGTGAATGTAAACCACTATCCCGTTTCGGTGTTGCCAATTCAAAATCCGTGCTAGCTTTATTCATCTCTCCCTCTACCGACCAACCCCCTCCTAAGAAATCTTCCGCTTCATTCAGAAAGTCTCCCAAGATGTGGTCTCCCAATTTAGCATTACTAGAAGTTTCATTCAGAGCTGTGTGTGTAGATAAACAAGAATTTGAAACTTGGCTTCCCAAATCACCTCCATCTCCATCCTCAAAAGTGGTATAACTTTGACTCCTTGCTTTCCGGCTTCGTGAAGGACTTAACGTGAGACGACGTTCTCGCTCTCGTGAAGAATGGCGATCAGCTGAGATGAAAGCTTCTGCCATTGCATCAACTGCTGGGCTACTGGCAACCAGGTTGGTCGCACCCGAAAGGGTGCTCTTGTACTTTACAATCGAAGAAGGGCGCTGAGTGGCGCTGTGAAATTTCGGTGTACAATCACCCACAGATTTTCTACGAATTGCGGAGAAGTGATTTTGGAAGCTGTCAATATTTGTGATGTTGTCGTCAAACTCAGCTCTTTTACTTCCGAGATCCCCGGGGCGATATGAGCTCTCCGGAGACGGTGACCGGCGTTGACGCTGCGAGCTACGTTCAGATTGAGATGGATCTTCTTCATCCAATATTCCGAATGATACTCGCTTGCGTTTCGTACTCTTTTTCTTGGAGCCATTTACCCATGGATTTAGTGTAGCGGCTTCTACGAGAAGCTGCGTGTTTGATGGCCGCTGGTCGATTTCTGGTGTCTCTAGTTCTTCTGGTGGAGGACTTGGTGTCATGAGATCGCGGAAAGGTCGAATAATATCATTATCTGGCGTGACTGGGCGCTCTTCTCTCTGCCAACCAGAATTTGGAAACTCGTCATCAATCTGTGGTTCGACAATTTCAGTAGTTGCAAGTAATGGAGGTGCAATTATCAGTCCCGCTTCAACTGGTGCCCAGGGACTCTGTGGGCTGTCATTTTGAACAATCATTTGATCTTCAGACTGTAGACTGGAGATAGGAGCTTTGATGGGCCCATTATCTTCGGTAGGAATAGCTACAATGTCTTCCCTAACAGTCAGAGATTCGGTAAGATCCTGGTTGCTAGCTGGTGAGAGGACTTCTTCTCCACTAGGTATCAAAGGCGCAAATTGGTCCGGCATACTGCTTTTGGAATTTTGGTTAATGCTCCTGGGTTTTTGAGATGATGTGAGGTTGTTTGTTCGTGCGGGTGATGATGACGTTGATGTTTGGCCGCTAGAAGGAACCGAATTTAGGGCGTCATCGGCATCGGCCTCCGTCCGCATAGCTTCCTGCACCTCTTCCGGCATATCCTGAGCCACACCTTGCATATCTCCTTCATCCTGAATTTTTTCAGAAGCAGCTATTGTATCAATATTAGAGTCTTGGTTAGCTTGCAGTTCGGTAACCTCCTTAATTTGTTCGCTCTCAAGCGCAATATTAATTGCCGAAGCGACTCCTTCTGCCTTGGCTTCTTTATTGTCATCCAATCTCTGGACACGTTCCGAGTTGTTATCTTCAAGATTTTCCTCCCGGGTCATTTCGGTGACTTCTGAGTTAAGTGTAGTTGCGATGACATGAGGAGATTGCTGATTGTCCTTCAAATTTTGTGTCGGATCGGGGGCTTGTGAAGATTCATGGGTATTAAGTATGGACTTGGCGGGACTGGTAATGTACGATTGTGTACTCGACCCATCGAGGTTTTTGTAAGGTGTTGGTAGATCGATTTCGCTGGAAATATTGGAGAGAGTCGGTAAATGGGGCGATGATGAGACAGGGCGTGTAGATCGTGCAGAAGAGGGATTTACAAGGCGCGATGATTGTAGACTACTTTTATACTCGTAGTCCCCAAATATGGGAGCTTCTGTATTCTCAAGAGGAACTGGCCGTCTCAGAAAATTTGAACTTTGATAGATCTGCGTGATGTCCATTGAAGCGGATGATTTTAGAGCATGATCCAAATCATCTTGTGTTGTAACCCAGCTATCATCAATATCTTCGTGTTGTGGACGATATTCTCCTCTAACCGTTTTATCAGAGTGCATTGTCGATGGAGTAAATCCAACTTCTTCTTGGGTAGTAAGCCAGCTTTCATCGGCCTGAGAAGTTCTGCGAGATGAACCTTTCGATCTTGAAGATTTTATTCGCTTTGGCGGAGACACCGAGGTTGCTTCCGCCTTCTCGGTTGAGTGTAAAACCAAGGGGGTCGAGAGCATTGCATCGCTCTGAGGGTTCGGGTTGGACCTAATTTCTTCAGATAATGACACTTCGCTACCTTTTCCTCTAACGGTTGTGGGCTGACTTGGGACCTCTGGGGAAGCAGTCTTGCGTTTAGACTTCTTTCGAAACTGAAATTGCTCCAAGTTGACAGAAGAAGGTGCAACATCAGTGACAAAACTGATATTTCCAGGAGTTTCCTGATTTTCATGAAATACCGCACCAATTCTCGAATGTGAGGGGAGTCGCGGAGAAGCGTCGGATTGTGTTGGCGAAGGCTGCCGGGTGCAAGCTTCTTTGCTATCTGGGCTTTCAGATGGTAGAGGAGAGCTGAGCCCAGGTGAGTTCTCGTACATACGAGCAGATTTGCTACAGGATTCCAAGATGGAAGAGCTGCGCAGTTGCTGTCCTTGTTGTCCAATATTAGTGTGAAACGATACTTCTGCATCAAATGCGTCGTTGCTTGGTTGTTGCAAAGATGCATAGCTCTCCGGGGTAGCTAGCCTTTGTTGTTTGGCCTCTAGAGAAAGATCGGATTGCGGATGAATTGTATACTGAGTCCGCTTCTGAACAACAGTTGTAGTGCCTGTGACCTTTTGTTGGAGTCTCTCACTGTCTACATGAGGTAATGGAGTCGGTGATGAAACTGCTGGGTCTTCCCAGCGAGCTCGTTTCGAAACATGGGAACCTTTCAACCAAGCTGCCTCCACAGGTCTCTTGACAGCAGTCCATGTTTCCGACCGTCTACCATGACCATCTTTATTTGAAATCGAGCTCCCCGTGGTTGGTGCATCTTCAAAGCCCCTTAGTTGCCCAGATGTATGAATTGATGATTTTGGAACCTGTGGTAATGATGGTCTGATTATTCGCTTGCCTGCAACTATCCTACCTCCTTTTTCCATAGTTATATCTTCGTGTATGGTCTCCTCCACCAGCGTTCTATTTGGGCCATCCGAGGACTCACTTCCCATTTTCATATAGTCATTTATTTCCGTTTCTTTCGCTTGTCGTTTAGCATCTCGTCGACACCATGCAAGTGCTTCTGTGGGACTCATATCCTTTCTGCCATGTTCCCTAGCTCTTCGCATAACATCCTCCTTCCTAAATAGCATATCTTTCGAACCAGGTTTCCACCAGTCTCCCTCTCGATGTCTCCAAGGATTTACCCAATCGTTAAGAGGCCCCCTGAGTTGCGCAGATTGTATAATTGGCAGTTGTCCACGGTCCACCCTTTCCGCACATTGTTCGTATTGCTGTCTTTTTTTGATTATTGCTCTTGGATTCGCCTCGGAATCAGAACCCTCACAAATAAGGTCTTCTGGCTTGCATGCTGGTGTAAAGTAAAATGGCTCGTCATCGTCATCGGAGGTGAGCGAGGACCTGCTCATGTGGAGAGACATTCCTGCAAATAGTCCATATGCTACATTCCAATAGTTGGGTTGTGTCTCAAAGTGTGAATGTGATCACAGAAAGTAATCAGTTATCGCATTTTGATGTGGCTGACCAGGCAACTCTTTTCGTGTTTGCGTGTTTTGGCGAGGACTCGAAAACACGTGATAAGTGGCACAGATTTAAAGTGGTTTTTAATCACTAAACTTTCTCCTACAGCACACATTTTGGGTTCCATTCAAACCTCTCGAGCCTTTGATGGTAGATTGTTCTTCTTTTCTAATTCAATTCGAATATTCAAGATCTTGAAGTCACACATACCTGGGTAGTGTTCGAATCAAAATGAACAATTGAACAATTTAAAATGCAATCATTGGCCATGTACTATCGAGAGCAACACAATACACAATACACAATAAATGCTCTTCCCCCGTCTATTCAGCCCCGAGAAAGGATATGTACGAATCTCATGCAGAAACATTTCAGTAAGTACGAGGTCATCCTCCTGCCAGAGCTACACAGGAGGGGTTAGATATCTACTTTACTTGCATTGATACCTCAACAGTCACGAGTAGGTCCCGTACCAGCAGGTTCCTTTCCCAATACCTATTCAAAACCACTTTGGCTCGTTTGGTTAATCAGTCAAGGTTTATATTGGCCAACGATATACTTCCAACCTTACGATCCGCTTTAATAAGGTTATCGGGAGATTGGGGTGCTGGGGCGAATCAACACACCTACGTAGGGATAAACTTTGAGATGAACTGATTTGGGACTTGGTAATCAAGAGGAGCAAATAATATCAGGAATATCTGCATTGCCAACTCAATTGAGCTCCGCAATATATCCAAGTATTTCAGCCCTTGACATAACTTGACAAATGGAAGAGAGGTATCTTACTCGGAACTGACATATCGAAAGACTTTCGTAGTATCGTCGAGCTCGAGCTGTAGCTGTAGGTGCGAACGAGATCATGAATCTTCATCTCCTCCATACCTAGTGCCATACCTAGTACCACCCCTTCCCATGCTCCATACCCTTTTTTCGTCTTTCCTTTCTTTTGGATTTGTGTTAGGATCCATCCATTCGACGTGGGGTTGAGGCTGTAGTGGCTTGGAAGATTAATTACCGTGATTGTTTTTGTTTTGATAGGCCATTTCCATTGTTTTCCTTGTTCCTTCCTGCACGACTTTTAGCATTAAAAATGTCCAAGTGCCAACCCCCAGCCTAGACCACAATTCAATGTTTCAATCCCACTTCGCGACCATCTCAATTCACCACACTCTATTCCACGGCTCTTAATAAGTATGTTAAACAACCAATAAATTCTATTCTACGCACCACCTTGGGAAATGTATACTGTCTCAAACCTCATTTATACAATTAACATTGCATACGCTTAGACGCGACACTATTTACGCGATCATTCACTGCAACAACAACAATAAACAACAAACATTCAGCATAAGACAAAGCCGAATTCATGCTCACTGCCCATAACCTTGCG
This sequence comes from Botrytis deweyae, assembly GCF_014898535.1. Taxonomy (NCBI): domain Eukaryota; kingdom Fungi; phylum Ascomycota; class Leotiomycetes; order Helotiales; family Sclerotiniaceae; genus Botrytis; species Botrytis deweyae. The sequence goes on along the minus strand of NW_024066223.1, from coordinate 718,506 downwards.
AATCTATCAAGATGGACCAGGCCTGGTTAGATTCTCTCTCCGAAGACTGGGTATCGCAACCTCGATCTGAATCTCCACCTCGAACCGAATCGCCAGAGCCCGAACTCCCATCTCTCACCAATGGCACATCTGATTCTTCAAATTCCCGCCCAACAACTGCTCCGCCTAGTCGCATACCGAAGTTTAATGCAGAGACGAAATCTTGGTCGAATCCGCCGGATAGCAATCCACTGAGCGAAAGGAGTCAGAGCGAGAACAACATTCCCTTATCCCAGCGAAACCAGCAGCCATCAAAACTACGAAGTGAGATACCGCAGAGCCCAAGGAGCGGGAAAGTCTCTCGCCCCTTGTCAGCTTGTAGCACACATACAACAGAATACAACACAATACAGCACAACAAATCTCTCAGCGCATCGCCCAAGAAGAGCTCAAAAGATACACCGGAATGGAAGAGGAGGCTGCTCCGAGGAGACGTCGGTTATGGTGAACAGCGCGATCTGTTTAGCGCCGCCGGTCTCGAGACGATATTTCAACCACCGCCTGCCGAACCTTCAATAAAGAAGCCACCTACTTTTGGAGAAAGTAGTATCATGCCATCCAGTCCCCCCCTCTATCGCACAAGATTGGAGCCCCCACAATTTGACGACAGCGAGTTATCATCTGAGGATTCTGTGCAAGGAGATGGGAACGTTCTACGGGGTATGAGATATAAAGTGACGGAAGATTTTGGCAGTGAATTTTCTACCAACGATTTGAGTCGAGGAAGCGATTTCAGGCCTACGGTATTGAATACTCTGAGCCCCGTCAAGGAACACTTTTCTTCATCCGATTCTGTTTTTAAAAACGACAACCTCCATGCCAAAAAAGAATATCTCGACGTGGGACGAACTATAAGCGGGCAAAGCGATACGCACAACGAGTTTCTCTCTCCGATATACTTGGCAACACAGAGTACCTTGCCTGATAAGGCCGAGGTTTCACCAATGGATATATCACCTGCTGAACTTCAAGAACGTCTAGAAAAGCTTCGCGCCGACGACCCAGATGTTGATGAAATGGAAGACCCCCAAAGCGTTTCCCGGCCTATCACGGGGGATACGGATGATTTCAAACACAACGGACAATTTGTCAGTGCTCGAAGAGGCGGTCATTCTGAAGAAGGTTCTTTCCAAAAAAGAATGCTGAGTTCTTCTTCCCTGCCACAAATCGACGAATCAGCCCTATCAGTTGATGATTCTCGACACGATGCCTCTGAGAAGAAACTCCCGAAGATACGAAAAACAAGAGCCTCCAATGAGCTTCTAGAGCCACCTGTAAACCTACAATCTCCCACCATCGCGCCAATACCGCATCCTAGCCCAGTTAAATCACCAGTCAAGAGCAATTCCGGTAGTCCCTTGAAATTGTTTGGTACTCATGATACGTTCACAAGTCAAAAGCTTCTACGTAGACTGAGTCAATACGAGGAGGATCGGGGAAGTGAGCTTGAACCAGACGTGCCACCAAATACTGCTCATGAGCCCGACCATCCCCATATAGATAATGCAGATGATAGCCGGCCTGTATCGGAGGGTAGCTATTTCCCAAAGGAGCGCAAGACAAGGCGATATAGTAGTTTTGGCGTTGGCGACTTAGATACTTACCGGTTCAGCGAGGATGCCTCTTTTGAATCGAATGGATCTATCTTACACAACGACGATGTAGAAAAAGTCGACCTCCCTGTTCTAGATCCGAAATCACAAACAAGATTCAGTTTTCGACTAGATTCTTCACCGGGCGTCAAGGAAGGTGAAGAAAGAAAAACGAGTGGCAAATACAGAACTGCCAGCAATAGTACCAGCAGGCGCCGCAGCTTGAGCGTTAGAAAGAGATCTAGCACTGGCTCTACATCGCCATCTACAGTCTCGCCCTCGTTTCAAATCAGCGAAAACCTCAAGACACCCAGGAGATCAAATGGTGAGGCGGAAGGAAAACGACTTATGAGATCCCCAGCGAAAGATTCAACACCAAAGAGACGTCGAACACTGCACCGGGCGGACATTTCACTTCCACTACAACCTGAAGAACCGCTGGTCTTACTTCCTGGTCCTTCGCGTCCATCCACACAGCCAGCTATGGGTAAAACACGCCAATACGATGAGCGAAACGTTCAAGCTGCTGATCCAAAGATACTTGCAATGCGACAACTACTTCGCCCTCGGACCCCCACTCCTAGCCAGCGTAATAGTCAACAGCACGAAGAGGCACCCTTTGCTGAGTCAGGACTCACATCGGACGAACGTGCAAGACTCTTGCAACAGCAAAAGATTGCTATGATCCAAGCTGAGCTTGATCTGGCCAACCCTGATAGGCCTCTCAGCGCCAGTCAGGAATCTCAGGAGAGTCGAAAACCCTCTGTAACTACCCAGGACTTTTTAGACGAAGCGAAGAAGATAATGGCAGGCATTCGCGGTAAAGCAAGACCTCGCAGTGGTCTTACCAGCGTGGAAGAGTCAGAGTCCGAAAATGATCGTGTTCCATCAAACAATCCAGCAGATGACGAGCTGGAAGATTCGTACCAGGAATCAACTCAGGAGTTATTTGAAAGGCCACCAAGCCGCGAAGGAGCCCCAGTATCAAGAACGCCGCCAACTCAAGATCCAGAGCTTTTAAACCACTTACGTAAATATGAGGAGAACAGTGAAATGGATGGCATCATTGCTTCATCCATAAAGTCTATGGCTATGGCAAAAGAAGTTGTCAGAAATGCGAAGGAAATTGACAGAATGGCAGACGAAACAATTTCAAGATCACTTGGTCACTTCTTGGATCCTATCAATGCAGTTCAGAGCGAACCAGCAAACATCCGCATATCTAACAACCCAGATATTCAGCGAAAACGTAAACACTCTGGCTCTTCGCGACAACTGGACGAAGAATATGATGATCCTGATTTTTTCACACAAGGTTCGAACAATTCCATACCCACAACGTCATCCAAAGGCTCGGATTCGAGGCGTGTAATTGCTCCGCATACAGTATCTCATCTGATACCAGAACAACTTGCTGGCATGGTTTTTGATCGAGATCGGAATATCTGGGTAAAGAGGAAATCTACTAAAGAAAACGATGGGCAAGATTCCCCTATTTCCGAAGGAAGTGAAGAAGATCCTTTTGAGGACATTCCTGATTTGTCATTTGATGAAACGCAAGAGCTCATGAGGCTGAGGGCTGTTGCTGCGAAACAAAAGGAAGACGCACGGTTACGCTTGGCTGAATATCTCGGCAACGAAGGACAGCAAGGTGCCTTGAGTGGCCAATTCTCGCCTCAAAAGACTTCGAATATGAGCGTTCCGCTGGTGGATAACAGACCCCGGTCAGCACCGTCAGAGCCCATCCAAACTGCCGTAGATAGTCCTGTCCCAGAGATTAAAGTTCGATCCGCCTCTGTAGGTGAAGATAGCATCCTACGTCCAAAAAAGACCCGGCGTGGGAATGTAAACAAGTCTGCTTTTGGAAGTCACAGCTCAACTGAGGGCAAAGCCCCCGAAGAGAGTAGGGGATTGGTCGAAGACGATGTTTTTATTCAACCAGATGGAGACCTGAGTACCACAACTCCAAAACGTCAACGAAACGTTACAATCACTTTCTCGTCTCCTATCGCGGAGCTTATCGAGCCGCCTACTTACAATGACGATGATGGCTCAGCAAAGGGTGGAGCTTACCAATCCGACGATGACAGTGTCAACGAATCGGACAGCGATGATGGAGGGAGTATTCGAGTTAAAAAGGGGAAATCTAGACAAGGAAGTGGAAATCGTGGAGGATATAGAAACAACTCTCGTAGGCTATCGGTAGGAGGGCAACAATTCATGCCGCGTCCAGTATCACGAATTGATGAGCAGGACGAAGAGTCTTTCAATAAAGAAAGAGGTGGCAAGAATAAATCTGGGAACAATCTTCTCCCAACACCATCTATCTCGCCAAAAAGGGTTAATAGTATAGTGCTCGCTACACCACGGCCCATTCACGAGATCGGGACTCTTGAACTTACTCCACTCTCGGAATTTACGATGCATCAAGCAGACGAATCTTATGGGATGGACGTAAGCTATGTGGCAAACGGGCAAAAGCATAATGCAGGGCCTTCTTCAAAGACAACACTTTCTCATTCAATCAAGGAAATGGTTGAAAAATTGACTGAGATAGAACCATATGAGCCATACTGGGAGCATATGAAGAGCGCCGATCTGCATAGGAGGAAACTGACAAACCTGCATAAACTCGACGAGTTTTGTGAGCACCTGGAGGAACTGAAGGTTTCCAAAAACGAAATTAGTCAACTGAACGGCGTTCCTTCATCACTTCGCACGCTCATTATTAACCATAATCGCCTTTCCGATCTTACATCTTGGGGCCATCTGTGGAATCTTCAGGAAGTCGATGTCTCTAACAATGAGATTGAAAGCCTTTCCTGTTTCAAGAACTTGGTGCACCTAAGAAGCTTACAAGCAAACAATAACCAAATCGCTTCGCTACATGGTATTGGAACTCTTGATGGCTTGATTACACTTCGGCTTCGAGGCAATCCAATTGAGACACTGAACTTTGAAGGAACAAACCTCAAACACTTGGAACATCTAGACCTTAGAGGTTGTCAAATTTCAGAAGTCAAGAATATCGGACATTTACCGAATTTGTCGAGCCTCGATTTGGAGAACAATAAATTGGTCAATTTCATGACATCGGACGATACATGCTCGGCTAGAGAGGTCAGGTTGAGCTTCAACAACCTTGAATCTTTCGATGCGAATCTCACACCCGAGATTCGTATTCTCTATCTGGATTCCAATCGAATCAAGACTATCACTGGCCTCCTCCACAAAAGAAATCTTTATAGTCTCTCAGTGCGTGAACAGCAATCTGGCACGGTTCTGGACAAATCGTTTCTCCGCGAGGCTTTCGAAGTGAGAAAGTTGTTCCTGTCCGGTAATCACTTGGGAACCTTCGATCCGGGTGTCGAATATCTCAATTTGCAATATCTTGAACTTGCAAACTGTGGTATTACTTCTCTGCCAGATGATTTTGGTCTTATGGTGGCAAATGTAAGAGTTCTAAATCTCAATTTTAACGGGCTGCAAGAGTTTCAAAGTCTGCTTGGTATCGTTCGTCTCAAGAAATTGCTCCTTGCCGGAAACCGTTTGTCTAAAGTGGAGAGACTCACACGAACCTTGAGAGCATTTCCTCATTTAACTACTGTCGATATGAGAAACAATCATGTTAATCACAACTTCTACCCAATAGCATTGGAAAGATGCTTAATCAAAGATGGCGGACTCGAGAGAAATGACCTGGATGTTATTGATCCATATTCTCTTGGCAATGCAGATCCAGTAAGAGATGCTCATTATATCTCGTGTTCGGATATGGCAACAAGATTGATGCGACGTGTATACGAAATGCTCGTCTTTGGAAAGAAAGGCGACAATCCCAAACTACAGAAGTTGGATGGTCTTCCGATCAATAGAGAGGTCTCAAGAATTCGGGATGACGTTTGGGATAAGCTTCTTGAGATGGGTTATATAAAATCATCGGGAAAATCCAAAGGGAAGACAAATGGTGGTCTAACTGAGGATGAGAAAACAGAAGAGAGCGTGTTAGGAGGAGATTTTCATCAGGCCACCCCTAATAAAAGTTCAATGGATGAAATAGCTAGGAATACGGAAGGGTTGCAACATCAACAATCCAACAGTAATGACTCTGGGCAAAGAGTTCGAGGCTCACATGATACGAAATCTAATTTTGAGAACATCGAAATGGGTTTTGAAAGGCCACCTGCTGGCAGTTTTGGCAAGAATATCGCGAAGCCTAAAGCTGATGTAAATCCAATGACCCGAAAGAGCGCCACACAAAAATCAACAGGGTATGGTATTGCACAGGAGAATACCGGAAATCGTTCTCAAAGTGGGCAAGCATTTAAAATCTACAAACCCAAGACACAAGTTCCGGTGGACCTCAATTCCCGGGAGAGTGAAAATGCTGAAGCAACTGAAGTCGACTCGGCGCCAGGACCATCCACAAGGAAGAAGAATGGAATAACACGCGATATAGAGAAAATTATCGCTGAGAGTCAAGCTGCTGTTGCAAAACACAGGGCCTTAGTAAGACGTATGGATGATGAAGTTGGAGAAAGCGTGTCCGGACCGAAGCGGATGGAAACCAATAGACCTAAGGCCGGATTTCCACCTCCAGTGATTCCGCTCGCCGATCAGGCTATTTATCAGCAACAACCATCACAAAATTCTGGAGCTGGCCCCCCAACAGCTGCCCAATTGAAACAGGAGCTGGAGGAGATGCTGCAGTCATTCGAACGCGAGACAAAGTCGAAAGAGGCCAAACTGTTGAACCGAAATCGGGGTGACCATGGGTCTCCTATTCGACAGAGCAGCCGAAGCAAGCCAGCTACGAAGAAGGGCGCTAAGAAGGTTGAATTTGCTGAAGGGAGCAAGGAGGCTTATGCAAGCAAAGATCCGCGCTGGCCAGCTGAGGATAGTTTCGCTTGAGTAGCGAAAGTTACGAATTATGGATAATTATGAGTAATGCGGTGGGATGGTTGGGTTGTACAAATAGGATAATCACTAAGGTATGGTGTTGGTGGTTCTACAAAAGAGTTTGGGGTTTGTGGGATTCTTTGTATAGTATTATTACAGTATTGTTCGGAAGACCACGGAGTGGTCAAGTGATACCTTTCGGCGTATACAATTGCTTGCTACATATAAAAACATCATTTTTCTATAATTTCGACGTCTTCTTTGCTTGCTTCTCCCACTCAGCAACTCTACCCGCAGCCTCTTCTTTCCTCTTAACTTCTCTATCCATATTCACTCCGTCCCTTTCTTCGTTCTGTGCGTGCCCTTCCAAATATCCCAAAGTCTCTCTCCACATCTCCGCCTTCAACACGCCATAAACACCAGTCTTTCCTTTCTCCAATAATTTGCAGTCATCAACTAGCTTTAACACTTCTTCCCATCCACCTAATACATCTACAAGTCCGCCTTGGAGCGCTGCTTCGCCATTGAAACGTTTTGCTTCTAGAACGAGGGAGCGGTAGGTAGAGGGAGAAGGGAGTTTTTGGCGGAATATGGAGGACATGGGGGGTTTAAGAGGCGCGCCAAATTCAAGCTCGTTGAGACAGAGAAAGCCCCGGCTTGGGTTGAAAACGCGGTAGTCGGTGTACATGGCGGTCATGAGGCCGCCAGCAAATGCATGGCCGGGGAGGAGCGAGATAGTGGGCATGGGGTAACTTTATTTTGTCAAGGTGTTAGAAATTACTCTATTAATTGAGAAGCTGGAATGTATAGAATGAAAGAGAACTTACGTCAACAGCCTCTTCCAGAGCGCATAGAGGCTCTTGTCAAAAAAGCCTTTAACCTCGGTAGCATGATTCAAATCTAAACCATTGGAGAAGAATTTGGGAATAGCGGAAGTGATACAGACGGCACCGACGGGATAGGAGACTTCGAGGATATCGAGGGCGTGCATGAAAGTTTGGCAGAAAGCAGTGGTGAGACGATTATCTGGGGGCGAAGAGAAGGTGAGGAGGTAAAGATTCGGGTGCGCAGCGGAGGGTGTGGTACAGGTTAGGGTGCCGGGTTGGGATTGGAGGGGGGAGGATATGGGTATGGGGAGGGTAAAGAGGGGAGTGGTGGTGGACATGGTGTATGATTGAATATTGAGATAGAGATAGAGATTGAAGGTAGAGAAGTATTATCGGATGAGATCAATATATCTATCTATTGAATACTCGAGTAAAGATGCGAGGTCGCGATTGTGAGAATGCAACAATCGGTAATCACCTACATCATGCCGAGGTTCAAAAAAGCCCAGCCTTCTGGTGAAATGCCGTCTGACCTCTCAGATCCGAACCTTGCGATTCAACAGTGGATAAATAACTCTAAGATTACTTATTACTATCGCGAATACCACACGTTGAAAGTTTCTAGATCAAAAATGATTCTGGGTCTATACTTCGATTATGTCGCCAATAACATAGCTCTTTCCTTGACATGTGAAGGTAAAGCTGGATAATTTTAGCACAAGGCTGAAGACCCTGGCCACATCCCTGTCCGCCTACCCACCTTTATTACCAAAGAGCTTGCGACAGTCTATCTGTCACTTCAATGATCAAACACAAAACACAAATTTTTGCACGACATTGTGATGGCTATCGCAGAAAAGCAGAAGACCATTGTGTTCTTCCATCCTGATCTAGGGATTGGTGGTGCCGAAAGACTCGTTATAGATGCCGCAGTAGGATTACAGAATCGGGGACACAAAATCGTTATATTCACCAGCTATTGCGATCCTAAGCATTGCTTTGATGAAGCTCGAGATGGTTAGTTGGAAGATGGAGCTTTTGCTATACGGCACCAATGCTTAATCTGTATAGGTACACTTGACGTGCGAGTAAGAGGAAACTGGCTTTTCCCATCCTCAATCCTCTCTCGATTCTCCATTATCTGCGCCATTCTTCGACAGTTACATTTAATTGTCCAGGCGTATTTTACCTCTGAAATCAGCAGCCTAAAACCCGATGCTTTCTTCGTGGATCAGCTCAGTGCTGGACTACCGTGGCTACGATACTTTTATCCCAATACTCGAATCTTCTTTTACTGTCATTTCCCGGACCTGTTACTCGCACAGGGAAGAACCCATTGGTTGAAACGCGCATATAGAATACCTTTCGACTTCTTGGAGCAATGGAGTATGTGTTTTGCGGAGTCAATTGCGGTCAATTCCGGATTCACAAAGGGTATGGTGGAACAGGTATTCCCTGAATTGGCCAGGGAAAAAGATTTACAGATTGTACATCCTTGTGTGGATGTAAATCCAAAGAAATCTGAGACCAGTGATGATGCCGTCCCAGTCTGGCATGATAGAAATATTTTGTTAAGCATCAATCGATTTGAAAAGAAGAAGGATATTGGTCTTGCAATTAAAGCGTATGCAGGATTGGGCAAACATGGAAGACAGGGAGTGAGATTGGTACTTGCTGGTATGTCATGTTTCGCTATTGATGAGAAGCATGCTGACACGATTGACAGGTGGATATGATAACCGAGTGATGGAGAACGTCGTATACCATAAGGAGCTCGTTAAACTGGCTACCGACTTAGGATTGAAGACAGCTACCACACGGACCATCGTTACAGCATTAAATGTACCTGATGATGTGGATGTTTTGTTCTTGTTATCAGTACCAAATACTTTGAAGGAAATGCTACTAAATTCAGCACGGCTTTTGATATATACACCTTCTAACGAGCATTTTGGCATTGTACCCCTGGAAGCGATGTTGGCTGGAGTACCAGTATTAGCTGCAAACACAGGAGGGCCACTCGAGACAGTAGTGGAAGGGAAGACAGGCTGGCTCTGTCCACCTGATGATGTTGAGAAATGGACGGCTGTCATGGATAAAGTCCTAAACAAGATGACGGATGATCAGGTTAAACAGATGGGAATTGACGGTGTAAAGAGGGTCAAGAATGAATTTTCTGATGTCAAAATGGCCGAGAGAATTGATGGATTGATCGATGTAATGGCAAATACGCCCAGGAAGAGTGCTCTACAACTCTCCGCGTTCTTGCTAAGTATTATTATGGTTGTATTGGACATTGCATTCTGGGGCTTGGGTCAGAACAAATCAGTCAACAAAAAGCTGGACAAGTTTTTGTTACCTCCATTCGTTCTTACCCTAACGTCATTGATATCATGGGCTGTGTATTCTGTAGTCAATTCCCAGGCCAAGTCGAGTTCGCGGCAGCCGATTAGATGAGGAAAAATAGATAATTAAATGCATTGATAACATCCCACTCTGTAGATCTTGCGGCAAGGATACATGTATGAGTATCATTGAGAAAAAAGGGGTATGATGAAATATGATTGGCTGAAACCCGCCGAGGCGAATGGGGTTTTTCCAGACACCACGAACCTCAATATTTCTTACAAATTTCAATGTAGCACAACATACAGCATACAATCCTATATGTACTCTATGACATTCGTTTATTGTTTTTAATATTGAAACAGTTCTAGATACTAAGGTTCTTTGGTCTAGTAAAGGCAGATTATAAATTGTATTACTTGCTATACTTCCCTAAAAGCCTAGGCTAGCCCGGCTACTCAATCTTTCATCTTGAAACCTCCAAAAATCGCAAATTTGCCCCACCACCAGTCAATATAACGCGTGTTTTGTCTCGACACCGCTCTCATATCATTCATTCACAACTGGGTGGAACCGTATCTTCATACACTGTTACCAATAAACACGCCAATCATTACCACTCACTTGGTTTCCCAAATAGCCAAAGCCGACAGATAGTATCCGGAGCTACAAGCCGCAACAACTTTACACTGCAAGAAGTTTGCGAGGTACGAAGCAATTCTTGGGTCATCCGCCAACCAACCGAGCTTGTGGCATTCCTGACGAGTGCATATCCTGGTGTCATTGAAAGGGTGAGCAAAGTGAGATACTGGGGTAGTGGTAGTATCCGTCGATATCCGATACCGTACCTGAACGTTCGATCTGTTTGCGGGGAGCTCCTTCTACATACGTATAGCCATACTTAAAGATGTTGTTGCTTAAAAGTTCTCTCTCGCCTATGGCGGCTGGGAAGGTCTCGACACGCACTCTCTTGCATGTCTTGAGAAGTGGTAGATTCAGCAACGTGATGGGGGAACTACAAGCACCATTGTTTAATCACGTGTTACAGAAATCATACAGTCTCAAGATTCTCAAGAAGGTAGAGAAGTTCGGCTCTGTAGTCGTGGGCACAGGGCCAGCTGGACTTGCGGTTGTGGGCAACCTTTTGGAGCAGAAAAAAGGTCCAGTTTTATGGGTTGGAGATGCTCAACGTTCGGGGGGTGGCAGATTAGACCGAGCGTATCGAGCTGTGCCTTCGTGAGTTTTGTCCTTCTCTCTGTTGCTTGAATCTTGAGTGCAAATCTAATGATCTTTTACCATAGCAACACGAAAGTCAAGTTCTTTTCTATGTACGCTGATGCTTTGGAACCTTTCAAGCAAATCACAAGTGAAGCTGCTACTCCTAACGCTTATAGCGTTTTGCAAGATCTTGATCAGGAAAAGACTTGTCACATTGCTGAAGCTGCTGATTTAGGGCTGATGTTGGGTGCCGGGCTTCTCAAAACCGAGGGTGTTTTTGGAGTCAATAATGGCACAGTTGAAAGTGCTTCTTGGTCCGAGGTAAGTTCATTGTCTAGGTCGGTTATCTGCAAGCTAATGCCAAATAGACCAAGGGCTGGGATGTAAAATTCAGTGCCTCAGGGAGTAAAACACGTTCAGTATCCTCCGATCTCCTTTTTTTGTGTACTGGTTCTCACCCCAGTTGGAACCGCCTTGAACTTGATCAATCTAGTAAGCGGGTGCCTAGCATTAGTCTTGATAAATGTTTGAAGCCTACACTATTGAGGCGAAGCATCCGTTTTGCTATAAAAAAGAATCCAGACCCAACTAAGCCTATCACTATCGCCGTCATCGGTGCATCTCACAGTGCAATTCTCGTACTGAGAAATCTTTACAATCTCGCAACTTCCCCTGACCAGGAATTCCAGAACCTTCGTATCAAATGGTTCACTCGCCATGAGCTTCGATATGCCGAGGAACGTGATGGATGGATCAAACGCGATAACACGGGTCTCAAGGGTGAAGTCGCTACATGGGCAAAGGAAAATCTCGAGGCCGAGACATTACCCACATCTGACGTTTCCAAATATCTCGAGAAAGTAAAGACCTCGACAGAAACCGAGAAGGAAGACTACGAGAAACATTTACCCGGATGTAACTGTATGGTGCAGGCTATCGGGTTCACCAAGAACGAGCTTCCAACTATCGAGAGGGATGGCACGCCATTGGAGATTACTTATAATCATGAGACGTCGGAATTTGTGGATGCTGAGGGAAAGACGATTAGGGGGCTGTATGGTGCTGGAATTGCGTTCCCAGAGAAGGTTGTGGATCCTGAGGGAACAACAGAGTACGCCGTTGGCTTGTGGAAGTTTATGAAGTATTTGAAGAGGGTTGCGCCAACGTGGACTGCGTGAGGAGAGATGCTGTGACATTATCATGGTGGTAGGAGATGCTGCATGATCGATGATGTAATGAGATAGACTTTTCTTGATGCCTGCAACTTCAAATTATACATACCCTGCTGCAAGTTATGTACTTATGATCGCAAGTATAACATGGTGACGAAAGAATATTGAAACTCAACAATGCACCCTCGCTTTCATCGCACAGCTATTATGGGCGCTTTTTACTGATGTGCTGCTTGAATTCATGCATACTCACCTCGAACTTCGAAATCATTCCATAGATTGAATCTATACTATACATACCTCGAATTAGATTCAGACATCGAACTTAATATATCATATGGTAAAGTCACTTCACACATCGAATCTGAGACGTGTACCTATCCAACCAGCCACACCTGCTCCAAGCAGTACATTTTCCATCCATCCTCTCTTTACCGCCATCAAGTATCTCTCAGTGCCCACCATGCTCATCGTCAGCTCAATCCAATCAACAAATCTCGTTCTTGTTTATGGAGAATCCAAACACGTTAAGCCTAAATACTAGAGACGCCGGAACTTCCCTTAAACCCTTCCACAAAGTGTGCTTCTAGCGTGGTTGTAAGCATGCAGAGAAAATAGTACTTCTTTTGGGTTAGTCGTATTAGACTGTTTTACTTCGAAATCGTTTGCTGGTTCATTTATCTGTTAGCATCTCCTCCGCTGTAGGGCCGAACTATATCCGTTCCCTCACATGGTTGATCCAATAATTCACTAGCTCATTCTAGTAGCTTATGTTTGCCGCGGAACCGGCGCTTGCTTCGTATTATAGTAGACGAGAGAGTTCTATGTTTCATACCGATTTCTGCGTGTTTATGTGCATGTGCATGTATCATGCCCACGAATGCGAATCTCATTGTCATAAGACTGTGTCTATGGATCTTTTGGATTTCAGAGTATGGGCATTGCTCGGTGACGTAGTAATTCGATTACGAAAGGTGATGGTCGTCGAGTTACTAAAGATTACTTCAAGTCTTCTATTGTCGAGAGTCTAGTGATACGAACGGAAAGTTCTGGGGAGGATGAAAGAGGTTGGTATCGTTAGTATATTCAAGAAAAAAGGGAGGGAATAGCCCGAAAGTACTTGCTTTCAAAGGATAGATGAGAGAATCGCATCTTCTCGTTCTCCGTGCGATCCAAAGGGCCAACGTCAAAATCTGGAATTAAGCAAAAGTGTAGCTGAAGGAGGGATCAAAAAGAGATACGAATGCCATGCAATACTCTCACGATTGACAGTGGATATTGGGTAGTAACGATGATTTGGAGGGGAAGTCGAATAAGAAATGTGCAGACTCAAGCGCATTTGAGTGTGGAAGTGTTCTTTCAGTAGGAGGATTTCATCAAGCGATAGGTATCATTCAGTGTGTCCTCGCAAGAAAAGATCAATTGGAAACGATCCTGGATGCCATTTGAAAAATAGAGTAATCATTAAGGAAGGAGTGGAAGGAAAGAAAGAAAGAAAGAAAGAGAGAAGGAAAGAGCAATCACCCAATTAGTTTTGGAGTGAAGTACCACTAACAATTCGAAAGCAAAAGAATTCTTGATTGATTATTTACTTTTTGATTGTTTAGCAAAAAGGGAAGACGATCGAAGCAAGCGAATATGGATGGAGAAAAGAGGAAAGGAGCTAAATTATTTGAGCTTGATGTTCTTCTTTCCTCACAAGATGATGACATTGTAGAAAGTCAAAGTGCTTTTCTGCATCAAATCCTGCTTCTTCTCCTCAATGTTCTCTTATATCGCTCCCAATCACCTTCAAATTTCATCAACGTCGTCAATGATTCTTCATTATCAAATCTAAAGACTTCTTATTACTGCTACATCAATAGCCCAACAAGTGTAAATGAATGTTATCAATTTATATCCCAAGAACCCCTATTATTTCCATGTCTTCATCAAAGCTTGTCGGTACAAATGAAATCATTCATGTTCACACCCCAACAGAAAATATTTTTTATAGACACTAGCATCATGCATTATGACTACACCAAGTCACCAATGGAATGGCGCTATAAAGTCTCTCTTATGATTTTTGAGAACAATAATACAGTTTTCCTTCGATTTCATCAATCGCGCATACTCCATTACAATTGGAGATGGTGAGGAATGTCTAAATGACATCATATCAGCCAGATGTTCGGTTGGCAGACGGAAGTTAAAGAGAGTGGTTACTAGCCTATGCCATTGGCATCAACGAAATACTGGGTACCAGAAACCATCAATTGTGTCATTATTTCTTGCTGTTTGAGCCACGAGGTATCAGAAAATGTTCAATCGTCGTGAAAGGAATTCATTCAGTATCTGCGTTTTCGCTGAACGTCGTTTTTACCTTTAGCTCCACGGGCTCCTGCTTCTGTCCTCCACAACAAACATATGGGCCATTTAGTGGGGCGTTATGGGGCCATCCTCGCGAAGTCGCAATTTCCCGTTGGAGTTTCTATCAAAGTGTTAATAATGTCTGTTTCATTCTAATACCATCTTGCCTTTCTGTTACAACGAACTCTTATGTGACCCAGCTTCATTCCGAGTATTTGCCTATCATTTTTAGTACTTTCCTCTACCCCAACTTCTGCTCTCAGTCTACTCACATGTCTTCCTCGGTGATGTCCTTCACCACCTTCCAATTATCAAATCCTGCATCCATCAAGCGATTCAGATAGTATAGCATCTGAAGTCTGTTGAATATCAACTGAAGTTCTATGTCTGGAGGATTCATGTCTGGCAGATCAAAGTTTGGTAGATCAAAGTTCGAGAGATCCATATGAGGAAAATCCATCTTCGGGAGTCATTTATTGCGAAGTTCTCCAAGAAGATATTGAAGAACAAAAGTCTAGATTGCGAGAAAACTGGGAAATGGAGCTCCGTGCGCCTTGCTTCAAATGCAGTGAGCAGGATAATGCCAACTTTGGTTGCCTGATGAGATTCAAGCAACCCAATCACCAATTCCATATCAGGCCTGTATACGGGGTTGGATACCACTTTCGGCTTATCTTCCTATTTGACCTGCGCACCTCGAGTGCAATGCTTGATCATGATATATAACCCTTGTATTAAACCCGCAGACGCGCTATTTCTTGGATACACTTCAAGGCCATGGTATGGTGCTATGTCATCCAAATGAATGACAAAGACTATCAGTGAACAGAAGCTTTTCTCGAGAAAAGTCCCCAAAAGCACACATAGAACAGCGTATCCAAGGACATTCCCTCAATTAATCATGTGTAACTACCACCCCTACCACCTATTACACGACCTCGTTCCAACGCCCTCGAAGCAATCAGGATCCCCGTAGAAGGCGCAATTTCGAACCGAACCAACCCTTCCTTCGGAGATACGTCGGGTATTCGCTTCGTCTAGGCACGAGCCACACTGGTGAGCCACATTCGAAATGCGGCATGTTCAAGCCGGTACGGGAGTTCGACGTGCATCTCTTCACGACGTCTCACTGGACTGCTGGCTCCTCTGAAAGCCATGTCGCGATCTGAAGGTTTTCTTATCGAGCATTCGGAATCGCATCTCTCTGCGAGTTGGGAAAAAGCCACGTCCGCGACGGGTTATGTGACGCGGGTAGTACAAAAGGGGGGAAAGTATTTGAGGTCGGTAGGTGGCGCGAATAATCTTTTTCATACTATGTATGCATTCATTGTCCGATTGCGAGGAATTCCTATTGATGAATGACATCTCTTGGTTATCATTTTATTTTTCAATGAATTGTTTGAAATCTCTCTGGGACAGAGCTTCTTGTGTGAAGAATTTGTGAGAGCTTTGAAATGTCTCACATGGCTTGAATAGACTGAAACTCCCAGATGCACTGCACTGCATCTCTGAACTGTGTCGAGTCTCTCCACGATACAGTCGTTGCCACGCAAACGCGGCGAAAAAAGGCAATATCAACTAATTTTACTTTTTGTCATGTCAAACAATGGCCCTATCTCAGGGGAATTGATTGGTGTGATAAGAGAATAAGATTATATTGAAAGCAGATTCATAAGTATATTAAGATAGTGAAATAATGTGAGTCTTTTCGATGAGGGCGAATTTCCCCAATAAACTTAATCTTGGCTGAGATATATTCCTAGGTTATCGCACAAAGAATGAATACAGAACGGCGAAGAAGGCTTTCACTTGAATGAGAGAGTAAGAGCTCGAATACATAATTATCGGCTCAAGAACTCAAAACCCCACGTTTTGACAAAGCGAGAAAAAAGACAAAATTCAAAGACGCAATATACGGCTCAAACATATCAGCCAAAGCACTACGCGCAAGAAAACCGCGTATAAGGTAAATCATCATTCTATTTGTTCTTGATCTGTGCACTATCATCATGTTTTGTACTCCAGATATCTTCCTCATCTCCTCTCTAGGGTTGTCTAATCAACCAGATTTCCCTTCTTCCTTCTTGCCTTCCTGCTATGATGTTTCATGCTACCTCAAATCCAGCAAGGTAGTCGCTCTTGTGCATAAAAATCCGCTCGAAATGTTGATCTCGTGTTTGTCATTATTCTCCACTATCACCAGGAACTCTTCGTCTACCCGTTTTCCTCCTCAACTCCTTCGTCTTCCAATACCGGTATGCATCTTCGCCAACCAGGAAACCCATCATGCAAGCACCATTCACCACCCAACAAGCTTCCCCTCAAGCTATCTTTCCCACCTCACCATATCACATGAAGAATCAAAACTAAAAATCTCTATCTGAGCATAATAAAAATGTGTTTCCTCCCAAACAGCAGAAAGAAGAATCAAAAAGCAAAACTGCAAAGATCATTCGCTAGTCTAAACAAGCAAATAAGCAAATTAGAGAAATGTAAACATCAATGCCGTTCATTGCCGTTTTCGTTTCGCTCCATAAAACACCCTCGCCAATTCAAAATATCAAAAAGCAAAAAAAGTAAAAAAGGTCTTCTGCGGCGCCAAATAAAATAAAATAAACAAGTTGGAAAATTTTGTGGTATCTCGTAAAATCGCGGGACATTAAAGTACAAGGAAATAAATTGGTGAGTATGGTGAAGCAAAAATTCGATTCTAGACCTCCACTTTCATGCCGCAGTCGCGATATTTGAATATTGTTTGTGAGGAGTGCTCCCAATTTTCGCGGGTTTGTGGTGAGATGTTGTGGCAAGTGAGTTCGTTGAGACAAATTACAGTGGCGTGAATTAGATGTAGATGTAGGTAAGATGGGAATAAATCGTAAAGCGAAAGCCAGAGGTGTCGCAAGAAAACGCAGCTTGGAAATGTTGATACAGGACTTCGGATTATTCTTTTAGAAACAATTCAAACTGCCCTTCTTCTTTTTCTTGCTGCTAAGAGCGTTCATACGTTCTTCAAGGTGAGCTCTCGCGAGCTCTGCCTCTTTCCTCTTGCGCTTCTCTTCTTCGACTTGCATTAAGCTCCAACGATTTTCCTTCTCGGCATCGCCATTCTTGGCCTTCTCCTCGGCAGCTTTCAATTCAACTTCCAGTTCATTGGCACGTCTTCGCCATGCATCACAATCGGCTTTGACCTTGTTGCTTTGTTTCTCAAGATCTGTGAGAGCCTCTTCAAGGGTGGATGTGAGCTGCTTTTCAGCGAACAGGTGCTTCTCGATAGTGCGGATACGGGCTTCTTGGTCCTCTTGAATTTGAGTTGCAGCTATGTCTTTACTATTGCGAGCATTGAAGCTGCTTTGTGTAGGTGTTGGTGGAACTGGCGACGTTGAAGGAGCGGGTCCTGTCTGTGCAGTTCCCGAATTTCCAGGTAGTGGCGGTAAAGGAATTGCCGGGGGTGGTGATGGGAGTGAAGTCACGGATGCCGATTTGTGGAGTCGCGAAGTGATCGAGTTGGAACGCTTGTTGCTGGCGTCGGATAGCAAAACGTCATATTTGGCCTATTGAATGAGTCAGACATACTTAATACACAAAATGAACTCGAATTTCGAAACTTACCTGAAGGGTGGCTAATTCCTCTTTGATTGCATCCAGCTCAGTCTGAGCACGAAGAGCATTTGCATTGGCTTCGTCTAATTGAGCATTACGCTCTGTTTGGAGTGTAGACAAACGATTGTTAGCAGCTTGATGCTCATCGAAATTTGAGGCAAGTTGGTCCTCAAGCTCTTCTACTAATCTTGAATTTTTCTTGTTCTTAGTTTCAAGGTCGTGCAGCTCCTTTCTCAAAGCTGCTAGTTGATCTGCGACTGTAGCATTTTCATCCCTCAATCTTGAACCTTCGGTGGTCTTGGCCAAGAGACTAGCCAGTTCCGCCTTCGTATCCTCAAGCTCCTTCATGACAGACTGATTTATGGTTGATAACTCTTTAGTGAACGTCTCGAGCTCGCCGACTTTAGCTTCTTGATGCGAGAGCGCTTTCTGGCTTGCAATGAGATCTGTGATCCTATCTTGCAGTTTCTCTGTGCTAACGTCTATTCCAAGTGCAAGCGCGACCTGAGTAGCGATCTTTGTCAGATCATCTCTCGCTTCAGAGAGCTCTCTTGTAAGTGCATCGGTGCTTTCCTGATGTTTAGCCGTTAACTCGTTTACCTGAGCCTCGTGGTCAGCCTGGCTATTTGAGCGAATTTCCTCAATTTCCTTTGCATGATTTGCGTTCAAGAGGGATATTCCTTCGTGGTGAGCCTTGACAATGCTCTCATGCTCGGCGATCTGCTCTTCCAATCGATTCACAAGAATTTTGTGCCCTTCCATCTCAGCGGAGACAATATTTTTTGACTGGATGGCTGCCTCGAGCTGTTCACGAGTTGATGCATGGGCTTGCTCGAGCTCAGCAAATCGCGAGACGTTTGCGACAACAGAAGCCTTGTGTTCCTCAACTTCTCTTTGCAAGTTTGAAACATGTGTATTATGATCTCCAACTTCGCGAATCCTATGCTCCCCACTCCTTACCAAGCTTGTCAATTGTTGTTCCAATTCAGATATGGTAGCTTCGAGTGTGTTTTGAGAACTTTGCATAGAAGACAATACAGCCTGATGCTTTCCTTCCCAATTGATAACTTCTGCTTTCAGTTCTGCTATCTTTCTTTCATGATCATACTCTGCTCCGTTACCCTCGGAATCATCTTTGTCAGCGGAGTTGCCATTAACCATATGACTGAGATTGATAGAAGTCCGAAGAGATTCGATTTGCTGAAGCAGCTCCTTTTCGCGAGCATTGTGAGTCTCCTGGAGCATTCTTACTTGGTTCTCCGAGTTGATGATCTGGTCCTGCATAGTTGAAACCAGCGACATATCCATAGGTGACGCCTTCATGCTCGATCTTTCTCTTGCAAGCCCACTAATAATAGTTGTCTTGGTTTCCAACTCCTTCTTGACTGTACTGACATCGGCCTCGAGCTCCTGAATGCGCTCTGAGCGGGTATGTAATTCGTGCATGGCGGTGTTCAAGTTTAACTCAAAGCTTGCCATAACGTCAGGATCATGCTCAAAATTTTCCGCTGCAATATTCCTTAAAGAGGCGAATGATCTATGAGCCCGATCGATAATCATAACGTTTTGGCTGGATTTGCGACGTATAACTGGCGTGCCCGAACGTGATAATGTAGCTTCGGCATTCATTCTCGCCTTTGAAACCTCGGCCTTGAGCTCCTCCATGCGATCAAGAGCCGCTGTGTGTTCTTCTTCCAATTGGGCATATTTCTCAGCAAGCATCACTTGTGCCTCTTCGTGCTCTGCGCCTAACCTTCTCAAATTATCAACTTCCGCCGTACTTGTCGTGTCACTGACCTCATCTGAGGTAGCTACCGACTCCGAATTTTTGATCACGGCTTCAGCATCAGATTGTTCTACGGTAGTGGGTAGTTCCCCAGCTGAGGACAATTCCGATGAAAGTGATCGCGAGGATGAGTATTGTCCTCCACCCTTTAGCTCGTTCACCCTCGCGTCTGCTAAAAAAGAAGCTGTTCTTGCCGTAGGAGTCGACAAAATAGAATCACGTGCACCGTTATTACGGGCTTCGTCAACAGCGTCTTGAAGTTCGGCCAGTGTACGAAGAGCTTCTTCATATTTATTTGAGAGAAGATCATATTCGCCAACAGTAGCTTCATGCTCAACTCTTAGATCAACGAGTTCTTGAGTAACACTCTCGAGCTTGTCCTCGACAAACTTTGACTGAGCCGGGCTTTGTGGCGCATACTGGCTGTCGATTTCCTCACTCAGCCTTTTCAGGGGAGTTTCGAGCTCAATTGACTCTCCACGATCGGCGGGACCATCAGTCTCGGATCTGATGCCATTTGCGGGGCTTACTGAGAAATCTTCATCACTTTCGTTGTCGGTCTCTAGAATGACATTCTTCTGATTTCTCCTACTTGCAAGGCTTTGTCGACGGCTATTCATGGCAATAGAAGATCGCTTGCTATTCGGAGCTTTATTGTCGTCGCCATTTTTTCCTTCATGCTGAATGTTATCCAAATCATAAAGCAGGCTGTCCAATTTCCCAAGACTTCGTTGGCGTTCAATAACGTGCTCCAATCGATCAATCTCACGTTGCATCAGTTCCGAATCTTGATCGGCCTCGGCTAAGCGTTCCTCGAGAGTCGAGATGTAGTCTTCGGAAGTAGCTTCATTTTCGCGAATGCGAGCAATTTCTTTGCGGAGCTCCATGACAATTGCCGAATTTTTGTCTTCGCCTGAAGTATGGCCTTCGAGCCTTGTTTCTAAGTCATGTAAATAGCTTTCTGTATTAGCTTCTCGATCGGCCAGCTTTTGTAAGCGTGCTTGAAGCTGCTGATTAACTGTCTCGGCATAAGCACACTTTGCTTCTTTTTCCAAAAGTTGAGTTTCGGTATTGGATAAAGATGATCGAGTGTTAGAAAGAGAATGTTCAAGACTTTGAATCGTTTTTTCGTATTCGAGGACCACTTGTTCAACCGCCTCGGCGAATGAGTTCGAGCGTTTTAGTCTCTCTGTGGCACTGTCACCCAACGTATTTTCATGAGCCTGGTTATCAGCAACTTCCTCATCCCTGGCTCTGGCTAATTCCGCTATAAGCTTAGCATGTCGTTGGCTAAGGGCTGTGTAATTTTCCTGCGTGTCAAGTAGCTGATTGTGCAGTTCCACTTCTCGTTCGTTTTGTCGCTCGGGCCTCTCACTCGTGGGCTTGCTACGACGATCACCCCCGCTTTCACTGTGCTTAATCTGATCCCGAAGAAAAGCGACTTCGGCTTTCAGGCGGTCGATGACAGCTTGTTTATCGCTCTCATCTGAAACTTGCTGGATTCGAGGCTTGCTTTGAATTGCGCGGGCACGCTGAGCATATTGCACTGTATTCAGCGTTTCGCTAAGGTGAAATTCGGCCGGCGTAACACACGCAATCATGTAAGTGATCGCGTTACCTCCAAGTGAATCCTGGAGTAACCTAGTGAGTTTTGAGTCTCGGTACGACACGTGGGATCCGGCTTGTCGGGATGACAATTGCGATATAACTTTGCCCAAACTAGCCAAACCAGCATTGATGGAAATACCTTCTTTAGCTCTCTCTCCTTGTGCGCCGGTATTTTTTAATCTCTCACTGCCAGCTAAATCGACAAAATGGAATTTGCTGTCAATTGTGACCACTTCTCCACCATTCATGGCTTCTAGTGGAACGGAAAATCTCTTTTCAGCACCTGGTGTTACCTTCGATTTGCGCTGGACCAGATTCAAACTGAACACAGCATGAGATCGTGAAGATTTGGCGTTGATCGCGGTTGCATCGGTTTGGCGAATCATAGACCCGAAGTTTAGTGCCGCCATGAGATCTTCCACAGTATTGATCTCGACTTGGTGTAATCCGGTAAGAAGAATATGACCCTTAGTGTTCTCTCGAATATTGACCACCTCTCGTTCATGAGCTGGTGTATGTTCGGGAACTAATAAATCTCGCAGCTGCTCGTTGTAAATTTCGACATACGTTGCCTTGAGACTCCAAGTTTTGTCCTCCGCAGACACAGCAGCAGGAATCGTGGAGTACCTCTTGGGAGCTCTTAGACCAGTCATAGAACTCCGATTGGATTGCTGCGGTTTCCCGCCGCCGAGTTTCTCAAATATTGCCATGGCCGCACGTGGAATAACACCTAGATAGTTGCACATACATTAGCATCTTCCCCATTTGAGCGTTGTGCAGCAGCTCAATATCGGATTGAGTGCGACGGATCTCGAACTCACCCATAACCTCGGATTTTCCTTGCTCGCCTGGACCGGATGTACCCATTGTGAAGGACTTTCCAGCACCAGATTGTCCATATGCCAGCATAGAGACATTGTATCCCTGAATGAAGGCATTTGTACTCTCTACCAGATATTCCCAAATTCCTTCCTGGTCCACATCTTCACTAAATACTCTGTCAAACACGAATATCTTCTTTCCCTGGGGAGATTCGATTGCTAAGTTTGTGGGCGAGGTAGCCTGTACCATAGGTCGTTGAAATCTTTGTGGGATGAGGTCGAAGCCAGGATCGGTTGGTCGGAGGGGTGGTCTAACTCGCACAGCTGCAAAAGTAACTCAGATTAGCATTGTGAGCGGCACATGGAGAATTAATCAGAACTTCCTTACCAACTTTGACAGCAGTTTTGCCATCTTCGTCCGAGGCTCGACTTCCTCCAGTTTTACTGCTCATGCTCATCCGACTATTCGATCTTGGTACTCCTTTCATCATTGCGCTTGCGGGCCTGGGCAGACTCACTTGGGGCGATTCTGGAGGGGAGCTGGCCATGGCTCTACTGGAGCGTTCGTTGCGACAAAATGTTCTGGAGACCGCCGTGTAATATTATGTCGTTGTGATTGTAAATAAATTGGATGATGTTTCGATAAGTAATTAGAAGGTGTTGGAAATAGTTAACCGCCAACGCAAATTCATTGATTGGAGATTGGCAGAATGCGAGTGAATAATATTGTAGTTGAAGAATCGAGTGCTGCAGGTTTTGACTTCCGTTCTCTCTCCTCTCCTGTTATTATCCAGGGTGTATAATGCTTCCTTTTTTTTCGTCTGACCAACAGGACCAACCAGAGAGGTAAGCGAAACGTTGGAGACGAACACGCGTTGTGGTTGTTGTCGATTTATTAACAACCCAAATGTTGACTATGTAGATATCTTCTCCTTCAACGCGTCCAGAGTTACTTTTAGGATATGCGGTATTAATGCAGGTTGAGAAGTATGGACAACAGTATGTGGTACCAAGGGATGATTAGGTATACAAAAACGATTGGAGGTGATGTGAGGTCCGAGAGAGAGAGAGAGAGAGAGAGAGAGAGAGAGAGACGAGACGAGAAAGACAGTGGTAAAGTTGGTAGTCAAGGGCAGTTTGCGCCGGATGCTGAAAAAGAATGGATCGCGATTGTACAGAGCATGTAATATGTATGTATGTATGGGTGGGTGGGTAGATGTATGTATGTATGTATGTACGAAGTATGTACAGAGTATGCACTGTGCAGGAAGGGAAGGATGTGAAGAATTACGAAAGAGGGAAGATTCACGCAAACCAATCCTAAAGCTTCACCTCGGCGGAGACTATGAGGAAAAGGACTGAAATGGGGAATTTGCGGTGCGGTTCGTGGGTCTGAGGAAAGTGGCCATGGCGAATCTGTATGTACGGAGGAGGTGGTATGTAATTATGGATATATGTGTGCCTAGGTAGTATTTACCGTATTAACCAATATACGTTGTAAATTTGGAATAAGAATAAGGGCACAGTGGATATTTATTACCAATGACCTATTTATTGCCAATTACCAATTACCCGTTTATTACCAATTACCTGTTTATTACAAATTACCTATTATCTATTATCGACGAGAGGAAAATTGACAATTCAGAATGAGTGAATACTAGGTAAAATCATAAATTCAGGGGTCGCCAACTCTAACAAACACCAACTATCGACCTAGGGACGATTACTATAACTACCTACCTACTAATAAAAGTAGCCCAAGATAGATACACATTCTATACAAAATAGCTAATCGGTGATATACCAACGAGACAGGGTCTGACAGACAGAAGTTTAAAGAAAAATTCATCAGCTTGTTATGGAGCACTTGAGATACTCAGGGTATCTCTCCAAACTCTAGCATCCACTACCCAATGGCCACCACGAACTAACATGTCTATGAAGGAGCTTGAAAAGTTTAAGGAAGTACTATTCGAGTGTCGAGTGTGTTTCCTGTATCTACTGCACCTGCTACACCCACGGCATCCACTACATCCACTATATCCATTCTAACTTTCTCACTAAACATGCTAACCCCAGAACCTTCACAACCTTTGCCTCTGGTTCTTTTCAAATCTTCCAGCATCTCAAATTGGGAATCTGACAGGGGAAATGTAGTCGATCTCTCATCCTTGTCTGGCGCTTTCATTGGCTGCGTCCTGGCGTTCCTGGTGTTCCTGGCGTCCCTGCTTCATTCAGGTACGATATATCTAATTGCTGTGCTGCACCTCATACAAGAGAAATGAACTATTTGGTCGTAAACTTTAATGTCTATTTACTCCAGGAGAAATCTCATCTCCAACGGAGTTCACCTCCTAATATAAATAATAAAACAATTAAAAGTATTGATCCTAAAAGACGTACTTGATCCCCTCTCTCCCTCACCTCCTTTTCTCGTTTGTCGTGCCTATGCAAAGCACACATCAGTTTAGATGCATGCCTACCGACCTAGGTTTGCAGTGTACATCGTATGATACCAGACAACATGGAAGCTACCTCCCTTATGATCCCCACGAAGAGAGGCCAATACCAAGAGCACTCGGCGATTAATCAAAAGAATCGAGCCCCCTAGATCCCAGATAGCACGCGAGGCAGCAAGGGACAAGATGTACAAAGCGTGTATTATGTATCTAGGGTACCAGTTTTCAAAAGGGGGTTGGGGCTAAATTTATTTATGGCGGTGGCAGTGGCACAATTGGGACTTGGACTCCCTTTTGATCTTTTTTTTCGTCCAAAATATATCCATTGTATGAGGATTAACCTTGTCGAGATCTTGGAAGCTTGATTTTTGGCCTTTCTTTTGACACAGTGACAGATTGGTGGGATCGAAAAGATCAGACGATATCTCGCGAACGTCAATTGATGATGAATAAAGGGGTGAAGGATGAGGACAGCGACAATGAAGGATTATTAAGTTTTGAAGGAGGCGGCACGCCGTTTGATGCAGGTGTGAAATGTGCAATGGATTTTATATGATTAATTGCCTACCTAGTACCTACTACTTATCATTATGATTATTGGCCAATAGCGCAAGCAGACAATGCGTTCCGACTCCCCAGATGTTTACAGAGTAGGTAATAGATGTGAAGTTCTTACCAGTCTACCAACCAGGTCTCGCAGGGTTTATCAAATGCGAAGCTAAGATGCAGAGATAACGGCTTGAGAACGGCTATATGTAATAGGAAATGAACTGAATGAAGTCTCGGTCGCTTGGGTAAATGAAAATCATTCTGATTGTCGAGTCTCAAATCTCACAAAAAACTCTACCAGAACTTGAAACTTAAATTCACAATGCTTTCGTTTTCTCCACTCCTTGGGATTTTTTTAACGCCTTGCGGAGATTGCACTGTCTCTATCGCCTTGAGATTTCAGCTTGAGATTAAAATAATGTTTCGAAACATATCTTCAAGACTCACGAGGCGTCGTCCATACCAAGTACAAAGTCTTATCCTCAGAAGCCCCAAAGTGTACAAAATGTGACTTCGTGAGATCCACCTCTTGCTTCCCCTCCAAGATTTGTCGGCTATATCAACATTCATCTAGACAGCATGTTTATCGGTTGTACCGGTCGTCTTGATCATCCGCTGGATCACTACTGCATGCATCGGGATATTTTCTTATGCAGGCCTTACGACTTGCATATTATACATATAAGCACGCTTTGATATAGTCGTTGACACGCCAGAACAATCACGTTGAACCCTGTCTGGGCAGATCTTGTATGGTGTTATATTGACAAACTAAATATGGTTGACATAGTGATGCTATCATGCTGGCTGGAAACAGCCTTAACTGAGGCTCATTATGAGTGTTAATGTCGTTCTAAGATTACACACTTGACCATTCTTATAATATCAAGATTAGACGCAATGAAAGGGCCTCATTCGCCAACGGAATTCGCGGCACGAAACTCGACGAGAATCTTTGTCTGGTCAACCGGAGAATATTTATTTCTAAGCTCGACTCGGATGGTTTCACATGCGGTGCATAAAGTCATCTTCAATCTCAGCTATCTGAGATTCGTTTATACCGTGGCTCAAGAAATGGCGATCTCTTCATGTGGGTAGGTAGCATAATCTCTCAGTCACTTGACAGTCTGGTACCATAATACCACCCTTCTCTGCATCTCATCATCACTATTCCATCTTTCGCGAATCCACTGAGCCATCCATCTGCATGGTTCGTGCAGTATCATCGGCACGGGCCAAACATTCATTTGTCCAAGCGCACATCAAGTGAACCCAAGAAATCCTGTTCATGCGAGGCTGAACTGCGCAGAGCTAGCTGTGTTATGTATGCACAGTAGGTAGTAGGCACAACTTCTTGACTCTCGAGGTGACAATCTAGTGTGAGTGTTACCAATCATCATCACAAATCACGATAGCCCGAAGCTTGGCTTACCAATATTCAGCTGTATTGCTTTTTCTCCCTCAACGGGCTCCCCAAATCTTATCAATACATCATGAAACCGTTGCGTGGCTTATCAAACCGGTATACTGAATTCTCCGTGCAAATATTCCGGCGAACAGATGGGATCGCCGGCCGAATTATCAGCTCATCATACCTCTGCCAATGATACTCAACGTCCTGACTACCAATACGCTTTGGCCAACACGCTTCTCTGATCCGGAAGCCGGCCGTCCGTCTTGAAGACGGCCAAATAAGGTTCACGGCAATGCATGATAGATTCCGAAAGCATACCACGGCCTGGAAACCCTTACATTTGACGTCAAACACACATTTTCTTCCAACCGGCAGGTTATGTACGGACTATTCGGAGAATATCGATGCTCGCCAGAGCATTCGAGGATCAAGTGGCTCCTCTTGTCCCTGGAGGTGGATTACTGAAATAGACATCTCGTCGACATCTATTTTCGGATAATCTGGCGACAGAGATGGTCTTTTGCAAAGCTTACAAAGTATTGAGATACACAAGTATTCACGCGTATATTTTATGCACCTACCGTGGTATAACTGACCATGTGGCATTTTGAGCCGAGATCCATACACAAGTGTTCTACTTCACCTCTCAGAGAGGCTAATAAATATCCAAAGAGATATGAGAATCTCTACACGTGAAGAGTGCTGAAGCACATCAGAGCTATTACCTATCCATCCCAACAGTTCTGCATATGCAGCATCAATAACAATAGAAAGTGTGAAAGTTCTCTCCTTGTATCGGAGCCTCCGAAATATCAGTCTCTTGCCATGATCAAAAAGTTTTCTTTCTGGCACACGCCGCAGAATATATAGTGTAGAGTATAATGTTATCATTTTTGAATTATAATCTTTCTCCTCTTCATTTCCCGTCGCACTATCTCATACTTCAGTTTTCATTCATATACTAACTGTGTCTTGTAAAAGCTCAAATCGACGCATAGCATCTCTACAGCACTTTGTATGGATTTTTCAACCTAATATATTTTTTGTATTTTATATTTATTTTCAAATCTTTCAAATCTTTCAAATCTTTCAAATCTTTCAAATCTTTCAAATCTTTCAAATCTTTCAAATCTTTCAAATCTTTCAAATCTTTCAAATCTTTCAAATCTTTCAAAAAAACATAATACTTTGTTTAATTTCCTTTTAAAATTTTATTAATCATTACTTTTAATATTAATATTCTTTTTTTAAAAAAAAGAAATTAACAATAAGCTATAGTAAAATATCAGTTAGTGTATTTCAGATTCAAAAACATTTCGAGTTGAAAAATCCGTATAAAGTGCTATACATCTCTCTCGCTTGAAAAAGGTCTTTCATACTTTATTCCCATCCTCGAAATGTCTTTTGGTGACTACGGTTGCAATTCAACCGTGAGAGAGCATAATAAAAACAGAACGAATAGGTAACTTCCGGATATCCAATCATGAATTCTTCTCTTCTCAACATTTCAAAGCTTGAGATTCTATATATCCTATTTTCCCTCTTCTCATATCTCATATCTGAACATCTAGCTGCAGAGGGGAGAATCCACGGAAAAAAGCTTTCGTCATACGAGAAGTATAGCCTATCTTCTATCAGTAGATTACAAATAAATCCTTCAATACAAATCATTTCATTCCAATTCCCATCTCCCTCAACTAAGCCTTCTGTAAAACCTTCACCTCATAGTAATTCCATCTACCCACCTCTCATACCTACTTTTCCATGTACATTCTAGATGCTCAAGTAACATATCTACACATATTTACATACCTAATCAATACAAAATACCCCCACAATCTCTCCTTCCTATATCTGCAACTTCGTCCACGTGAGAAAGACGGAAATTGGATAGGGGTATACTTATTAAGTAGTAGGTAGTGTGCGGTGGAATGGGAAAATATGTTATATATATGTGACAATATTTTGTGGGGAGTGGTGAGGAGGTTTATTGGATTATTGGGTTATGATTATGGGATGGTAGTGGATAGTAGTGGATGGGAAGGGAGCGAGGTGTGTGGTTTGTGATGTGTGATGTGTGATGAAGGGGTTTGGGGAGAGGGAAGGAGATGGAGAGGGGAAGAGATGGTTGGTTGGGATAGAGGGATAGAGTGAGGTGGATGGACGGATGGATGGATAGATGGGCATGAGAGTTTGAATGGAGGATGAGTGGAAAGTGCGTAGAGTGGAATTTAGGTTGAGGGTTTATATATTGGGTGAGACAGGTTGAGTTGTTCGCTTCGACATGTGTGGAATCGTGTTCTTGTATTATCGAGAATGAATAGAAAGTCATGTGGAACCGAAAATCAAATTCTCGACGTATATAAATCTTAAATTGTATCATAGATAAGTCCCAGTAATCATTGTAACTAACTCCATAAAGGGTATCAATCCCAATACACTAACACCTTCGTTATGCTGCAATATTCATCACATTTCCACTCTTTCCCTTTTTCTGTAGCCGTGCAATTTCAGACAGGATATTCCTTTTCCACGCCTTGTATTCAGCTCTCTTCTTCTCTGTCAAGTAGTCTACTTTCGCTTGTCGCATTGTTCCGAGTCCATATCTCATTTCGTCTTCGCGAACTCGCACTCTTTGAATTTCATCTAGAGCATCCTCGCGTTCTTGATCATCTTCCGTATCATCTGAACCGTCTGCTCTAACCATATTTTGATACCAATCCATTTCCAGGCATCCTTTATTGCAAATCTCCGCCATCCAGCCATTGACATCTTTCGCATTACTCCTCTCCTCTTCATCATCCTCATCCTCCTCCGGTAAATCCCAACCCTCCCATCCTCCACTCCCAACCTTCCTCTCCACCTCTATATCTCCTCTCGCCAATCTCAACACCCTCAATGTCTCCAACCTCTTTTCCTTAAACTCCTCATCGCTCAACACCTCCTCCCCCGTCCTCAACTTCCCCCAAACAATACTCCAAACCGCCATCATCATCGCCGGCCACCTTCCCATCATCTCCTCCCCCTTCCTCGTCTTTTCTTCTTCCCAGAATATCAGACTCTCCACTCCAGCCAAAACATGCGGCGTCGCTTCCTTCATCCCCAATTGCGCACATAGTTCTCTACCTATCACACCCACCCACCTTGGTATCTTCGTCTCATCTCTCTTCTCGTACCGTAATCCTTTTTTCGGAGTGCGAAAACTAGCGAGACTTTTCGATTTTGATGGCGTGCTTCGTTGCGGGAGCGTAGTTTTTATAGGTGTATCATTGTGACCTGGTGTGCGTTTCTTGGGAGTTTGTGCTAATGATGATTTTCTACTCGGCGTCGCATTTCCACTTTCAATTCCACTTCCTTCGACTCTCGCGCGTTTCTTCGGTGTTGTGCTAGCTAGCGTATCCTCGATGTATGCGTATAATTTTTTATAAACTCTAGGAGGAAGTGGGGGTCGAGGTTCGATTTTGGGGAGATTGAGGGTTGTTTTTAGACTAGAATTTGATCAGTAAATAGATAAACAAGTTTTGATCAATTATTTAGGAAACAAACCGTTCGCAAGCAAGATTAGCACAAGCATACGTCCTCCCGATCTCCTGCTCTTGGCTTAATGAACATCTCAGGCGCGATTGTGAAATGAGAGAACTGGTTAGAGCGAGGAGCTCGGGGGGGAGGTTGCCAGAATGTCGGGGGATGAGATTGGAGAGAACCTGAGAGGTAGCTTGATTCATTTTTCGAGTGCCACAATTATTGCGAGAGATTCAATTGCTGTTGTGAAGGAGAAATGTTGGGTGTAGTTAGAAACTTATGGCATTGATAAAGATGTCGATATATCGTATACCTGAGCTTAATCGTTATGAGTGATTATACGGCAGCTCAAAAAATAAAGGTCCAGCCTCGAGGACACACCCTGTCGAATCCTTGTACTGACGTCGGGCCCGGAGCTTACCCCTGAATTCTACATCCAAGCGTCTCGTCTCGCAGATGCGATTCCCATTTCAAATAATCCGATACCGACTTTGTACTTTTGCGACAAAAAACACATTTCATCATAATTACCTTTAACGACCTACGATAATGACTTTGGGACTTGGAAGGATAGGCGGGCTTTTGGCTTGTGTCGGATTGGTCGTTGCACATGGAGGTGTAGCTCATCAGAAACCTTTAGCCGTGGATCCAGACGCGGATTGGGGTACTAGACATATGGCTGGTGAGATTCCTTCCAATTGCTTTGCTTTGGACTTCGAAGCCGATGTTATGTATCAATTGACTAATGTATAAACAGAGGAACATCATATTGAAAATTTTGATGCGGGAGCCTTCTTCACACTGCATGATTTCGATAATAACGGTGTATGGGACCAAGCGGAAATCCTCAAATTCTACGGCATGGAAGACGAAACCGCAAAAGATGTGCCGCAGGATAAGAAGGATAATATATTGAAGGAGATATTGAAGTTGATGGATAATAATAATAATGGACAAGTGGAAAGGGAAGAATGGGATAGATATTCGGGGTCTGGAGGATTGTTACCGGATTTTGGATTGGGACCTGGTCATCATTGGGATATTGAGATGGAGTATGAGATTCATCATTGGCAGAAGTACGTATCACTTCCTTGGGAGAAAATAGATGGAGGGAATGATATCATGAAGAATGCCGGGCTAATTTGATGCAGATATCACGACGAGAATACAAAGGAAGAGGATCTAATACACCCGGAGGATATTGAACATTTCAAGAAACACGATGAATTGGAAGATGAAGCCGACAGAGTTGCAGCTTTGGATAAGATGTCCATTGTTGAACAAAATATTCCTGATAAGTTCAGAAAGGATAAACAATGATTGGTTATGTTTAA
The DNA here is from genome assembly GCF_014898535.1 of Botrytis deweyae. Lineage (NCBI taxonomy): Eukaryota > Fungi > Ascomycota > Leotiomycetes > Helotiales > Sclerotiniaceae > Botrytis > Botrytis deweyae. The sequence continues at coordinate 686,965 of NW_024066223.1, read as the reverse complement.
ATGTATAGACATAATGTTAAGACGTTAAGATGAATAGATTTTACACCTAATAGATAAGTATCAATACATACAGAGTTACCTTTCCCATTGCCCTAGGTTTACATGCAAACACTCTTCCGAGCCATCTCAACAATCGAAAATGCCATGCGCGTGCAGTCATCATCTATTCATGCCTGGCCAGTGGCAGATTATCTCCTCCATCATTTATGTACTTGTTTCAACTTCAAAAACTGCTGGAGCTTTCCTCCCAATATCATACTTTTCACTCGAGCCAAAATAAGGTTTATCCAACCACCCTCTTTTTCTCATACAAAGTAAAAAGAAATTCAGCCATTCAAAATGGCAAAAAACCGTCTAGAGGGAAACCTCTCCGAAATGAAGTTAATTTCCAGCTGCGCTCTTCGATATGAGGGCATCACTGTCGCTTCGCTGCTCAGACACTCCACCCACCCGAAGGTGGTTACAACGCAGCGGTCGACCAACTGCGCCAAGGCGACCCGAATGGAGTGCTGATGACCGAAAGAAGCGACGTTTTTTGAATATATATATATATATATATATCTGAGGATTTAGCCGAATTTGGTGGTGGTGTTGGAGAGGCGATGGGTAAGTTTGTGTTGACGAAATGACTTATTGGGTATGTCTTTTATTCCCCCTCTTGTAATCGGTAAAGAGTGATTAGACCTTTGAATTTTTGGGATTTAGGTATAGAAATCAAATGCTGAATTGGGCTTATGGTAAAATTTTCGACGTCTGGATTTGGGAGATGAGGAGGAATTGCGAAAGCTCGCTTGTCGACAGTAAAAGGTGTACATATATGGTACATCAACTCCTCCACTCTCTCGCGCTTTGAATATTCACTCTTTGATTTCATCAACACGAAAGGCCGAGTCATCCCAAGGTTCCTCTATATTTGACATTGTGTTCTAACCATTCTCTGGAAATAACCTTGGTGCAAAAGACGGGCTCGTCGCCCTTTATGCGATATTGTTGGATAAGAAATCGATGTCGACTTCCATGGTGCTGCCGGTGTGATTTAAAGACATTTGGGGGAGTTGAACATGTTTTCTATTCGATTTTGGAAGCATTACGGTGAAGTCACTGATACATTGCCATCCTTCTCGGTATACATCCATGATAAACTTTAGCCAAAGATTAGTCTGACCGTATGAATAATATAGTGACCATAAAAGGCAGAAAACTTGCAAACGATTTGGATGGGTTCATTAAGAGGATTTTTCGTGACGACGATCATTCTGGAATTTAAGCTCATTTTGCGCTTGTGATGGTTGGGGTGAAGTGGGTTTATGATTGAGGTTATCTCGAATTTGACTATGAGTCTAACGGAAGGAAGGGAATGGAGAGTTTGACGTATTGAGGGGTTTGAAGTATTCTTTGGTGGATCATGCAATGAGAATCGCTGAGAAAATTCCTTTCATATTACGGAAATCGATTGCGTATTGCAAGTATAGCTCCCGCAGTTTGACTCACTCAATAACTAATCACATTATCCTGTTTTTGGGCTTGAAGATCTGCATCAGTTGAATATCATGATGTCCATAGTTTATCTACCGACATAGACGTCAAAAACACAATGCCAAACATCGGGAGCAAAAGTCTTAACAAATTCGACATGCTCAACCTTCACACTCCTTCCATCGGCTTGTTCCTTGAGCCAGGTTTGGAACATCGCCTCAATCTCCCCCTTCCTTCTTTCCACATCTGCAATCCCGACATTCTCATGTAAATGTAACCATCCATCCTCTCCTAGAATATTCATGGCCGGCTTCCATGTAGGTTCGCTCGTAGGCAAGAAACCACAATTTACATGTTTCACTAAACCAAGGCCCTTTATAGTTTCCAACTTTCTTTCAGCCTCCACATTACTCTCCAAGAACACCACAATCTTTTCGTCTTCAACTTCTTCAACCACTTCCCCCTTCTTCACAACCCTTATCTCCCACCCATTGGCTATCGCCCCCCTCCTTAATCCCTCAACACTCCATCCATTCAATTCCCACCCCACTACCCTTCCCACCCCCATCTTCACATAGCTAAAAACGAAATATCCAATTCCCGCATACAAATCCACCGCCGTCCAATCCCTCCTCTCTTCCTTCCCTATTTCCCTCTTCCCATTCCCACTCTCCATCGAACCAGCATCGTGAAACCCCAACAACCGAGCCTTCTCCTTGACATTCCCCCTACTAAACATAGTCCACCTAGGCGCCCAAACCTGTTCAATCCCATTCTGTTTCGTACTCACCCAAAACGCCTTTTCGAAATCCTCTTCCGTAGGTTCATCACCTTTGAAATCGGGCCCAAAATCTCCATGTAACATGAGTAATCCACTAGGACTTCTCAAAATATTCTCTTCTTCGGATTCTCCCTCCTTCTCTTTCTCGTGAAGAGGTATTCCAGCATTAATAGCAAGATGCGTGAGTTTCTTGCCTTCTTTCTTCGATACACTTTGCAGAATTTGTGTAAAAAATGCTTCTTTTTGGGAAGGAGAAATGAGAGAGAGGAGAGAAACCCAACGTGGCGAGGAAAATGATCCAGAGGGGAGAAGAAGCATGGGTGAGTATATGACCCAGCGCTTGGGGGAGGTGGATACAAGTAAATCGAGAGAAGCTGAGATTTCTGAAAATAATGTGGAAGGGAGTGTTTGGAAAAATGATCGGATGGTGGATTCGATAGGATTCTGAGGTTTAGGTTTTGGGGGACGTTTGGCTTTGGGCGGGGATGTAATATGTGATTCCATGATGAATAGTCTGGGAAATACGAGACTTTGTGGAGTTATGTTTATATTCGAAAATTGTGATCGAAGAAAGAGATAATCTACGATATTTACCTCACGTTTTGCTTCAGTTCAATTTCTAGTGATCTTCAAGGTGTGAGTTTATTGGTACTCGATCACGATCACATGATACGGCAGCCTTCGACATCGCTAAATTTACTAAAACCGCATCTTGCGAGGTCTAAACCCACATCTCATTATGTAAGCCGAGGTTTTGGGACTTCATGTCTATCAAACTCTTCAGTTCCAGAATATTGTGACAAGCCTGAAATTTAGCAGCTTTACAGAAAGTTTGAAATCTTGTGTACTCGTTTCGGAGAGAATTCTGGATACATCAAAGAAGCACAATATGCTGATACTTTATGATCAAAGTTGTACAAGTTGTACAAGTTCAGTCAAAAATCCGTGATACTGCAAATCTCAATGAAGCTATTGATCTCAAAACACTATAGGTTTCGGGAGCTAGAACAGTTTCCAATGTCTACTGTTTCTTCCTGGCTTGTACATATCTCTTGTTGAACTCCCAGTGAGCTTCTGGCAACCTCTCTTCTTTCTACTAACTGTACTTTATACTAGGTAATTATGCCCAGCTTCCGATCAGCTTTGTAGGAAAATTTTGTGAGCATCAAGTATCCTCCTTTCAGAACATTTTCCTTTCAATTTTGAGCACCAATTGAATTTGATTGATATGCTATGGATTTCAGATTTTCAACATCAATCTCTGCCAATGATCTATATACTAGAGTTTTCCAGATACAAGCTAGAGATCTGAAGATCAAAAAGCTTTACCGCACATCTCACATCTTTAAGCTTTCGAGATATTATTCAATCAGCACTCTAGACTAAAATTGGGAAGCCATAAGCTCCAGTGTACCATTTCAGTCTTGAATTGTCTAGAGCGATTTTGACCTTATCTTCCTGAAATTGTTGTTTCCTGTCCTGGACCTCAACTTATATCAGTTTCTTAAAAGGGGAATTTTATCTAGTAAGATCTTACCTAGGTAATATTGTTTCCACGATAAATCCTCCCATCGAAGTTCGAACGTCGAAATGCAAAAGGACGAAATACTATCATCGTGTATCAATTTTCGTCTTCTCAAGTCAGTTGGCTACCATATGCTAGCTAAGCTCCTAGCTAATTAACTTCACTCAAGTCAAGAAGAAAACGAGGGAAACTCCAACTCGTCGCAGAAGCGAACTGTAGCAGTCGCTCGAGAGAGACGATTCGGAATTTCTACAACTTCACTTCAGCTTCTCTTAAGAATACATCTGCATATGCACCAATCAGCTCCTCTCATCCATCCCCCAAGAAAGATCTCGAACTACTCGCTTTCGAAGGACACTATCGCTTCATAAAGGGGTTTCCCTGTGGAGTACAAGATCACTCCACTCTCCGTTCAATATCGTTCAATATTCAAACAAAAACAAACTTCCATAAAAATCTTCTTCTTAAATAAACTATACTCTCAAGCCATATTCGATTTCTCCCCCGTTGCGTCACAAATCTCTGCACACACACACACTAGAAAATTCAATGAAAAATTCAATATCACAAATAGTCTAGAGCGTCTGTATCTAGGAGTTAGAAAAAAGCATCAAGACTTATTTGTATATTATAGTTAACCCGTATCCCGGGATCTCTACTGTGAAATTGTGAAGCTTAGAGTAAGATGGAAAACTTGCTACCTACTAGGTAGATACCTAGGCTTTATGGATTCTTGAAATATATCTCTATTCAATCTCGTCCTATCCATCCATCCATCCATCCTAAACAAATTGGATATAAAACCCAACACTAAACCTAAACCCAACATTAAACCCAACATTAAACCTAAATCAAAATCAAAATCAAAATCAAAATCAAAATCAAAATCAAAATCAAAATCAAAATCAAAATCAAAATCAAAATCAAAATCAAAATCAAAATCAAAATCAAAATCAAAATCAAAATCAAAAGCCAAATACTTCAAATAATTCAAATAATCCACAACTAAAAAATTCTATATATATATACCTCCACAACCCCCTTCCCCTTCCCCTTCCCCAATCCCCTCCCCACTCCCCTCCTCACTTCCATCATCACCAATCCTCAATCCTAACTCCTAACTCCTCACTCCTAACTCCTCAAGAATCCCACAACCTTCTACTACCTACCCACCTACCTACCTACCCACCTACCTACCTACCCACCTACCTACCTACCCACCTACCTACCTACCCACCCACTCACCTATCTACCTCCCTCCTACCTACCTACCATCCCTTTCCTCACGCCCATCCCCATCCCCCATTTCCAATAAAAACACAAAACACAAAATACACCTCCACACACCTCCACACACCTCCACACACCTCCACACACCTCCACACACCTCCACACAAGTTACTCACTCCAGTGCACTCTATATAAATCCCCATCCTCCCACCCAATCAGCAATCCCTAGCCCTCAAAGAATCCACAACATCCATTCCTATTGTGCCGCATGCCGTACTTGTACTGCCTACATACCTAGGTACATACAAGTAATGGAAATATTCACTTCTTCCAACTCCCATCAACTCCCATCAATCAGAATCAATCAGAATCAATCTTCAAGTGCTACACATACCATCCCATCACATCAAACATTTCAAAACCATCACACAATTAGCAACCAGATTTTAATATTTAAAAGATTTTCATTCAATTCTTTCTCTTCTACTCTTTCTATCCACTCTCCTCTCCTAAATGCCATTGCTTAATCTGTGTTACATACAACTAACTGTTCACATCGGGTATTATTCTCAAGTCGCTCGCTCCACCTAACAAAAAAAAAAAGACTAGTATCACAATACATATCATTCCCATTCGCATGGCCATCCATCCACGCAACCATCTATCCACCACTCCCAATTTCCCTCCTTACCCAACCTCAGAGTTGATACCTCTCTATCAACTCCGTCTTTCATCCACAAATCCAGTGAAGAAACCTCTTTTGAGAGAATCTTGTAAGAAAACTTAACAAAAAAAGTAAAAAAAGTGATATAAAAGTGTGATGGAGAGTGCTTAGCTAGCTAAACCCAGCAAAAAATCGACAGATATTGCCTCACCATCCAACGCCTCCTCCGAAAACACGCTTGAGAGAAATGAAAAGGTGAGATTGAAAAATAAAGGGTAGAGGCGTTGTTCTAGAAAGTTTAATGCATTCAAAAAGATTCGTCCATTCCGAGTTTCTTCAAAAGCATTAAAGGCTGTAGTGGCTAATGACCACCAAGAGCGCTTATCCTAGCTCCTGCAGGGCGGCCGAGTAATCCTCCTGGCTTTCCACTCATGCTGTGTCGTAGGCTTCCAGTGTCGCTTCGGCCACCAAGTTCCTCATCGCTGTCTTCGATGATTCTGGTTGGTAAGTCATCTCGGACATGGTATTGCTGGCTATGTCTTTCGGGTGTAGTGACAGAGGAGCTAGCGATAGACATGGCGGTGCTGGATCTGTGGCTGAGATCTGGAGTTGGAGGAATGCTGGAACCGCGACCGCTTGGATGAAGCATGCTGTCTTCCCCTGATTGTTCACCATCACTGGCCATTGTTGAAAGATTGCTTTCACGATGTCTTCGTTGCTCCCTCATGGCAAGTTCCTCAGCTTCGGCATCCGCATCATGAGCCATCATCAGACCCTCAACAGCTGCTGCACATTGATCGCTAATGTTTCGGATGATGTGAGCAATGGCATCAGTCTTGTCTCGAAGGTGACGATCGGCAACATCGGCAATGCTGATTGCACTGTAGCGTTTACTATTTCGTACGCTACCAACTAGTCTGGACTCCATCTCAGGAGTCATATCATCGCCAGATCGGCTGATTCGGTGGGAACGTGAGGGTGTACGAGACGAAGCACGCGATGATCCACGCTCGGAAGGTCCTCTGGATGTGGGTCTCTTGCCTTCGGCCTTGCCCTCCTCGGCAATCTCGCTCATCATTTCTCCCTCTTCTTGGTCGAATTCAGCATCGAGATACTCAGTGATATCTGGACTCTTCTGGATAGTGCGGACCAAGTGCTCCAAGTGGTGAGATTGGCCACCGATAAGACTGCGGAGATGTAGCACAACTCGCTGTGCCTCATCTCGTTGTCGCAGTAGGGTGGAGTTGGTGCGTTGAAGGTCTGCAAGCTCTTTCTTGTTGCGCTTGCGTTCACGCTCGAGTTCTTCAGCAATCTCTTGTTGGAGAACAAGCGCTTCGAGGGCATCATCACGCTGCTTTTCTGTACCAGAGAGACGGGTGCTGAGACGAGCTGCGTCGTCTTTCTGTTGGTCAATAAGGCCGGTAAGACGTCTGTTTTCCCGTTTGTGGGTTTCAATCTTGACCTTAAGATCTTGAGTCTCCTTAGTAAGTTGCTCAGCAAAGGCTTGGAACTTGAGGAATTGTTGTTTCCAGCTTTCCAGTTCTTCAACCAAGAAATTATTTCTCTTGGTGACTTTGCCGAGCTCTGTATCCATGCGACCCTTGAGGTTGATGAAATCTTGCCATGCCTCAAGCGCATCTCTGGAGTATTGATTTCTCTCGCGTACAATCTCATTCAGATGTCTCATAGAAACCTTAGTCATTAAGGGTTTCTTTTGAGCTCCTCCAAATACGGCCTTGATTCCGGTATTTCGTCCCTGAAAAGAGTTAGTGCATTCTAGAAAAAGCATGTTCAAATTTTACTGACCATCTTCTCACAAACATGATCCATCACGGCCATAGTAGCATCTTGATTCCACCATTCTGGGTCTTGAATAGACTCGACTTCACCGCGCATAACAATGATTTGACCAGCTGGAATTAATTTACCACCGCCATAAGCTGAGCGTAGATGCTGTGGTACACCAGAAGGTGTGACATCACCGTTGAGAGCTTGAGTAATGCGATTGACCATCTTTGTGCGTTGACCAGCAGTCAAAGCGGTAGGTGGGCTAGAGGTTAGAACGAAGTTGCGATCCAAATCCACAACCAAAGCATCAGTGGGTGCGGTGAATAAGGATCGACATTCTGCTGTGATTCCAAGAATGTATGGCCCAGGCTCCTGAACAAGTTCTTGCGCGTGTCTTGCATGAACAACTGGAACATAAAGGCCACTCCATTCGTAAACTCGAACAAAGTATCGAATAGTCTCTGAAGCCACTGTGAGCATGGCAGGGTAATGGGAGACGAAGATGATCCGACGAGTGGGTGATAAAGCTGCTTCAATTACTCCTACAATGTTAGGAATAGATAAGCAAGAGAACAATGGCCACATGGCGAAGTTCTGGAAGCCCGTTGGAGAGGATGGGAATTGGTAACAAAGCGCGTAGTCCTTCATGTCAATTCGTACGAGATCATTGAGCCTGGGAGCTGGAAAGCTCAATATTCTCGAGACCTCTTCCGCGTGGAAAAGATTGGTAGCTTTGTTCCAATGAATCCACATTCCTCGGAGGTAGTCACCTAGCAGATTATACAATGGGTATCTGGAAAGGAAAGACAAGCAGTATGGGATCCAGTAAGTTTCGTCTGCCGAGTCGTAGAAGTCCGATTCTGTCCTTCTTCTCAAATCGCGAATTGTCTCTGCACGCTTCTCATCTGCTCGGGACCAAACTCGTAATGCGATACCGTACAAAGTATGCGAAGAATCTTGCTGAAGAACGAAGGAATGGTGAACGCAATGAGGTTGACTACGTCCTGTACAGATTTCGACATCGTGAGGGAAGCATGCCTACTGTCAATTAGTAAAATCTTACCAAGGACTCATTTCAATCCTTACCCTCATTGCAGAGTGGAGAGCTCTGGCGATTTCATTATCTTGCTCCAGTCGAGGACTGCTACCGAGAATCTCAGGAAGCCAAAATTGACCCACGGCGCCTTTCATATGTTGAATCTTTCCTTGCGCTGGAGCTGGAGCCTTCACCCATTGTGCTGGTTCTCGACCAACACCGCATACCATGTAGGCATGAGTGAGGGTTTTTGGTGTGCGAGCTTGAGGTTTTGCGTTGAGTGAAGAAGGAATGGGTTGTGTAATTCTCGAGTGGAGAGATGAAGTTCGGCTAGGAATTATGAGGTTGTGATCCTGGTTATTTTCCCGAGTGCTAGGGCGCTCATCACCGCGGTCTCTGGTTCTGGGTCGAAGGAAATTGGATGAACTTGTAAGAGATGGAGCCATGGTTGGAGATTTCAAGAGAAGTTACGACTTCTCTGATTGAATAATCCGAGTATGACGCTCCTCTGAAAGAATAGAAGACAATTGGAAAGAATACTGAAGATATGTCGCGAAGCCGATAGATGCCGACAAGAATAGTATGGTCGTAGAAGCGTTGAAGAATCAAAGGAGTGTAGTATATTGAGTATATTGCGTGAATTGATTATATCATTCGACCATGGAAATTCACTCTTTTTTTCTTGGAAACGAAGTCTCGAGCTCTTGACGTTTTGCAGTGGCCCCCTTTTTGGTACAATGTGTGTTTCTTGTTCCCTTCGTAGTCCAGGTTGGTAGAATTGACGATGGCACCTTTGATATCTTGATCCTACCTTTCTGCTGCTTTCTGCAAATTGCAGATTGTGGTGCAGTCACGAAACTTCAAGATTGAAAGAATGAAAGATAGGAAAACGAGTGAATGTAGGGAAAGGAAAGGAAGAAATCCAGATGATGAATAGATATGGTAGACCAGCAAGCAAGCAAGCAATCAAGCAAGCAGGCAAAGGGCAGGTAAGGAAAAGCAGGCAAAGTAGGTAGGTAGGCAAAGGACCCAAAAGAGGAGCATGCACGGAAGGTTAAAATTGACCAGGGGAGGGAGAGAGGAAAGCATTAAAAGCGAAGCTCATGATATTATTTATTATTTATTATCTTGGTAGGTATTGTTCATTAATTATGATTTATCATCCATTAATTATGTATCCCCAGTCCCAAAAGGGATTTAGCGTGGTTTTAGTTTTAGGGTGCGAGGTGAGGGTCTAATATAATTGGGTTAAGATTTAGGAAGATTCGAAGAGTGGGTCGATGTTCAGGAGATTGTATGGAAAAAGAAAAGCTAATCATTAGTATACTAGGTAGTCAACCGTCAAAATGAATGAGTGATTGATTGAAAGATCGTATCGTATACTTTTGATGCCGATGATAAGTCATCTGTCTAGATAGTATCTACCGAGTGGGCAATCAGTAGTAGTATTTACATATATAATATATCATCACAATTATATAATCACAATTATATAATCACAATTATATAATCACAATTATATAATCACAATTATATATCCCTATTGAGTATATCTTTTCAAGTCTTTCCCTGTGATAGTAGGTAATCATGAGTAGTGAGTACAGTGATGGAGAGAGAAAGGTCAGGAAATTCCAAGGAAAGCGAAGAGAAGAAAGGAAAAGAACGACGGCCAAAAGAAATTCCCGGAAAAGTAAATCAATCCCCTCTCCCAAAATAAAATCACACTCAAACATTTCCACCACCCTATTCCACATCAAGGCATTGTTATTGTTCAATTGGAAGATGTAATTGGAGAATGGCGAATGGACCCAAATGCAGTGACACTGTGACGGGTAGCAAAATCGAGGGGTGCTTTGATGTTTCTTGATGTTTCTTCTCCATTTCCCGTACCATTTATATTCATATCATACATTAGTGTGATGTGTACTTACATTAGTCTCATGCGCGATATTGCAGCTGTTTGTATCTTTCAACTTTGCTCCATCAATGGCCCATGGGAGATCAAACAAGAGAAGCAGAAGAAGAAAATGTATCCAATACCCAATCCCCATATCTCCTCCCACTTTCTACCTCCCTCCTCCAATCGATTCATCATATCACAATCATCAAAAGGAACGAAATCTCGAACGGTTCGCTTTCATTTATCCATCAACCCTGCCCTCGTTCACGGGATGTTTCCCTTCCCAGCTTCTTCCCCCTTGCTCTAGTCCATAACAGGGTCGACACAACTTTACCAAATATCGCAACGATAATCTGCTATTATACGAAGGAGAGAGTCGAGACGTACCAACGGATACACATCCAACACAGACAAACATTATTGGGAAAGGGAAAGATTCAGCTCATGGCCGTTTCTAGGTTTGCCTCAGAAGGTATTTATCCATCAAATCTCCCCTCAATTTCTGATATATGACACAAAAATCTTAACTCATGCGCAAACACGCCCGGACGCGTAGTACTACTACTACTACTACTACTACTACTACAGTACTACTACTACTACTACCACCACCACCATCACCACCACCACTACCACTAACGTACCGTCCGTCTACAAAACATCAACCTATATCGTGGTCAACATGTGGTTTTCCGCCTTCAAATTTGATTACTCCGGACTTCGTATGGATGTGCGAATGTAACCAATGATCCAAAAGGAACTCTAACTCTTTTCCAACTGGTCAAGGGTCAAATCCAGGCACGGATAGCAAACTCAGGTACGCCCATCCCATCATACAGGGCCGCCACACAAGCCCATTCACAGTGCACACAAGCACAAGCACACGCACATGAGTCTTACTTGAAGCACAATTGATATGAATCGAAGCTCCGTAGTGTCTCCGCACATGTGGCCTTTGTTATTATTGTCATCGGCAGTCAATCAAATTTCCCCGACACGAGTGGACTTCTGGAATTCTCCTTTGGGCCATTTAAGATTTTGGTATTCAAACTAACCATTTGGAAAATGAAAACTGCTGCCAAAGTTGATCTGTGCTCATTATTGGGATCCATTGGATATCTACCAAGTATCTACTGGGCCCTTGCATGTGTTTGATTTTGATCGCAAATTAATATACAAATCGAGGCTGGAACACCGGAACAAGACTACCTCTCCTATACATTTTCAAGAGGGGAAGACAATTGACGTTGGGCAATGGGCAATGGGCAATGGGCAATGGACAATGAGCAATGAGCAATGAGCAATCCAAGAGCCCACTGTTGGTTATTCGGAACAAAATAAAAATCCTTCCCAAAGCAGCAACCGTTGAACCATGGATCATTGATACGGCTCCGGTCGGTACCAAACTCGAGACTTGACACTGACCTCGATTCGTCACCATCCCGAAGTTCTTTTATATTAATATTTGAACAAGTCAATAACTTTAATTCATTACAAATTAACATACTTCTTGCATGAGTCTTTCGTCTCCAGATTTTGCAACTAAGCATGAAATTCTCTCCCTCATCTACCAGTCTCAGTGACAGCAATACCGGTCGGTCAGCACTATCAAAAACATTCGTATCACGCGTGTCACGGTATCACGACACAGATATCACGCACGCATTGACCCAACCAACCCAAATAGTTCTTTTGATCCGCGTCCATGCAAAGCCCACAGATGGCATGGAGATTGCCACCACCGATTCACCTATGTACATATTTATCGAACCTTATCGCCTTAATACTTTGTCGCGGCAGTTTCCAAGAGAGAGTGGCAGCTCGGCATTTCAACAAGACGCGAAATGCATCAAGGATGAAATCATGTAGTCATGATTCAGTTTTTCATGCGCTATAACCATGTGATTGAGGGTTCGGAATTCACGGTACAGAGTGAACGTCTCCCAAGTACAATTTTTTGGTCGATTTTTTGGCCCGACATTGCCCCAAGATCGCTTAGATACCTTGGTGAGATAAAAAAAAAATCGAGTCTAGCATCAAGGGATCTCCCCAAGTTTCCGCATCTAAACATGCGGGCAACAAGTCTAGCCGGCGACGGCGAATAATGGCACATTTCATGATGGTAGAACCATGTGCGCCGAGGCTGCGCGACTTCTTCATTTGAGAACTAATAGCTGAGTAGTGGGTACTCCCTCAATCATGTGTGGAGAGTATCAAGTAAAAAGCTCCTTCGCGATCTTTTCATTCCTAAGTAAGGATATGCTTGCTCATGACCAGTGGCACCTCCAATTACTACTACTACAAACTTTTGATCAGCAATCTCATTGGCCAAGCTAAATCACAGATCTGAACATCCAAGAGTCATGGGTATCGAATAAACAAGCTACCAGCCTGCATATTGGTCACATTTTGAACATCAGATGAAATGGATGGTGACAGTATGACTTCTGACAGCTTGTGGCGGCATGCAATTCTTAACAGTACATTATCGTATGATGTTTCTGTCTGGTTCATTTATATTGAGTCGTATTCGTATCAATCGTCCCAACTTCCAGGCGACTGGATTACCCCCTCGCGGTCGTCCACAATATCGATTTATGCTCCGAAGCAGATTCGTCTACCCCACGACGGTATCATTATTCCTGTGCTCTAGATAGGGTTTCCTTGTTGAGCCGCAGTCTAGCAACAGCAATATTGAGTAAGAGGGAGGAATACATGAGCATACTAATACAAAAATCCCTGAATCAAGACGGTTAAGATCCGCACGACATAAGGATTAGAACACGACTAGACTACGCAGCCTTGTCTTTAATATATGTAGTAAAAACTTTATCTCGATCGATTCATGACGGATGAAAGTTTCTTTCTTTGATAGGTATGTAAAGACGATTGATTTTCGTTTTTATATTGGGGCGGGGTTGAGGTCTGACATCTCTAACCGAGGGACTCGTCAGCTCAGATATCGTTTGTTTGCATCTCGAATATTCAACTGATATGTCGTTGATGTCTTTGCTATACTCTGTAGATGCCAGTACTGGACTCATACAAATTCGAGTATGGGGATTTCAGGACCTGGATTTGTATGGATACGATTATTCGAAAGAGTAAACCATTGGTATTATCCTTAGCTATGTTGCAGAGGTCATTGTTAACTCCAAGAAGCCACTTCAGCAAATCGATGGGTAATATGTTAATTGTTAATCGGGAGTATTGATGAGTACTAGGAAGGATTGTGAGGGTATGCAATTGAATATACACTTTTGACAACAGAGAGGTCCAGATAAATGTTGAGCATTCTATTGCCTATAAATTTTCGAGGACAATTCAGAGACTACAGTGATACCACCTAGATCTTTTCAATTGCATTGCATGGATATAAATGTTGAGCTAAGATTATTTTTTATATCGTAGAATTATCATATCGTAGTTGTCTTTGGAAGCTATCTAAATTGAACACGATATCTAAAACCAATTAGACTAAAATGCCTCAGCGAGAAGCACATGAACGAACGAACTACTTACTACTAATAAAACATTGATTCCATGTCCGACAGCAAGAATATCACAGAATCATGGTGACAATTTCGCGATGTGCAACATTCGTTCCTCTTCATTGATTGGATCACATCCCTTATCTCACGTGCTTCAATCAGCCTAATTTCTAATCGCCCTCAAGACTTTGTAATATAAGATTTGATGAAACACATCTTCCAGATCAATAGGACCGCTGGCGCAACGGTAGCGCGTTCGACTCCAGATCGAAAGGTTATCCGTTCAAATCGGGTGTGGTTCAATACCTCCTATGTTGATTGTTTTTTGTGCTTTTTTTTTGGCTCCATGATTGATAGTGATGTATGTGTTGAGTGAGAATTTTACTCGAAGGGTGATTGACTCGAGAAGTTAACGGATGTGTGCGATGTTTTTGCTTGCTTGCTTTTTTGGGGGGGGATAAGTGGTGGATTTGTTTTGGTGTGGGTTCGGGGGATTGTCGGGTAGCGTCGGTGGGCGTGAGGAAGTGAAGTGGTTTTGCTTAGGTTTTGTCAAACCACAACGAATGGTTTGAAATACCACGAATATCTACCATCTATTTCCTTGCAAAATGGCATTACAATTGTCCAATCTTCACTTGGATATTGTATTTGGTATATCCGGATTTTTCTCCGATGACATTGCAATATGCAAATGTCTAGGAAGTATATACTGTCTTAAGTAAGCGCAGCCAATCTTGTACGATGTGAATGTCACTCATACCTCAAGTACAAGTATGAGCTCATATCACATTTTGCTTTTGATATATAAACCTAGAGAGGCTTCGTCAGCTCTCTAGATCATCCCATATCTTTCTCCTCATCCTTTCCTTCTCCAGGAAATCCTGCATCTGCCGGCAGTTTTTCCTCTGCGCGGCTAATCACAAGCAATTCAAAAGTCGTTTCATATGTGTCTGTATATGTGCGTAATTAATGTTGGGGTAAGTTCCATCCTTCGGTATTGCAGTTGCCAAGTACTATCCATCGCAATAATATCTTCTAAGGGCAATCACCAAGCAAATATTCCTCTTACCTTCCCGTTGAGAAATATTTCTCCGACGGTGGAATGTCATTAACGAAAAGGATGTTCCAATCAGCTTTCTGGCATTACTGTTCTTGTATGACGAATTGCATATGTCTTTGATCCTCCCCTATATCGCCAAGATGGCGCTCCTGTAGGACGGGCATGGAGAATCTCAATTCTACATGGTTTCGACAGGTATCCCAGGCGCTTTGATATAGGAGCACGCCTGTGATTGTGGAAATATATCCTCAAAACCAATCCAAATCATTTGGACGCGTGTACCTTTGTCTTGGGATGATCCTCAATATCCTCCAAAATCAATCACCTACTCGATTCCGTCGACGTCGTTCGCGGGAAAAGTATATCCTGTCTGGATGAATTGGAATTTGCCTCGCTGGGAAGATCGTGAAAGCCTTGGCGCTGTCGACATCAAGATGTCATTTCGTTTTGCACGCTGGCATCTGAAAGACGTGATTCAGGATGGTTTTTTGCTATGAAGCTTTTGACTCGGGTCAAAATTATGTGTATATATATGAAGAACATCGTCCTGTAGAAATAGAAGAATCCATCAGCTCATCAACTTCTTTTCTCCTGAGTACTTTATTCACCATGCATTTCAAACGTCTCACCATCCCCACGGTGGCCTTCTTGGTTGCTGTGCAAGCACATCCGGGACATGACATTAAGGAAGAAATTGCTCATATTGCAAGAGCTCATGAATTCCACAAGAGAGATATCAGTAGCTGCTACTCCAAGCTCAAGGCTCGAGGTCATCATCAACGCACCACAGATAGAAGACACGAGATCCTCCAAAACGAGCGAGCCAAGCGTGGTCTTCCCACTGGTAACCTCTCATTCACACGCTAATTCTCTATCTCTCAACCCAAGCTAACTATTCCAGACACCTCCATCATCAAACTCCGCGATCTCCCCGAACTCTCCGCCCGCGACTCCGGCACCGTCCTAAACACCAGCCACCTCTCCACCACCGCCTACTCCCCCACCGACAGCTACAGCGACATCTTCACCGGCAACAATTCCTGCATTCTCGTCCCGGAAGTAACCGAAGGCCCCTTCTACGTCAGCGGGGAATACATCCGGGCCGACGTGCGCGAGAGCGCCACGCAATCGGGCATCGATCTCATTCTCGATATCCAAGTCATCGATACGGCTACCTGCGAGCCCGTCCCGGACGTGTACATCGATTTCTGGTATGCGAATAGCACGGGAACGTATAGTGGGGTGACGGATGCGTCGGTGGCGGGGAATATTAATGCGACGTTTGCGAGGGGCATTCAGGCGACGGGGGAGCAGGGCGCGACTCAGTTTACGGCGTTTTATCCAGGGCATTATCAGGGGAGGACCCAGCATATTCATGTTGCTACTCATGTTGGTGGAACGTAGGGTTTCTCTCTCTCTCTCTCTCAATCTCAGAAAAAAATCTTGGTATATGGAAAGATTGAAAGATGCTGATGATATAACACACAGAGCTTTCCCAAATGGCACATATCAAGGGTCAACAGTCTCGCACATCGGCCAACTCTTCTTCGATACCTCGCTCTCGAATCAGATCGAGGCATTGGCCCCTTACTCAACAAATCCCAATCCAGGATCAACTACTAATGCTAACGATGGAATTTTTCGTACGTCATCTATTTCTCTCCTCATTCACATTCCAAGTCCCAATTTCATTCACTCCCTTTCCCACCTCTCTCCTGTATTTCACCAAAAAAACATCTTCGCAGCTAACACCCTCCTTCTCTCCAGTCCAAGAAGCCGCCCTCGGCGACCCCGTCGTCGAATATTCTCTCCTGGGTTCAACTCTCTCTGAAGGCCTCTTCGGCTGGATCGCCTTCGGTATCGATCCTACTCGCGCTGGCTCTATCCAAGCTGCGGCCGCGTTGACATCGAATGGGGGTGTACCTGTTGCTGGCGGTGGTGGTGGACCGGGAGGACCTCCTCCTAATGGTACGTTTCCCGGGAGACCGAGACCGTCGACTAGTGGAGCGGCGACGCTGACGAGTAGTAGTGGTGTAGGGACGACGACGACTGTTTGAGGAGGATGAGGGATGAGGGGAGGGGAGAGAGGAATGGAATGGATAGGCGGGTAGGGGTTTGAAATGGAATGGAATGGTGAAGGTGGAGGTTTGAGCTAGTGACGAGGAATTGAAATGGTGATGAAAATGGGAATGGGAATGAGAGATTTTTTCGCTAAAGCAAGGAAGCATTTTTCCATTCATTTCCACACAGGCTGTGAGATACCTATCCTCTGGAACATCCATCCCATTTGGACTATTCTCGATCATCTCACTTCCTATTTCAAACACACGTTTTTGGTGATACTTTGAAAAGGGGATGGATGGGGTGTGTTAGTTGAGGTTTCGAAGTCACTCGTTTGTTTGGGGTTATGTAGGTAGTTTTTGAAATTATAACTAATGTTTCTATTACGTGTATGTTTTTATTATATATATGATTTTTGGAATGGAATGGAATGTTGTCATTATAGCTTTATATATTAGGAATCTATCTTTGGAGGTTTGTATAGAGATTATCTATGTTAAATTATTTAAAAAGAGGGTGGATTATTAAATATATTCATATAAAAAAATCTATTTCTTTCTTTATGTATTTAAAATCAGTTATCGGGGAATAAGAATCTTTTAACTACTAGTATAAATTTTTAGAATTTTTATTTTTTTTATTTTAAGAATTTTAAATTTCTTGTAATTCTTAATCTTTTGATTATTTTTTTATGATAACTTGTATTGATATAAATTCTAATTATGATAATTGAATATAGTATAATATATAAGATCAATCCTTAAATCCTTGATCTTTATTATACTTAAATTCTTATTATTCTTATTACTCTTATTTTTCTCGGAGTCTCGGTATTCTCAAAGGTCCGCAGTTTCAAATCACATGACATTCGAGTTAAAAACGTTATAATGTTAACGATCCTCCTCCACGCAGAGGTTAAATGATGTGCCTTGTCGAAATGTCTGGATCCGCTCCCTCACCGCGAAAAGGAGTTCGGACATCGATAGGAAAGGCTTGCGATGAATGTAGGCGACGTAAGACTAAGTGCAATGGTGGCTTGCCCTGTGATACTTGCAGGAAGTATGGTGGAACATGTCACTTCCGATCTTACGTTCGGCGACGAAAGAAGGGCAAAGCATCCTCTTCCCGCGAACATTGTGAACCACAGGCAGAGGAGGATGAAGGAGTCGAGAAAAACTCAGAGGTGTCTCAACAACCTCTATTACCTAGCATATTACCCGGCGACGAGCAGTATGGCGATCATATAACAGCCACCGACAACAGTTGTCTATCGTCATCACCTCAACTATATTACGGCCCTCCGTCCAATTTTGCATTTCTGCAACAAATATATCAGCAGCTCAAGTCCATTGCAAAGGCTCCTTTCAGTAGTACCAACCCTAGAGCAGATGACGGCGATACGGCTCTAGACTGGTTCGGCTATCGACGACTTTTTTTTGGGAATACGTCTTCTGATCTCATATCAAGGAGTTCAACACAGATGCTGATTGTGCCGGAACATCTTGCGAACAGCTTTGTCGACCTTTTTATATCAACTCTTGGGCCATTCTTCCCATTCATCTCACGGACGCGAATAGAGGGAATGCTTCAAACATTCTACTCTTTCCCAAACACTTCGAGCGGTAGCGCTCTAGAGCGCGGTATCCTTATGGCTATTTTAGCTTTAGGAGCGACCTTGACAGAGCACGTGCAATTAGGGGAAGATCTCTTTTTAAGAGCAAAATCTGAAATGCATACCATTGAAGATCTCGTTAATGTTCAAGCTGTTCAGCTGCCCTTGTTTTTGATAAGTTTAACTTTGTCAGATATCTTGATTTGAGTTATAGACTAACCTCCGATCACGCCCACTATCAAGCAGTAGTTGGACGTATAAATTCTGCGTATTTACATCTCGGCACCTCAGTCCGAAAAGCTCATGCGGCCGGTCTGCATAGAGCAGCCTCGTCGCTTTCAGTCTCTGAGTTTAAAGAAGAGAGAGTCGAGACATTCTGGTCTCTGTACTCATTCGAATGGTATACACTAGCCTCAAATGTATATGTGCCAATAATTTAACTTTATAGTAGTATGACATCCTTTAGTCTGGGGAGACCGGCGGCCTTGTCAGAGAATACTATATCTGTAGGCTATCCTACTAAACCATCATTCTTACGGACTTGGGTGGAAATTGCATCCTTAGCATCTACAGCAAGTCACACTGTCTACAGATCAGGTGGTATCCACTTCAAGACTAACATTGAAGCCGCTTGGGATATACATCGCAAATTACAAGCCATAAAACTCACTCTTGAAGACAAGTTGCAATTTGACTTACAATCCTCAGCTCATCCTACTCTTGAACAACTGTTCTTGTCCAATTTTCACAATCATACTCTCATCCTAACTTTTCGACCATTCTTGATCTTTCACATCAGACAGCAGACTGCTGAAAGAGTGTCGGCTTCAGAGAATATCACCCCACCGTGGCTTCTTAAAGCATGCCAAGTGGCAGTCTTTGCCGCTCAAGAGCTGATAGCTTTTGCTAGCAGAGCTGCGAAGGCGAATTCTTTAGTAAATGTAAATGCATTTCAAGCTTCTCACCCTCGATTCAGCACCTCAAGCATGCAAATCAACTTCGCTAATCATTCTAGAATTTGAGATACAACGCTTATTACATCGAGAGCGCTTGCTTTGTACTTGTCTGGGACACCTTGAGAGATAAAGATACCACAGACAAGAACTTCTATTTTATCAATACTGCCCTTTACCATCTTCGGCAGATGATACCTTCGGAAGCCATTTCATGCAGTGTTTTCGCTATTGAGCGGATGTTGTCTGCAATATCGCAACTAACATCCGAGGCTACAGCAAGTGCTCATCAAGCCAAATCTTCACACTCTGTCCTGGATATGGAAAGTCTTGACTCCGAATTATTACAACAGCCGTCAACCGATTGGATGCTGGACATCATAGAGTCGCAATTGAGTGTGGATGATGCTGCGTGGGATTTTAATTCATGGCCGCTTGATCTTGGCTTATTTGTATCTTGATTTTGGATTCGAAATTTCACGTGGGAGGTTGGGTAGATTCAGAAGTAGCGCATATTGCACTAGTGAATTTGATACATTTTCGACTTCGAGTCACAATCTTTTTCTATGCTAATCACTTTATTATCACATAACTCAAGAGTAGCATTGGTACACTTTCGCATACTGGGACACCGATGGGTGGAGAACGTATGATTAGTTGCTTTTACTCAACAGCTACCAATACACTAGCAAGCAAGGCCTAATTGATTTCCGGTCGAAAAAGATGTAAGGTTAGAGGGAAGCGAGGAACTTGATGAGGCGCGATGGAAAAAAAAAGCGGCGGTAGGTTGTTTCACATTCATGAATTTTCAACAAAGCATAACAAAAATCGCCAACTGCTCAATGATATATAAACGAAAATTTACAGCCAGTCTATCTAACATCTTCTCAGAGTTAAAGAACGGGTTCTCTTAAAAAACAAAATATACAGGCGCATACTGGGAACAGTTGAGATCCTCTTCTGTACGCAATTTTAATGACATTATGACATACAACTTGCTCCAACAGGATTTGAGTATGAGAATGAACCATTCCATCTAATCGGACGACTCATTCTAGTGACTACTCGTAGCTACTAGAAATGACGATGGATACTGACCGCCAGAATGGATGATGTGACGACCTACGTTGTAGTTGGAAAGGGTGTCTCGCAACTTCTCAAATTCGGGTCGAATCCCGTAAAATCCGCTGACCTCCAATGCCATTGATTCGTCTTTGTCGAATATCATGCCCCCTGGCCAGAGCGAGATTTGCAGCTCCACAATCTCATTCTTGCTAAGCTTCTCTTCATGGTCATGAGGATGCCAGACATAGGCATCAGAAAGAAGTTTTCGCTGACTTGAGGAAAGTCCAGGCTCAGGCAATGTAGCTCTGTGCGAGGCTCGCAACCGACCATTGGGGCCAACATACCTCCAGATATTGTCCTTTGGGATATCTTCGGGTTTTGTACCTTCAGGTAGGTCTTTGAATGGGATGTTGAAGTACTCCAATGCGTTACCCTTGGAGTCTAGCTTTCGTAACAAGACAAAAACGTCCATGTCATTGTGATCTGGAGTAGACATAAAAAGTCGCACCTTAGAGAAACCAGAAAGTTCTGTGTATTTGTCGAATTTGAATTCAAAACGGCTGAAGTTACCGCCCCTTGCTTCTGCATCATAGCTCGTGGAGCAGACTGATTCGATAGGATGCATCGATAGATGATTCGTGGCTGTATCGAGATAGAAATTCTGATACTGAAATTCTGGTGGTGGGTAAGTGGTGACTGGTCGGTTGACTACATTAGGCCTGTTGTAACCCAACAAAGACAAGCGAATTCGGGGAGTGTTTTCCCATCCATTGTTGGCAGAAATCATGAAATGATCAAAAAATCTTTGTAAGTCGTCGTTGCTGTCTGACTGATATAGATCGTGCCATTCTTGAGTAGTATGAATCCGTAACCTATGAAGACTGATTAGCACTTACTCTGGTAAGGTAGGTTACTTGCTGCTGAATTCTTGGCGTACCATTTTTCAGACGAGGATGACAAGAGATATCCACGAAAAGAACCCTCAGTATGTAGACCAGTCGAGTAACTGGCTGTAGCATACATTGGTACGTTGATTCTGCCAAGCTTGGGTTTCTTATCTTCCCAGTACCAATTCCATAGCGGATATTTATCTACCATAGCACACACATCTTCTCTTTGGTTCTTGCCACCGAAAGTAGAAAACACTTCATTCCAGAAGGCGCGATCTGGAATACCTCCCCGACAAATTGATTCGCGGTAGAAATCTCCAAGCCCTTCCCATGGCGCAATAGCCTTGAGATGAGGCGGGTTTTCGGCAGCTATGAACCTAGACAAAATTAATCAACAAGAAGTTGGTTAGAAGCAGAGGATAGACTACCATTGGGCTGCGCCGAGCCAGGAGTTCCCCGCGAGTGCGACAGATCCGTTGCACCATGGTTGAGCAGCAATCCATTCAATCGTATCATAGCCGTCACGACCCTCCTAATTTTCGATTATGTCAGTGCTACCACAGTTGATTTGTGGTAGATACACCTACTTGAGTTCCGAAGACCTGTATGTCTCCATGTGAATTGAAGGCTCCCCGAGCATCAACGTTTACAACAACATAGCCTCTTTTGCACCATTCTGCCGGATCAGGGCCCTCAAATTTTTCCAAGCCACTCGTAGCTGCTAACGGGATACCAACGCGCGAGGGGAACATATTGAGTAAAAAATGGCCTAAGTAAAATATTAGCATTCCCAGAATAGCACCCTGCATATCTGATAGAAACACTTACCACTGCCGGTCTTACCATAAGGACTCCACGGAAGCAATGCGGGCTGTGGAGAGTTGTCACTTTCCAAGGCGCGGAACACATCTCCATATAGTATCACTCCATCTCTCAGCTTGATTGGTACATCTTTCTCCCAGATCAGGTCGATCGGCAGTGGTCTTGTGCCCGTAGCTTGCGTCCAACCCTTTTTCAATATACATTTTTCAGTGGTGAAAGCGTATCTCTCGACGAAGTCGCCAGCTTTGACGAATTTGACTGGGCGATTCACTACAGAATGAGACATACTTCAAGATTGGAGTAGCAAGGAAGGGCTAAGTGAAGGCTACTAAAGGAAATGGGAGAGGATTTATATGTTATTTTCCAGCCAGCGCAAAGACCAAATGTTATTCCAAGATATGGCAACAGCCATATCTTAGGCCCACACCTCTGTGGTCTATGTAGTTCCGGTTTGTCATGCAAAAGCTTAAGATACATTCATTTAGTAACGAAAGCACCGTTGTTTCTTCTCTTGGATCGTTGAGTGGACTATGATCTACTCCGCACGGAAATGTCCGCAAAGAATTCCAAGTTTCTACACTTGTTTCACAGGGTTTGGCTGTTTTCTGGGCTATGCATATTGCATGAGGTCGATGATCCGGAAATGTTATACGGAATTACGGAATTATGGATTTCACAATGAAACTTTGTGGTATTTGATTATGATTGATGATCCGGGAATATTGAACGGAATTATGGAATTATGGAATTATAGATTTTGCTGTGAAACTTTGTAGTATGTGGTTGTAGTTGACTACTTAAAAATATTCGATGGAATTACGGAATTACGGAATTACGGAATTATAGAATTATGGATTTCGGAGTGAAACTTTGCGGTATGTGATTACAGTTGACGATCCAGAAATATTCAACAGAATTACAGAATTATGGATCTATAGATTTTGCAATAAAACTTTATAGTAATAGTCGGCTTTCAAAATTCTATGTACATGAATATCCTGAGAAATCGTACAAAAAAAGAAAGGATAAATATGACGTTGCAAATAGTAAAAACAAGGAAGAAAAGATGAGATGAGGGAGATGAAAGATGAAAGATGAAAGATGAAAATGGATACCGCGGGATTGATTTATGGGAGAAGTTATAGACTGATTACAGCAGTGGAGAATAATTAATGATGACGAAGGGAACTAGGAAAGATTTGTAGAGGAAATATTGTAATTGTAATCATGTATCCTTCGAACAGAAAGAAAGATACATAAATCCATGCTGCCGTCGCGATCTATCCTTGTCTCCAGGAACAGTGAACTCTCTCGACCCCTTTCCTTATGCAATCTCCATGTATCTTATTCTGTTCAATCTTTCAAATGTTCGTTTGCCTCGAGCTTGATCTTCTCCTCCTCCTGCTCCTCCGCTACTGGTTTCTCGCTTACTTCTCGTTTATCTTTTAGAGCCTCTGGTATTTGGCTATCACTTCCTTCGCTCTTAGTCCCAACGGTTGAACCCGCTCCCTTTCCCTCCTATTATTCCCCGCTTTTCCCCCCTTCCTCTCCTTCGGAAGTCAAGAACAGAGATTTCTCTATATCCGAATCAGATGACCAGAGTAAATTTCGCTCGTATGTGGAGAAAAAAGATTCATCACCGAGCTCAGAGACTTCAGATTCTGTGTCGCTTTCAGAATGGGAGGTTTGGCTTGCGGATGATCCCCTTCTGGCCTTTCTCTTTTCTTTCTGTGATTGCCGTTCGAGATTCTCGCGTGCATTTGCGCAATCGTGCTCAGATTCTAATGTTTTGGGATTGTTGGGCCCAAGTGTTGCTAGTCTATATGCATAAGCACTTTCAAGATAGAGCAGGGATTCGGAATGTTTTCCTTGATTTTCGAGAACGAAGGCTAATGCATCCAGATACAGGATTGTGGTACTATGATCCGATCCAAATATTCTTTGGCTGTCGCGGACCAAGTTCCGGTAAATGGCTTCAGCATCAGCATATTTCCCTGCCATTTGTAAAACACAACCAAGGGCGAAGACACTTGCCAATGTCTTTATGCGATCTTGCCCGAGAACCCTCTCTTTTATCTCGATGACTCTTCTGAAAATCCTCTCGGCTTTAGCAAGTTGTCCTCTTTCCATAAAACACCATGCAATGTTGTGTGTTTCTGTCAATACACCAGGATCTTCGGAACCATATTTTTTCCTGCGAACTTTTAGCACCTCTCGTTTTATATGAAACGATTCTTCGTATTTATTTTGATGAAGCAATGCATCTGACAACCAGCCACGAGCATTTAAAGTTTCAACGCCCTCCGGTCCATATTCCCATACACACGCTACCACCCATTGACGAGCAATCTTCTCAGATTCTCTATTTAAACCGCTATAAATGTAAAACCGCGTGAGATTTAGATAATATCGATACAACATATCTCTACTGAACGCCTTATCTTTCTTGAGTGTAATCATCAGCTCTTGAGCCTCTTCATACAAACTAAGATGGGATAGGAGCTCCTGCCGGAGAGATAAGGGCATGATGTACGTTTGATGAGAGTAGCACTGTTCGAGAACTGTTGCCACGAGATAAGCGCTGAGAACTGCGGAGCCGTAGCAAAGTTCCGAAGAAGCGCGCATGCGAATCCAGTCCTGAACCAAAGGGTGTAGAGACAGATGACAATGGTCATTCTCGTCTCTATACCAGCTTTGGATCAGGGACAGTCGAGAGAGATCATTCAAAATATCCACGAATTTTTGTTCATCCCATTTCTTGTCTTCGTCAACAAACAAGAGAAAAGGTTCATCGATCTCCATCACTTCGGTGTTTGAGGAGAGTTCTATTGTGCAATAAGTCTCGAATAATTGTTGGGATATTTTTTGATGGTCGAGAAAAGCAAACAAGGTCAGAATCCTTGACTTATATTTCTTCTCATCATCAAGCGTCTCTAGTTGTTGGTAAGAAAGTTCCCAGGTCGTAAAGACGTTCAATGCCGTTTCGTCCGCAGCCTCTCCAATCTTACGTCGATATTGTGACATTCGTGGCGTCTCCCGCAAAATTGCTTCTCGTTGGCGATTATAATTATCCATGAATTGGGATAGTGCAATCTTTTGACTTTGGATATATGATCCTGCCTGTGTAATAGCTAGTGCATGATACCCCAAACGATCAACGATCGCGTATGCGTCGTCGCGCGATGCGGTATTACTTACTCGGCTTTGTTTAATGAGAAGATCACAAGCATCATCTTTCGGGAGCCCATGTAGCTCAATGTCATGATCTTTTTCAGCTAGTAAAGCAGTATCTGCGTGTCTACTCGTGATCAAAATTCGTCCATCTTGCCCCGATGGTATGAAATCAGGCAGATGAAAACTTGATGGGTCGTCATGATTATCGAAAATGATTAGCCATGGCTCATTCCAGTCCTGAAGTCTGTTCAACACGGAGGCAACTACTTGGTCGTCTTGCGTTGAGCCAACTGGGCTTTTGATATGCTCCAGTACTGACTTGAAATCTTTCTTGACCGTGCTCTCGGATGTTGCATCAATCCAGAATACGGCTCGAATATTGTTCTTTCTTGCACGATGGCAGTACTCAAGTGCAATTTGAGTTTTACCTTGGCCTCCTAACCCTCGAAGGACAACAACACGAGACTCAGATTCAGAGGATAATCCCTTTTCGATCTTGTTCAGGATATCTTCACGCCCAATAAAGCCACTAACACGGCGATTTGGCACGATGAAGTGGTTTTTGTTAATGTTTTCTGTGGGAGCGACAAAATCCGATCGAGAATTCATCTAGGTGAGTATTAGTTGGAAGTTGTATGGAAATTTAGCAATTTGTTTGGCTACCGATATAAGTATAGACTTGACATCCGTAACATCATTTGCAACCGCGCCTACGGTCGATTTTATGTCTTTTGCATTGAGATCAACTGTTTGAAGAAGAGATCTTTGAAAATCAGCAGAGTGAATGTGTCATAGATGCGTGCTCTTACAAGTCAATCTTTTGGATATGGAGACTCAACAAGGACTTCTCTCTTTCGAGATCCGCAATCATAGAGGATATCTTTTTTTCTGATCTCACTGCTGTAAATGCTTTTCGCAATTTTACTCTTTTTGCTTCATCCGGAGTAGCAAGATAACTTTCGAGGCTGTCCTTAATGTCTTTTGCAGAATTAGAACAAGTTTTCACAACCGAATACACTTCGGAGGTTTGTAAAGAGGTATTCTTAATAACTAATGCTAGAAGATTGATGAATTGCTCGATGTGTTGTATGTGCCCACGAATCTTCTTCGGACCATTCTGCGTCTGCGTTTTGATATCGTTCAAGAATTTAATGGCATCATAGCTTTGCTGGGCGATTTGAGAGGAGGCTGCGATGGCGCCCAAAATAGATAATGGATCCATATTCAAAACACAAAATGATATGTCTTATAACATCCATACACACACACATATAGTACAAAGGAAGGAAATTTTTTGAAAAAGTATCAAATTCGAAGATTCATGAAATGCTTGAATAATACTGACATAGCTAAACTGAAAGTGGGCAGAATATAGAGATCTCCGTAATATGATAGTTCTCATATGCGCGAGCCGCAAGATGGAACAGCAAATCGTACAGGGAACCGAACCCAGCCTTGTCAGCTTGCCATTGCAGGACAATTCATAGGCCATGGTAAATTGTAGATTTTTCCCGATATATGCAAGCCAGCGGTCAGCGCGTCAACTGCACAATTCTTTGGTTGAACTAGATGGGCTATGATCTAAGCCACCGGAGAGGTTGAGTACAGAAATGCTTAGATAGAGAGCTGGCGATATTTTGGGTTGTGAGTGTTATCTTGCGTTAGATGATGAAGCAAGGGGGGCTAGGGGGTCGAGAAATGCGTATTAACGGCGATGTCTGGGCCCCAAGAAGATTCTCCATTGGAAATACCTATCAACTTTTAACTGAAGGGTCTATAGTCCAACACATTTATGGTACTAAAGCTCAATACCTATGGTCTCGTATTTGCTTTGATTGAATGGGTTCATTCCTGCATGTTCCTCGAAGAAAGGAATTCGGTCAAGATATCGTCGAATTGAAGGTAGAGTAGAACCGTGCAGCTGGCGTAATGCCTCTCACATCACGTGATAACGAGCTCTAGCGTGTATCAGTCGCGTTGACAGTCTGTGACAAAGGATCGCAAACGAAACACAAATTCAATTTGAGTCTGTTTATGCCGCCAATTGTCTTGCTTTGCTTTCTTTCATTTCAACGTAATACTTTCATATACTCTGGATTGTGCGAACACAATCGCCGGCATTTCTACCCGCATATTCCAATTCTAATCTCAATGAAATGCAGGACTTTATTGATTTGATAAGTTCGAGTCCAGAGCCAGAACTACCGAAGACTCGCGCCAAAGTCGCACCTATTGTCGCCCCCAAAGCTCCATTCAAAGATCTATCACAGAATATCTCCAGACCACCTACAGTCCAGCGCTTTGACTTCAGCTTTGCCAATTTCGATAATTTGACTAGTATTGAGACAGCGAAGGCCCCGCCACCAAATCCGCCGATACGATCTCCCAAAACAAAAGCTTCCAAGACAATACACCTTGATGATGGTAACGAGCTCCAATTGTGGTCTGATGATTTCGACACGACTATTGGTTCTGTATTGAATAGTGCATCTGCAAAACGGGATACTGGAAATTCGAAGCAACGACAAGGCGCCAATGCTCCTATCGAAATAACAGACTCAGACGACCCATTCACTTCTCCGCCACCTGCGAAACGACAGAGAGCATCATCACCAAAAGATAGAGTCCCAAGGGCCGCAGGCGGATACCACCGCACTGTTTCGAATATTGAGTCCGTCCGAACAAGTAAAGCAAGACCGCCCAAATACAGGTTGAATAGATCAAACTCTTTGGGCGCAGACCCTTTATTGTTTACAAGCTCGCCGGATGCGACCGCTGCTCGATCGAAATATGGCAAGGGAAAGGCACCTTCGACTCGATATGACGATGTCGATGATGCTGACGAAGTGGAGATACCCCGGAAGAAAGCCAGCAAGCCAATTTTTTTGGATGTCGAGGATGAAGATGACTTTCCATCCATTGAGAATCTGAAATCCTGGAATCCGCCACCAAGGCGATCGAAAGCGATTGAAGAGCCAATGCTACATCATTATGATGATTCTACACCCGAAAAGAAGAAGCGAGAGAAAGTTGATAAATCTAAAGAAAAGGCTTCGAGCGCAGCAGAAAAGAAGGCGGCAAAGGATGCTGAAAGGGAGCAAAAACGTATCGACAAAGAGTATGCCAAAGCAGAGAAGGAGCGAGAAAAAGAAAAGGCAAAGGACCTGGCTAAAGTCAACGTCGATCGTACCAAACCCGAAATTTCGACTCCGGAAATGATTGTTGATTTACCTTCATGTATTCAAGATAAAAGCCACATGGCATTGAGAACTAGAATCGATGTTTTACTGAAGGAATTGGACGTTCAACAATCTCAATGGGAGAATTCAGATCTAGTCATCAAGTGGCGTCGAAAGGTCATTTCGGAATACAATGAAGAAAGTGATATATGGGAACCCAAACCACGGCAAATCAAGGACGAAAATCACATTCTATGTATCATACCAGCCAAAAAATTCGTTGATATGGTTTTAGAAAGAGGAGATGTGGATCTAGATACTCATGTTTCTATCCTCAAATCACAATTCAAATCATGCAAGCTGATGTACCTTATTGAAGGTTTAACTGCATGGCAGAATAAGAATCGGAACATAAAAGACCGTCAGTATCAAGCTGCAGTGAGAAGTCGAATACCAGAGGATGAAGTGGCCAGTAGCAGTGCCAATCAGAGGAGAAAAGCAACACAAGCAGACGAATACATTGAAAATGCAGACAGTATCATTGAAGACTCTTTACTCAAATTGGAAGTCCTCCATAAAGTACAGCACCGTTTGAGTACCAACACACAAGATAGCGCAAAATGGGTCGCACAGTTTACCAAGCACATATCTACAATCCCGTATCTAGCCCAACGCGAAGCTCTCGGTTTGAATTTCTGTATGGCGGGTGGTCAGTTCAAATCTGGAAAAGATACCGCAGATACATATATCAAAATGTTGGAGGAGATACATCATGTTACAGAGAAGATGGCAGAGGGGATAGTAGCTGAGTATCCCACGCCCCAGGCTCTGTTGCAAGGATTTAAAGAAAATGGTTCGTCGGCATTAGAAGGATGTCGAAAATTGGCGAACAAGAATGGAGCACTTACGGATACGAAGATTGGGAAGGCAATTAGCAGGAGAGTGTACAAAATTTTCATGGAAGAGGATCCGGAGAGTTTTGACATATAGGAGTGTGTGGACTTTGGATTTTGGGGCATATGTTTGGGGTCTTGGGAAGAGGGAACGAGCGAATATTATCAATGTGTGGGGTTTTAAAGGGGGATACACAGGTCATTATCCGACAGGAGGGGTTCGGTCGGTGTCTTTTGGTGGTTCCAGAGTCTTTGGGCTCAAATTTAAAAGGAGTATTGGGGTTAATAATGTCTCGGTAGGAAGTTTACACGGTAAGGAGTATTAGATATGGTTTTGTATTTGTATCGATATTCACCACGAGTAGAAAATATTTCTTGTCTTACGATAAATGAATATTCACGCAGAACACCTCATCGTACTTCTTCACAACAGTTCTCTCTCCCAAAGATGTGTTTGTGTAATGTATGCCTGTGCGGAATAGTTATTTATCACTAAGTCCAAATGCAGCTGCAGATAATTATTTAGGAAACAATTCCATCTCTCAAGAACCCGATCACCTTATTAATTAAAAAGAAAATAAATCTACGCCATCGAAAATATTCGGTTTTAGAGCCATCTCCAGACTCGATAAAGAAAGAAAGTTATCCCTTCCCATGCATGTATCATAACTTCATCTCAATCCTCCATTTCCTAAACCGTCATTCGGTATGCCCTCGTAACCGTGGGCTTGGATGAGATAATAGCTAGAAGTACCCGACTTCTGCTTTATGTACCAAGCTATCCATATTCCTCCGATTTCCTAAGCCTTCCTTCCCTAAAATATCCGTCCATTTCCTTCCTGAATGATTTGGTACCATGTGAATAGCTCCCAAAACCTGATCCAAAAGAAGTTTAAAGTAAAGTAAATCATCAGACGGGAAGCTCCTCAATCTCATATTGTTCGTCGAACCGTCTATTGGCTTCCCTCCTAGCTCTTCTTTCTCGACGTCGTCGATCATCTTCGTCGTGAGTATCTCTTCTTGTTCTCTCATATGAATCATATCCATGTCCATGCCTCGTTCCTCTCGTTTCTCTCCTATCTTCTTCTTCTCTAACCCTCTCCCTTCGATGTCGATATGCTCTTTCATCATCATCCTCCACATCCCTCCGTCTCCTCTCCTCCTCAAACCCTCTCTCACCCCTCCTTTCCCTTTCCCTTTCCCTTTCCCCCTTCTCCTCCCTCTCCTTAACCACCCTCCCCTCCCCCTCCCCCTTCCCATCAAAAAACCCCCCACTCTCAAGCACCTGCTCCATCCCCACCACCGTAGCCGCCGCAGCCATACGACTCTTCCACGGTCCCCCCTCCGTCAACAACGTAGCCCCAATCGCCAACCCCATCATTCCCAACGTCGCCGCTAGATTTTTCGGCGTAACTTTCTTTTTCTCACGACGAGTTTCATGACGAGTATCTCGTCGAGAATGCGAATGAGGATGTGATTTCTCATTTCGAGAACTGTGGTGATGTCGTGACATTTTGATATTGCTTTCGACCTCGGTCTTGATATTGGTCTTGACGCTGTAACCTTAACCTTATCCTTCTGTAAAATCTATCGCTTTTCGACACGCAAAAATCGCAATAAAACCAACCAACCAAACAAACAGCAAGCAAGAACTCTCCAAAAGCGTCCAAAACTACCATCCAAAAGAATCTCACTTCTTCACCCAAAATCTTTCTTTATAAACAAAACCACACTCCGAAGAATCCCACAATCGCCAGCAGACTAAAACAAATGAATCACAAACGCGGCTGAGCCGCCGCAAACCGTTGCCTGACGATCTCGAGTGGATCAAATTTTTGTGGCGGGGGCGAACGCGAACCTATGAATTTTGGCTTATCCCTCACTCTTTCAGGTGTGAAGAATCTTTTCCCTAGGTAGTACTTCGTAAATGTATGACTCTCAGGCTGAAAATCCTCGGTGAGCAGAATGGTGAATGGTTGAATGTGAAATTTATGGGGTTGTGAGTGATAGATACCACCTGGGCATGTGAAGATTTTCGGGGGTGTGGAGGCTGAATATCAGATTTTTTTGCGATAAGAGGTTGTGCGAAGGGTGTAACTTGTGAATTTGTGGATTTGGGTAGGAAGATGGGCGGATTTTATGGAGAGGGTTGTGAAGGATTTGATTTTATGAGACTCAATGAGAGAGGATGCGTGGGTGGAGGAGGGTTGATGGAGGGAATTTGTTTCTTACTCATTTGTTGGGTATCTTGGTATCTTACTTGGATATCTACCTACCTAGGTAGGTAGGTACGTATCGTTGCAGGTTATTCGATATAGGAATAAGACATTGATAGGTAGTATGTGACCCGATTTCATGTACGCGTGATATAATACGATCTCATGATCACGCGACCAAACCTCTCGACTCTCCTTTTCAAGAGTTGATTTGCAGAGGTTTACTGATGTACGTCGTACTCTACCAGAGGATCTTAAATCTTAAGAGGGGTTAAGAGTAATGAATGTACTGAAGAATGTCTATGCATTACCAAAAACATCAGATTTTTGGGACATGTACTACCACGTACCTAGTTTATATATACTTTTATTACTCCACTCGATCTCACCCTATCTCATGCTAACTCCTCTCTACTCGTGCTGCCAGAAAGTATGCAACTCTGACGCTAGATGCACATACCACAAGATGGTAAACTACAAGAGGACTAACCTGGTTTTTATAGCGCCGGAGTTGCATACTTTCTGGCCGCACGAGTAACACTTATTAATGATCTCCCCTTTCCCGCAGCTAGCTGACTAGCTGACGAGCCCTATCCATTATACCCGTGGACCCTTCAACCACACTCTATTCCCCCCATTAAACCCTCTCACCCTTTCATACAAACACATCTCTATCCATTATTCAAACAACGAGTATCTCCACAATCACGAACAAGCTTTAATTAACCTTCTATGTACTAACACCAACCCCAGGCGAAGCTCACGAGCAAATCATCTATTCTCCATTACTCTTTCCAACGTTCTGGCGTTCGCATAACAAACTCTAATAAGAACATCCAAAATTCCCCATGCGGACCCACTCCATCGTGAAAATGGAGTCTTGACTACTTTGTGGCAGCGGTCGTATTCTTTCGTATACCGGTACACCTTCTACTTCGGAATCGTAGGCTGTATGATTACTGATACATCCATCGTATTCTATCCATCCTTATTGATCGGATTCCTAAACCCTTGCACTTCTTTTGATGGCCCTGCTTTGAAGAAGATTAGACATATGGATCCCAACGAGGGGACTCGGTTCAGAGAAGAATGGGACAGGAATCAGTCCCTATCAGTAATTGATTTAACACACTAGCAGTTGTGTTGCCGTAGAAGAGTTGGCAGTACACTCGTATTTTATTGATATATAATTGCATTCCCATTCTACTGAATATCGAATATCGAATATCTCAATCAGTCACTACAATCGTTTACGTCGTCCGACTTTCTATTGTGGATATTGTTCTTTTCAAGTCGTCTTTAAAAATGAAGGGGGCATCTTTAATCAGCACGGTTTTGCTACCCGTGCTATCAGTTAATGCGGTTTACACTTGGCCGTCCGAGTATGATCAACTAGAGGATATTCTTTATCTTCAACAAGGTTATATACGTTTTGGCTTGAGAGATGGTAAGTTTTCGGAAAAGATATTTCAAGTTGATAATGAGAATGAATGGTCTACTAATTTTCGCATCAGGTGTGACGCCGTGCGATTTCTCATCGTCAGGAGGTGGGCGCCAGTCAGCTGCGGAATGGATAAGAACTGCTTATCATGATATGGCTACCCATGATGTAGAGACTGGCCTTGGAGGACTCGATGGTTCTATAGCCTTTGAACTTGGCCGAGCAGAGAACCCTGGTGATGCTTTTAATGCTACCTTTGCATTTACAGAAGACCTTCGCTCAATTAAAGCTTCGTCGGCCGATCTTCTTGCAATGGCCGTTGTCGTTTCTTCAATGGCTTGTGGCGGTCCAATCATTCCATACAGAGGTGGACGAGTCGATGCCATGAAAGCTGGTGTTTCTGGCGTACCCGAACCTGATCAGGATTTGGCGACACACACTGCAATCTTCGCAAAGCAAGGATTCAACACTGCCGAGATGATAACCATGGTGGCATGCGGCCATACTCTCGGAGGTGTTCATGGAGTCGATTTCCCCCAGATTACTGGCGACGGCAGCGAAGAAAACTTTCCAAAATTTGACAGCACCTACACCACGTTCGACAACACTATTGTAACCGAGTATTTGGAGAACAACTCGACCGACCCGCTTGTGATCAGTCAAAATGATACCTTCAACTCCGATAAGCGCATTTTTGGTGCTGACAACAACAAAACGATGACATCTTTAGCAGATCCAACGAATTTCCAAACGCAATGTTCTGACATCTTCGCTCGAATGATCGATACTGTTCCTGCAGACGTCACACTTTCTGAAGTCATCACACCCATTGAAGTGAAGCCATGGGGAATTTCTCTTTTCTTGGCTGGAAATAACACTCTTTCCTTCGGAGGATACATCCGCGTTCGCACCACCAACCGCAACGCCGATGATGTGACCGTATCTCTTCAATACCGTGATCGTAAGAACAACACTTCGACCACTACAATTCCTGCCACTCGAGAACGTTACTTGTTGGGCCAGAGTTATGGCTTCGCTTCAGAGGTCTTCACTTGGTATGGATTCAGCACTGTTCTTGATGCTACAACCGGTATCTCGTCTTTCGATGTCATCTTACATACCGTCGGTGCAGCTGATGAAATCATCACCAATAACGGCGGGGGTTTCCCACTCTCAGACGCCATTTTATACCAACCGGCACAATCCTGTCAGCCACAGGTAGCCGTCAATGACGCAGGCCAATGGAATATAACAGTTACTGCAGCCGTTCGTGCCGATCGTATCAGCGAACCTGTCGCCTTTGACTGGGTGTCTGAACGTGCCATACCAGGAGTGATGGTGAAATCACTAGAAGTGCAACGTACAGCTATGGAGAAGGCGAGTGAGGAAATCGATGGATATTATTTATTCAGCGGAACGAAGTCGATCGATAATGTGCAATGGTCTACCACGTTTGATGTGGTATTGGGAGAGGGAGATGACGTATCGAAAGTGGAGTTCCAGTCGACGTCGGCAATGGCCACGAGCTGTAAGGCATTTTCTTGAATTACGAACTAGTCGAATTTAGTAATGAATGATAGCGAGAATATCTCTTAATGATAAATCAGTTTTTGACCCAATGAGACACTGCTGTAGATTTGAGTTCGCTGAATCGTGATTGTGAGCTTCGAGATATAGTCAGAGCAGGTTAGACAGTATGTCGGACAAAACAATACAGACCAGGGAAGACATGCACGCAGCATCCTGACAATGACAAGAATGCAAGGATTGGTGGATGTATCCAGTAGAACATGCTCAATGTTGTTCGTCATAGTTGTATAGCACAACATTTCCTCGGGCATTAATAACATTCCACAATATAACATCACCTCTCAATTTTGCCTACCATTCCCACAATTCCAAACCGATCGACAATCTTCATATTGCAGACCTTTTCCTTCTCCTCCTCCATGAGTATCCGGTACTTCTCTCCCACATAGAATGGACTCGTAGCTCTATACGTAACCTTTTTGGGCAAAAGTACTGTAAGCTTATCATTCCCTGTGACCCCCTCACTCTTTCCTATAATATGCCTCCAGAAATCAACCATGTGTATCAAGTTCAACGGGCCATGTACGACGCAATCTCGATGTCCCTCAACTTTCCGACACCAGTCCCGGTCATAATGTATTTTATGCGCGTTGAAAGTTAAGGCAGAAAAGCGGAAGAGGGATATTGGTGAATGGGTAATAGTGTGCTCGTATTTGACGGCAGGAACTGGAATGAGGGAAGGGAGTGGCGGAAGGGGAGGGGGATTATTAAAATCAATTGCTTGTCTAAATAGCCAATTTCTGGTTGTATTTTGATTTAGCATATATTATCAACTTCCCAAATTCTCAATTCACTCCTCCAATTGAATGACAACTTCAATGTTCCAACAAGATGATATGGCGAGATGAACTTCACTTACCTTCGATCCACAAGCGCAAGTCCCTTGGAATTCTTGAATGTCTTTTCGACCCCTACAACTATCATCTCATCCCCAGCTTTCGTCTTCTTCACTTCTGCACTCTTCAATGTCGTCGTTTCCTCTGCCTCCTCCCCCGTCACCAGTTTATTCCCATCCACCCATTCCAATTCCCCGCCAGCCCACATTCTCCTTGTAAAAGATCCTGGCGGGTTGAATATCGTATCCGATCCATCAAGCCCCAATTTATCCTCGGCATCTGGTGGTGTGAAATATACTAGATGGTGACAGGGAGGAATGGGAAGGGCATCAGGGCTCGACTCTACTGCGAAACTGGAGGAGGGATCAGACGAGCTATGAGAAGCAAGCGTGGCGCTCAATCGCTGGAGTTGATTTACATCGAGGTATTGTGAGCGGACCAATGGACCATTTGTTGAATGTTCTTTAAGCAGCATAGAGGCCGATGCAGATGCGGTTGCATCTTTTGCGTGTTTGGTCGCCCGAAGGCCATACTTGATGAGTGAGGGTATCATTCTGGATTAAAGAAGTTGGGCTCAGGATGGGGCTCGAGATGGGTGGTTGGTAGGGTTGAGGGTTGAAACTACTAGGCTCCTAGGTAAGCTCTCCAACACCCCGCGTCATCCACGTTAGGTTAGTAGATGCTTAATTTATAGTTTATCTTCGGGCTCTATCGTAGAATCTCCACTAAATAAGAGTTCCGACAATCCACATGGGCCTGGGCAACCGAGGTAACTTTCAATCAACCTCAATTTCAATCACCACTACAGCCACAAGCCCTTTCTTTTTTCCTGGTTAAAAAATGTAAGACTTCTATTATTGTACCTATGGAAAAGCTCTGTATATCCACAACATCTCTATTCCAAATGGATATCCCATATGTTTCATCTGATCTCCAAATATGCACATTGTGGACGCAAAATGTTTTAGACGCAATCTATGGTCTCCGAAAGATACACATGAAACCATAAGGATGTTTTATGTCGAAAAGTACGGGGTTTAAGAATAAACAAATGAATGGCAGTGAAACAACCGAGACAGATAGAAGGCAGATGGATTTGAAATTCAAAAGTATATTCAGGATTCGCGCTATTGCGATTAAAGCTTGCTACTGTACTACACAAAATACCCCCCCATTGGAAAGGTTGATAGATGGATTTGAACGAATGCCCCATAACTCCCCTCCTTGCGCCGAGAAGAATAGATCATCGTGCAAATACCCTCTGTTCCCAAATCGTATCCAAAGTGGAGCTCGAACTCCTCCCCTCGTAACCATCATCCAATTCGTGTCGTGTCAATAAGATTACCATTTCTTGTGTACCACCTGACGAATGAAATCGTGAATAGATATAAATGATGAAGAAAGAAAAAATTATTTAACACATCTCCCTACTTTCCTCCAATCTTTTGATCATCTCTCTTTCCTTAGGACTGCGGGGACTAGCATCAATACCGAGAAGTGCCGAGATACTGGTAGCGTTGTTCTTGATCTCTTGGCTAGGTGATGGCAATCGTTGAGGAGCTTGGCTGTTGTAATGATGATAGCTTGCTCGGTTGAGATTTGGCATGTCTGGGGAGACACATGGGGTTGGTGGTCCATTGGATGCGACACCTTGCTTCCAGGTCTCCTCGAGTAAAAGAGGAGATACACCTCCGCCATACTCGGATGCGATGACGTTCCAGAAAGAGTTGCGATGAGCTTCGTATACACGACGAAGACGTTCTTTGTCAACGCTGGCAACAGTGACTGGGGTGGAAGTCATGACGCAATCGAGACGAAGAGCTTGATCCGATGAGGAATCATTAACTGCGTGTCGAGAAGGGGTTGGCTTTGGGAGAATAGCAATGGGGTGACCAAGAGTTCTAGAAGGGCTGTTGGAAGCTGAGCGGGATAGAAGTGAAGATGCAGATGGGAGTTGAACGTGTTGAGGTGATTGTGGTGAGTAGTTGTAGACAGGTGATATGGCTCGGAGATGGGTAGCCTCATCAATTGGAGATGGCATTCGGAGAGGTAAAGTCGAAGATTCTGAATTGGAGCTACCGGAAGAAGTCATGGAATTGGTACGCTTGCGGCGGTTGCTTCCATGGGACAATTGATGATAGTGAAGACGGCAAGCCAATTCAGTCTTCTTCAAATGAGAAGCGATATGCTTGTAAGGCATTTTCTGAAGGCGAGTTTGAAGAAGATAAACTTCCTAGAATAAATTGGTTAGTAAGTTTTCTTATTGGAGGTTTCTGTTTCATTCATACCTCATCCTCGCTCCAAGCTCTGCCGCCACCAGTGGAAGCCGTTTTACGGTTCTTCTGGATGCCATATTCGTGTCGTTGGGCTACGTCGACTGGAACGTATGTGGATGATGCCACTTGGGTGTTCATTTGGTTTGAAGACATGATGATAGTCGTTGATTGATGATAAATTGAAAGTATATTGTGTAAAAGATGGTTGAGCCGGCAATCGAAGAATCGAAAATGTTGTTAAAAGTTGGTATAGAATATAATCTTTGTCAAAAAGTCGGAATAAGATAAGTAAAAACAGGATATAACTACAATAAAGAATGTAAGGCAGCCAAACCAGTTGGTGAAGAAAGGAAAGTAAATATTAGCTGCGAAATAGGTAGTCACGTCAAGTGTAAGGAAAGAAGAGGAAAAATTGAAGAGCAGCACGTTGGGTATTATATGAAGAACCAACTTGGTCGTCTGGAATATCGATAAAACCAAGTTCAGTAACCTCTGAGGTTCAAAACCATCTTACAGGGAACGACGAGTAGTCGATGGAATCACAGTTTCTGATTGCGCATGGGTAGAGTTGCATATCTCTATGAGTTTTCATCCCGTTTCTGCATCAAAATAGTGTTTCTTAGGTACTGGGGTAAATGATGTAAATCTCTGTTTGACGTTTGAGGCGGGGTCTCAAGTACGATGACCTTGATGACATTCAAAACCTGCGTCGATATTTCATGGGAGAACTCTCCCAGATGGCCATCGGAAATTGAAATCTCCGCAAACGCAAACTTCTGGATGGTTGAGTTTGTACATACGGCCCATGCGACTTCGCAACGAGGCGTTTTCTCATGGCAACATCAAGATGGGCAATGTAATTATTGCAATGGACGATTTCTGCAATGTTACAAGACCTGGAGGGGTCGAGGGGGAAGCGAGTTTCGAAGAGTTTCGTACCGGGATTATGGTGACCCTCATTGACCCTCGAGCCACCGATACCAAGGACTTTAAAATTCTTATCTCACTTATCCCTCCTGGGAAAAAAGCTTCGAATGCATGAATAATCGTGGAGATGGGACGTAAATAAGACCAAAGTTGGAACAATCGCCGCGCGCCTCGGTGATCATGCTTGATATTCCAGTGTTTGGACCATTTAGAACCGTTTGGAGTGGCTCAGTAGTACGACGCAATTTGCCCTACACAACAAGGAGAAGAGCAACCAAGAACTGCTAGCAAGAAATGACAGGTCAGGAATAGGAACAATTAATGTCAAAATAGAATAGCGTCATTAAATTTGTCGTCGCACCGCACAGGCACAACACTATCTATCCTTAGCTGAGGTACTAAGAAACGTTGTGTTGACGCAAAGCAATGGGGCTCGCAGGAGATACTACAAACGTGCTCTCCAACATTCTCTCTAATCTGCATTGAGCGTAGAAATACTAAGAGGTCGAGAGGTTGGTTGATACTGAATACAAGTGGACAGTCAGTTCGATTAGAGTCTGAAATTAATGAAATATCTCTGCATAAGACGTTTCGAGGTATTTTGAGATGTGATAATGAAGCTATTGAGAACTTTTCATGTCAGATACTCGAACGATTGATTCGATTTTTTTTCATCGTTCGTCTCAAATCATGTAAGATACTTGAATTTCCAAATTGAAGCAATACAAGTGTTGGAGAAAGAGATTGGCCAGTGTCCGGAAGGATGAGCGTCCGATCTTTTGGTGAGCTCGGTGAGGTGACATTCCACCAAAAAGGTGTGTACTGACGGCCCGTACTGAGTCCTGACTTCCTAATACATACCTCCCCCCTGCTAGATAGGTCTACTTAATTAGGGGGTAGTTAGGGGGTAGGTGGGAGGTAATCGATCACCAAGACATCAAGGGTTCTAATTCTGACAGCCACAACAGCCCTATAAGGAAAGTAAGTAACGGGAAAGTCTAATCATGGATGTTGTTAGTGTATTTGGGTTAATATGCTTAACTTTCAATGGATACACTTGTATGAGTCGTATCTGATTCTGATCATCAAGGGTCGGAAAGTTTAGACTCAAAGGGTATGATGGAGAGTCTAAAAACATGAAAACTGGACTAATTGGGGTTTACTTTTCAGATGAAGGGGAAAAGTCGTTAATCAAACCTTGTCACCTGAGCACTTATTTGGAGTAGATGCTCGGTAGATAGGACCTACTTGAGCACCCCGGCCTACCTTGAATTGAACATTGGTACCTTTAGAGTGGCTTTTAACCTTCCAAGGTTGTTATCATCAACGGATCATTCGACCCTTCTTCTTCTACTACTACGCTATACGTACCTAGGTGCTACGTAATATCTACTTTATCCCTTGACTACCTACCTACATATACGATGATATACACACCAATACATGCATACGAGATGCGATACCAAGAACGGATAATGAATCGCCTAACTACTCGTACATAGCACACATTAACGCTTGTTATTCTAAATTGTTCGACTTGGCAAAGTAGTCACTCTGAAATGGGATTTGAGCAAGTATTGGATGAATATGGTGGCGTGGCCTCAAACAAAGTCGATCGAATTCTGTCACTCGTTATGTCTCGAGGTCATCGCATGAAAAGAA
This sequence comes from Botrytis deweyae, assembly GCF_014898535.1. Lineage (NCBI taxonomy): Eukaryota > Fungi > Ascomycota > Leotiomycetes > Helotiales > Sclerotiniaceae > Botrytis > Botrytis deweyae. The sequence goes on along the minus strand of NW_024066223.1, from coordinate 646,417 downwards.
AGAGTTTTCATAACGGTGAAGGAGTATAATATCAGGTACATGACCCTACTTTGGTAAGCAAGAACATCTCACCAGTAAGAATGTCTAAAAATGCTCGGAGGATAAACTGTTAGCTTATTTATGCGCCTGGTGCGCTGTTGTACTGCGGTTACGACGTTCTGAGATGTAATGATTTGTTGGTTAAGGTTCATTTGAAGACATGTTGTGTTTTGATTTTCTAAATCCTATCATCATTTCTACTCCGCAAATCTCCACCATGGAACAATTAGAAACTTGTTCTATCTTTCCCCCTCTTTCGCCCCCAATTTGTCGGATTCGACCCATCCGAGTCGAGGGGTCATGTAGAGCGCATCGAAATGAAAGGAATCAGAATGACAATCAAGACACTATTTGTGATAATGTGGTTAGAACTTTGTGACACATATCACGTGAAAAACACGTGCGCATACCAACCATTCCTCTTTTTTCTTCCTCTCGGATTTCAATGTTGATGCAATCCAGAAGATGGTCGGATGTGAGTGGCCAGCAGACTTTTCCTCCGAGTATTATTCCATACCTAGGTAGTTTTACAACTATGGCTAGGTGCAGATATGCCAGGATTCATACGCCGTTACTTTGGTTAGCCAAGATCATGCATGTATCCGGAGGTATTCAATTTGACAGTCTCACTACAGTTCATTGTTCACGAGGTATACTTGCTTAACTTCCACAATATAGCCGTCAAGAAGGGCAGAGTCACGAGTCCCCTTGTTTGATGGAGAAACAAACTAGTAGAATCGACCATCTCAAACTTCGGAGGAACCCAAGGGGTTGTTACTTTGGAACATCAAACAAAACAAACGAACGAAAAAAGCCGTTTGAACAGGAAACTACCACCTCAAGGTTTTCCTCAATAAGTAACACCTGTCCGCTCTTGACCCCCTTCGAGATCCCCTTGAAACAAAACACATGGAGCTAAAATTGTTTGTTTGCTCTAGTCTTACGCTTTTTTCTTTTCTTCCCAGAGCCCAAATCCAGAACTATCCATCTCCTGAAGACAATCCAAACGGTCGGGTCCACCATTCATGTTGTTGGGTATATGAATCCCAACCACTCTTTTCCAATCACGGCCCGAGGATCCCGTTTATCATCCAATAACCGGCACGGAAGTGTCAACGAGTCCATGTACCGCTTTTCAATTCATTTTGCATTTAAAATTTGAATATCATGTCGGCGAATGCCTGGTGCGGGCTGCGGCGAAGCAACCCCAATTTCGAATCATCGGGAACGCCTTGCAGTTGATAGCCAACATTTCTACCATTCACAATGATCTCTTTGCGCCGTTTACCTTGGCCTCATTATTTGATTGCATTATCAAGGTAACCCAAAGGTCATTCCTTGTACTGTACATACGGAGATATATGTAATTGATGTCAAAGGATTGAAGATGCACAATGCTGTCAGATTAACCAAACATTGCCAACTTGATGCCTCGTACACGCATGGACCTGCACATGGATTTTCAATTAATAAAGGGACGGAAACCAACCTAGGGGGGAACAGAATTAAATAGGGGAGGTTCCACGAAAGGTGACGGACCAATTCATATTGATCAAATAGTGACAACAACTCAAGCCAAGATCTGGATGAGAAGGAAGAAGTGCGATAGCCTCGTCTAGAACTCGAATCCTCTATACACCGCTTTGATTTCAAGGTGTTGATACGAGGACAGTGATTAGGTACTGGGATATTTCCAATGATCTGAGATATACTCCCATCACACATCTTCTAGCTTGAAAGCAATATTGATTAATACGTCTGGTACAGGAATGAGTACAGAGAAACCATGGCACATTGGCAGGAGAGTGGATTGATCGATAAGCTCCAAGATGATAATTTCATTTGTCGATATGCTTCTAAACTAGGTAGATTGCGAGATGTATGGGATATTGTGCTAAATGTTGCATACCCCGCAGCTTTCGGTTCTACTTTAAACGACAGGACAGCTCTTCAACCATTCAGATCTCCCCTCTGACAAGCATCATTTATCAACCTCCAATCAGGAAATTGATATTCCCACCATTACATGCATCTTACTACTGCACATCGAGCTGAGTCAAAGCAACCAAGCAAAAGCCGGCAGAAAATGTATCACGATGACTTACTTCTCTCCGGGGTCAAGGAAAATTATGAAATGCAATTGACTTTGCATCCTCTTCACCAACAACCCACGTTCATCCCCTGCCCAGTGTAACCAAAGCGCCGGAGAAAGACGAAAGAGTTTGGGGGCAGGTCGAGTTTCCTCATCTTTGATACCTAGGGATGACTTCTACAGACCCTTGTATTTGGTGGTAGCACAAAGGTTTACAATAAACGCAGACGTGGATCTGACGATCTTTCCACTAGGAAAAGACATGGATGATGACCATTCATGTATGCTCATTCTCTCACCCTCCTCATCCACACCACTTGTCAGCCTGTTTTTGCAATTCGAGCCAGCCATTCCCCTTGACCTTCCGTCCTCGCAAGCCGCGCTGGAAATGAGAAATCCAGAAGTATGCTTGGGCTAACGAATATATATTAATACATGGCCAATACTTGAAATTATGGAGATGCATCTCAGGCTCTTGTAGTGTGTGCGATAGAACTATGATTGGCACTTCAGCCGCTCAAAGTCACTGCAAGGACGGTTGGTATCGTGTATGTACCGTGGCCCGATCGTAGACAGGCATATTTATTATTGTTTCTTCCGGCTTCTATTCCTTGTCCACATGTCATGTCCTTGGAACATGTACCGAGGATACTTAATGTCTGGATGTGGCCGCCCCCCTCTAGTCATCAGATCACACCTATAACAACAAAATTCCCCATCATCAAACTTCACACGAAATCTTGCTTGTCACACAATATTAGATGAATGGGCCATCAACTATATCATTAACATCTCCACTTCCCCAGACGCCTTACAGGTTGTCCTAGGATCCGAAGTGGTGCCAAGCGCTTCCAACGGTCTTCGGCAAGATATGCAAAGAAAGGGATGTCAGCCCTGTTGACTACAATCAAACGTTCCCAAGTACATGAGAACGTAAGTATCTTTGTATCTATACCCCAGCCTCACACGGTGATCTTATGAACCAATCCACACGCGAGCCTGCAGCTCCCTCCGACACCTCTCTCGCGCAACAACCACCTAAAAACTTCTCGAACCTTCCCGACCTCGAAGATTTCTCTGCATTCTTTACCTTTCCCGCGCACTCACCCCCGACCATCCATCCAATGTCTAAGCGTGTAGATAGACAAGAAATCGATCCTAACGCGAGCTTTCAACTCTCACATAATCACCCATCGACTACCGACACGTCTACCCTCAAATCCGAGATTCCTTCGCCAGCTAGCTCGCGAAATAAGAGACGCGCCACGGGCCCTGCAACGGCAACGAATACTTCGGTTTTCAATATGCAGGCGGGTTCATCTATTGCAGGACCTTCTTCGGCGGGTTTAGATGATCCCAATATGGCCTCGTCGATGGCACCACCTGCTAAAAAGAGTCGTACCAATACTCCTTGGACACCTGCTGAAGAGCAGAGATTGAAGAATATGAGGGATGCAGGTAATAGCTGGGCGGATATTGCAAAGGTGAGATCAGATGAAAGTCTACTTTGAAGTGACCCAAACAGACTTTTCATGTCAAGTCGCACAAAGCCTGGAGACGAAGCTAAGACCTGAAATTTGTGTTTGTAGACTTTCCCAGCAAGAACTGAAGGAAGTGTTAAGAAGCACTGGTACAAGGTAAAGATATACTTTCATTCTCATCATTTTCTCCCCATACATCTGTCTCGCTAGTACGAAAGTAGTATGGGGTGGTTGTTATATGACATAGACTAATAGATTTTTAGGACATGCATTATGCGGAATTCGCGGAAGATGAGGTACGTTCTATCTTTGCAGCATATCATGCATATGGTACGTGCTGATGCTCAAATAGAGTCAGGCTTTGCTCGCGGCCATCAAGGATTACGAGGCGAATAAGTGGAAGGCTATTGGACAGAAAGTTGGAAAACCCGCCAAGGTAAGCTTTTATTTCTTGTTGTGGTTTGACTTTTGTATCTGGGACATCTCGTCTTGAGAAATACTGGTCTTGGATACGAATATGTATCTGTTGAGATGGAGACACTAGTATCGATACACTAAATAACCCATAACTAATCAAGCTTCCTATCCGTCATCTAGGCTTGCGAACAGTACGCCAAAGATAATTTTGGCGGGAAAATATAAGGGGGGCGCTGGATGGAATCGGGTGGGATACTTTTGGCGTGCTATTTTTTTTTCTCTCTCCTTTTTTTTTCGTTTCTTCTTCAAAATATTTCATTTCGGTACATGGCTTCGGAAGGAAGTACAGGATGTTGGCTTGGGTATTGGATTGGCTCGGCTCGGCTCTTGGTTTGATATCATTTGGTTTGAGGAGAAAGTAATCTTAGCTTATTTTATATGTACAAGCTTGCATGGATGTTTATTTGTCCATTGAATTTATGTTGATCTTTTCGTGCGCTTCTGTCTTTTTGGGTTTGCAACTTCTATGCTTGGATTGGATTGGATTGGGTTGGCTTGGTGGGTTTATTGCATGATTGGTGGATGGGTGGATGGTGGATGGATGGATGGATCGTGGATGGATGGTAGGATGGACGGATCATGGTTGGAAAGAAAGGCGCGTTTCTATATCACTATTAAGGCGTTTGAATAAGAGCTCCTCTCATCTCATCTCCTCTCATCTCCTCTCCTCTCTCTCCTCTCTCTCCTCTCTCTCTCTCCTCTCTCTCCTCTCTCTCCTCTCTCTCCTCTCTCTCCTCTCTCTCCTCTCTCTCCTCTCTCTCCTCTCTCTCCTCTCTCTCCATGGCGTATCTTTGATCTGACCGGCTTGATATCTTTCGCTTCTCGTCTCTTTACTTTGGATTCTGGATTCTGGAAATGAATTTTTTCTTGGGAGTCTGTGGTTGGAGGTTCTTGGGCTGGACTCTGGAGAGTGTTTTATATATATATATATAAATATCTTTAGTTTCTCTTTTTTGATCTCTTTTTTGATCTATCTTCTGAATTATCTCCTAACTTGTACCTTTCTTTCTTTCTTTCTTTCCTTTCTTCCATTCTTCCTTCTTTTTCGTTCTTTTCCTCACCTACATACCCACTTCCTTATCATCCACTCCACAACATTCATTCATTCATCCCAAACAACCGAGTTTGAACTTTAGAATCTTTGAGTAAGTGGGTTTGAGGAGATGAGGTGGTGAGGTGGTGAGGTGGTGATGGGATTGGAGGGTGGGATTGGATAGATTGAATAAGGTAGGGAAGGGCAGGGAAGGGTAGGATGTGTAGTTTGTATTGTGTAGTTTGTATTGTGTGGGATGTGGGATGGGATGGGATGGGAAGTGTGAAGTGTGAAGTGTGAAGTGTGAAGTGTGAAGTGTGAAGTGTGATGTGAAGTGTGAAGTGTGAAGTGTGAAGTGTGAAGTGTGAAGTGTGAAGTGTGAAGTGTGAAGTGTGAAGTGTGAGTTTTGAGGTTTGAGATTTGAGGTTGGAATGGAAGGGAATGGGAGGCAAGGGAAGGGAGGAATGGAAGTTGGAAGAATAGGAGAATATAATAAATGAAATTTCAGCATTAGCATGGAGGATGGAGTAGGATAGGATAGGATAGGTACCATATAAATAAAAGAATTAAAAATGGAAAGACGTTTTGGTATATATGTATTTACTTGTATGTATTTATGTATGATTCGAGGTGTGCTTGAAATAGGTAGGTGGGTATAAGTAGGTAGGTTTGAGTTTTATTGTATTGTATTGTATTGTATTGTGGTGTGAGGTGAGGTGAGTTGGATTAGGGTTGGAACGAAATGAAATTGAAGTCTTGTTTGTAAGATTAGCTTGAGGAATTTGATGAGGAAGGGGGGTTTGGGTGGATGGATAGAAGTATATATGATATCTATCAGGAGAGGAAGATGTGGAGAGATTGGAGGGAGTTGATGGATTGCTAGATTATCTATTGCGAAACTGGGCGATGGGGAAAGAGATGGTATCTATGATGAGTATGTGGTACATATGTAGGTACATAGATACATACATATATGGTATAACATACATACCTAGGTAGTCTGTCCGACATAATCTCGACTCGTGTAGTCTAATCTAGTCTCACCTCGAGAGTATCGATAATCTGGAACTAGAGGATGTTTATGTGCTACCTACGTGTGGTTATATTTGTACTTGTTTGTTAGATTAGGTGTGAGTATTTGTTGGTTAGTTTAGGTATGATATGGGTATTTTGGTATAATAGTAAATAGTTGTCTAATCAGTATCAGCTGGATATGGGATATAGGATATAGGATATGGGATATGGGATATGGAATATGGGATATGGAATATAGGATATGGGATATGGGATATGGAATATGGGATAGATGTAGATATACATGTATATGCATTGGGTATGTATGTATATATGTGTAATTTGTATATCTAAAGTTTTGATACCTATCAAACTATAATCCTATACTTTTCGGGATATTGTAATATACGGTATTATAGGTATCTATCTATCTATCTATCTATTCACCTATCTAACTCCAATAACGCAAACCTACTTGGATAGGTATATATATGTATATGTATATATGTATATATGTATATATGTATATATGTATATATGTATCATCCAAGAACATGGATTCGCGGGTTCCTGATTTAATTTCATTTCATTTCATCTCATCTCATATCTCATAAGTCATCTCATCTCATCTAATTTTTATGATCATCTGACTACATAATATATAGTAAGGAGAGTGAGCGTACAAGTACCTAGATAGATAACATCAATCGCGTGCCGCGCCGTGCCGTGTGGTTAGTTTGTACCTGGCTAAGCTAGTATGATCTGGAGATAAGATTGAGGTAGGGAGTTGGTGGGATTTGTGTTTGGTGTACGGAGCATGGGTATGAATGGATTGCTGAGTGGATGGATGGATGGATGGATGTTGTGATGATTTGGTGAGATAGTTGTGGATTTGGATATGGAATCTGATGGTGAATATGAATATGGATATGGATATGGATATGAGAGTGATGTAAAGCGTAAGGCTGATGAATGGATATTGTTTAGTAGGTACTAGGTACTTGAAGAAGGGATTGATGATAATTGATAAATTATGATTGTAGATGATATTTATTGGGTAAAAAGATAATCTTGGCATAGAGAGGTACGCAATGGATACTGTTGTTATGTACATCGTAAATACCACATCGATGTCTTGAATCGAGGGCTACAGTAATACATTGTCCTTCTCGAGAGAAATTGTTGTCTACCAAATATGTTTATTAGCGGTATATGTATATCAACAAAATTACCTATGCTCTCTTGTATCACACATGATGTAATACGATACGAAGATCACTCACTTCTCACTTCCCCAGAACCATTGAAGATATACTTTGTACAAATTCCTCAACGCGGTTATTGACAGAACAATTTCAACGTTCGTGTCCACATGTTTTCTTTTCTTTTTTCCTTCTTCGTGATCTCGTGGGGAGGGATTTTCAGGGGTTTCAAGGGACGATGTAGTAGGTAAGGTTAAGCGCTTTTAATAAAGTAAGTCAAAAATCAAAAGAAAAGGTTCTCCCCGGAATTTGAGTGGAGTTTGATGGGGGAAAGTGTAATTGCGTATTTATGTACCGTTGTATGTTGGTTAGATAGGTACTATGTAGGTAGCTACCTAGTATGTATGTCAAATTGTGAATCAGATTGAAAGCTAAGGATTAACTTCTTTGAGGTTTCATGTTGTTGTTGTTGTCATGTGATTTTGATGTTTTGATGCTTTGATTCTATGAATACCTATGTTTCTACGGTTCTATGTTTCTATCATCTATGATTCTATTTCTGTCATAAATTCACAAGTAAATCTTGTCATTCAAATACGAGGGATATTTCCAAGTTACCTACATCTATCTACCTTACTCATACATACCATTCATTCATCAGCACTACCATTCCTATTTCAATCCCTCCTTCGTATTCCCTTCATGGCCACAGAATGATTCAAAAGGACTCACCCTGTATTGGCTTGTCCTTCCACCCAATTCGCAACACTACCAATGGGTAATCGCCCCGATTGTGCAAGTCTGTTATTTCTTCTTCATTATTTGCCTCCCTCCTGGAGTGTATGCATGTCGAGTACGAGATTCTCCATATTTACACGTGCTGTGATTGGAAGATGGATGAATGGGATGATGTGAACACTCCACATTGGTCATGCTGAATGATCCTCCCAGCCCACTCTTTCGCAAAATAGAAATCTCCTAGTGGTGACTAGTCGGGACGGTGCGGAGGATATGCAGATCGAGGTTAGGGCGAATTGGGATTGTGGTCTGGAGGGAGGGATGGAATTAGATTTGGAGAGTTTTGCTCCGTACAAAGTGCACACTCCCGATACTACTAGACTGTGCTTTGCTTTGCAGAATGGAGAACCTCGGGTGAAGGAAGCTAAGGGCGTTAGATATATGAGGGTTGATTGGTTGAAACTCTCTTGTGAATTGAGAATTTCCGTGGCGATTATGCTTGGTATACCTAGGTGGGTGTCGTGAGTTCTTGAATGTTGAGTATGTATTGAGTATGTATTGAGTCGTAAGTCTTGATCTTTGCGGCTTTAATAAGACTGGAGCGAAGTAAAAAAGGGATCAAAAAGATCAAAACAACCAAAACTAGCACCAAACCCGTTAATACATGTAAATCCAACACAGCCAGCCGTCTTTCAATCCCTCGTCCTCTGTCAAAATACTCGAGGTACTCCATACAATGTCGAGCACTACCCACCTAGTAGTTAATAAAATAGTCACCACCATGGATATTGCATGGATGAAAATAGAAAATAACCCAGAACTCCCTCTCCGTAGACCCTCTTTTCCTGGTCTTGTCCTCCTTAAGCTTGTCTTCCCCATTCAAATACCTCTTTCTCCCTTTCCTTCCCCCCTATCCCACTTCTTTCTCCAACTTCTTCCATTATTTCCAAAAGTACGTAGGTAAATCAATAAAAGTATTCACGACATCATTCGTTATTCGTCGTTGAGTCTTTATTGTTCTCTGGTCATTTGTCTGCTCAATCACATTCGCTTGGGAATCCATTCTTCCATTACACTACATCTGCCAAGCACGCAAGACCAATTTAATAATCTTTCCATTTGGAAGAATTTCATGGGAAGGAACCGTACGAGGAACAGTTAGACGCACATAAAACGGTCGACCAACAGATTTTATATCACGACAAGGAAAGAATTTGGGACTCTGGGATTTCGCGGGGAACTATAAATTTACTCCTCAATTTTCGAACGAGAAATTCCATCACACCCAGCACATGCTTATTATTCACTCGACACGGAGATAATTTAATTGCAATAAGCCGTTAACCTTACACTTTGATCGTGGACCTTTTATATTTCTTTCCCTGTTCATCGTACACTTCGTACTACCTCAAGGCGCCTCGATATCGCCAATCGCTTCGATATCCATTTGGGCGGTTCTCTTTTTTGACTTCTGCATATACATACACATACATATACATACAACATGGTTGGAAAATCAACATTATTGACCGTCCTGGCCTCAGCCTCGGTGGCGTTCGCTGCTTGCAGTCTCGACAGTCATTGTCCTGAAGAAACTCCATGTTGCTCTCGTGAGTCTGCTCTCAAAAGTACAAGGATAAATATGGAAGGTTGAACTAACAATCACAGAATATGGAGAATGTGGTACTGGCGCATATTGTCTAGGAGGTTGTGATCCTCGAATGTCATTTTCTGTCGATTCCTGCGTTCCCGAACCCGTCTGCGAAAGCGCTTCATATACCTTTACGAGCATGGATGGTATAACTTCAAACACGAAATACTTGGGTGATGCATCAAAGTCGAATTGGGTCTACAGTGGAAGTCCAGTTATCTACGATAATAATGTGTTGTTGACCATGTCGGCAAACTCGGTCGGAACGGTTATGGCGTCTTCGACTTACATGTGGTATGGAAACGTAAAGGCAAAATTCAAGACTAGTAGAGGTCGGGGTGTGATTACGGCTTTTATTCTTTTCTCGGATGTGAAGGACGAAATCGATTACGAATTTGTTGGTTCGGAATTGACCACTGCCCAATCCAACTATTATTTCCAGGGTATTACAAATTGTGAGTAAATCTCTCATGGGCGCAGGAGAATATACTAATCGGTTGAAAGATGACAACGAGTTAAATATCACCCTTTCCGATACATATGCCAATTACCACGAGTACGAAATCGACTGGACTCCTGATGAGATTACTTGGCTTGTAGATGGACAGGTTGGACGTACAAAGAAGCGCGTAGATACCTGGAATGCAACTGCAAACCAGTGGAACTTCCCACAAACTCCTGCTCGAGTCCAACTTTCTCTTTGGCCCGGTGGTCTCGCAAGTAATGGTGCTGGAACTATCGCTTGGGCAGGTGGTGAAATTGACTGGAATTCTGAGGATATTAAAAACAACGGTTACTACTATGCCGCTTTTGAATCGGTCGATATTTCATGCTACAACGCAAAATCTGCTCCAGGAACGAATTCCGGAAAGTCATACTATTACAACAGTGCTTTGGGAACCAACGACACCGTAATCGATTCAAAAAATGCCACTATCCTCTCTTCTCTGTTGGCTACTGGAACAAATATGACCGCGGGAGAATCAGCAGCCGCTTCTGGTTCAACTGCCGTTTCCACTGCCGCAACAGTTCCTGGACTTACAGGTTCCGGTGGTGGAGGAGTTGGAGATGACCATTCTGGTGATGACAGTAGCAGCAGTGATTCTAGCTCGGGATCAGCAACTTCATCATCCAGTGGTTCATCTTCAACTGGCAGCAGTGGATTTTCCCAAGGGGATGGCTCTACCACTACCAGCAAAAGCAGTGCAGATAGCCTCGTCGCAAATCAAGAACGAGTCCTCAAAGGCAGTGTCTTCGCAGGCATTGTGGCAGTCGTTGCTATGATGGCTTTGTAAAGTACTGCATTATTGTATACGGCGGGTTTCTTTTTTGGCATTTGCATTTTTTGAAAATTAGCTTGGCATTGGGTTGGGGATTTACTTACATTACAACAACAGCTTGAACATTTTTTCTACAGCACCCTGTTCTTGTTTTTTTCCGAGAGTAGATATGGAGAGTAGGGTGGTTGATATATCACTTAATGGCGTTTTTAGCTGTCCGTTCCTTTTTGAGAGGGTGGTTAGCAGGCTAAGGGGGTCTTAATAACAGTTTATTCTTGTGGATAGTTTTTTTGGCTGGTGGATGAGGATGGATGAAGGAGGGTCTGATAGACGATGACTCAAGATGAGATAAAATGAGACGAGTTAGTGGGATGTTGAAACGATACGAGATGAGATGATGGATAATGGATAATAAATCCTCTGACTTGAATAACCTTAGCGTTGGCTCGTAATAGGTATTCAAATCACTCTTTCGAGCGATTGTTATAAATAAATACATCAAAATTAAGAATTTGATTCATGGGTGAATGTTGAGTATTGAAGTGAAATTGAATTTATGTGAGTGGATTTGAAGGGTTATTTATATATGTGTACCCATCTCCAGCTTGTAGGAGTGTATGTATCTAGGTAGGTAGTAATGTTGTGTAATTTTGATGTATGTAGGTAGGTATAGATAGTAAGTAGCTGGAGGAGTCTATTAATGAATGAATCGATAGATGAGTAGATAGGTAGACGGATAGTGGTTTTGAGTGGGGATTTAAAAAATAAAAAAATAGGTACCTAGGTATTTACTTGCTAAGAGTCTGGGCGTGGAGATTGTTGAATTTGGTTGGTTGGCTGTGTGGATGTGGATGTGGGTGTGCATGTGGATGTGTGGTTGGTGGTTGGATGTGGATGTGGATGTGTAGTATGGATGGTTTGGACCTTGGGGATATGGGGAGGGAAGGGGAGATTGGGAGGGGGAGATGCTGGGGGGAGGGGAGGGAATTTATAGGTTATGGTTATGGATATGGATATGGATATGGATATGGATATGGATATGGATATGGATATGGATATTTCTACTGTATGCGCGTGCTTGATATCGCATTGCGTTGTTGGATATTCTGTCTTCATGACTGTGATCTTGGGTGGGAGGGTGGATGGGGGATGGGGGGGGGGTGGCGGAGAGATTAAGCGAGTGGAAGGGTGGGAGCTGGAGATGAAAAACAATTAAAAATCATATTCTTTTTATAATAGTGGATTTAAGGTACTGTAGGTAAATAGAGGAGATAGTAGAGAGATTAAGCGAAGAAGATGAAGAATAGGTAATTAAAATGAATTTTTTTATATAATATATATATATCGTATATTGTCTCAAGAAGATAAAATAGTTCTGCCTCCACGGCAGTGGCCCCCGGAGGGCCAGCGGAGCGTCATTTACTAGAATTTGGAATGAATTATTTAGTAGTTCTATAACTGAGCGAAGTTATTTTTTTTGGTGAGTGGCGTTGTTGAGTAAACACTAGGTATCTGACATAGCAAGACCGGGGTTAGTCGTGAACCTTTCATGTATCAGGCTTGATCTGACGATACTTGAAGAGTTTCAACTTTCAGGAGCTGTGTTAGGATGGATTTTGAGATTGTGGATGAAAGGGATATGGGAGGATGTGAGATTAATTGATTTGAGTTTTACTTGAGTATCTTGCTGGAACTTGGGGGAGTTTGGGGAGTGGTGGTTCATTGAGTGGTGGTTCATTGAGTGTTTGATTGTTGTTGATGTTGAAGTTGAAGTTGATGATTTCTTTTCTTCTTTCTTCCTTCTTCAAACTTTTTTTCTGTCTTTTACGAATAAATGAATGGTTGAATGGATTTGATATTCATAACACTTATCATATTGTTTTAATTATTTTTCTTGTTATTCCTTCTCTTCTACCTTTTATTTTCTTTCCGTCAGCGAATATCGGGTTACTTGAATTTTACCTATTTGGTAACGGAGTACCTATCTGATTTGAATACGACACGAATATTACCACCGCACCTTTGATAGGGCTATAATATTACTATTTGTATTATCTGCCGTCATCTTTACGATCTTTTATTATTATCTCCGCATCTGCGCCACGCCGTTTAAACAAGCCTTTTCCAAGACTCTTTCCACTTCTTGGGCTTGATTCTTCTCCGCTTTACTTTCATTCATTTATCGGTCTTGCTTTTGTGTTTTGCGTGGATATACGTAGTTTTATGATGCGGATTCAGAGTGGGTTATGGGTATGCCCGTTGCTTGGGTGGAGGGCGGTGCATGCTCTCACGGTTGATACTTCACAGGCTGGTATGTTTGTTCTGTTGGTGGATGTTGGGATGTTGAGTCTGATGATTGTTGTTAGGTTCGATTAAAAGCGCTGCGAGTTCGGTGGCTGCGAATTTGATTTCGTATTATCATGGGAATGAATCGGTATGTGAATATGTTATTGGTATCATGCGATGCAGGTTCTTTGCTAATATGTCATAGGGCCAAACTCCAGGACTGTTACCTCCACCTTATTTTTGGTGGGAAGGTGGTGGGATGTTCATGACTTTAATAGATTATTGGCGTTACACGGGTGATACTTCATACAACAGTATTGTATCTGAAGCTCTACTATTTCAAGCTGGTCCCGATGCCGATTATATGCCTGCGAATCAGACCAAAGATGAAGGGAATGACGATCAAGGATTTTGGGGAATGGCTGCTATGTTAGCTGCCGAATCGAATTTTCAAAATCCTCCTGCTGATCAACCGCAATGGCTTGCGTTGGCTCAAGCGGTGTTCAATGAAATGGCAAGTCGATGGGACACTAGTACTTGTGGAGGTGGATTGAGGTGGCAGATATTTACTTTCAATAATGGATTCACGTATAAGAATTCCATTGCGAATGGATGTTTTTTTAATATAGGAGCTAGACTGGCTAGGTATACGGGTAATCAAACGTACGCAGATTGGGCGGAGACAATTTGGCAATGGGAAGAGAGTGTGGGATTGATTGATAGTGGTTACAATATTTTTGATGGGAGTAGTGATACGGATAATTGCGCGAGCGTAGATCGATTGCAGTGGAGTTATAATGCGGGGATTTATTTGCATGGAGCGGCGAATATGTTTAATTATGTGAGTTTTTTCTCTTGTATTTTCTCGTTTAATACAACGATGAATAGGAGATGGGTCTTCTCTTTTTCGGGCAGTATAACAGAGGAAAGATATCCAAACTGACCTATATACTCAGACCGACGGTAACTCTACTTGGCAACAACGCACCAACCAATTAATGAACACCTCAATCAACATCTTCGCTTCTAACAAATCAAATTCCATCATCACTGAACAGGCCTGCGAAACGGTTAATAAGTGTGATACTGATCAACTATCTTTCAAAGCCTACTTCACAGCCTGGCTGGCCTCTACTTCAATCCTCGCGCCGTTTACCGCTAAAAGTATCTTTCCTATCTTGCAAAGCAGCGCGAAAGCAGCGGGAGGGCAATGTGTAGGTACGGGTGGTGCGTGTGGGTTTAAGTGGACGGAAGGCACGTTTGATGGGAATGTGGGGGTGGGACAGCAGATGAGTGCGCTGGGGGCGATACAGAGCGCGATGGTGGCGGTGCCGGGCACGGATAATGCGAGGATTGGCCCGGTGACGAATAGTACTGGCGGGACGAGTGTGGGGGATAGTGGGGCGGGGAGTGGGAAGACGGGGAGAGGGGGGATGCAGAGGGTTGAGGTGGTTACGAGGGGGGATAGGGTGGGTGCGGCGGTGGCGACGGTGGCGGTTTTGATGAGTTTGTGTGGGGGAGCGGGGTTTATGGTTTTGGGGGAGTAGGATGGGAGGGGGGGGAGGGGAGATGGGAGGAGGGAGGGAGGAAATGATTTCTTTGAAGTGATGGAATGGTCTAGGTTGAATTTGAGATAAGTTTGAGATACCTATTTTTGATTATATTTTTCTTCTCGGGATTAGAAGATTATATTGGATATATATGCATACCTAGGTACTTATCCTATGGGAAGCGAATGGAGTTCTTTTGCTAAAGAAACGAAAATGGTCTGATTGGGGAATTAGAAATCTTACATTGGATTGGGAGTAGGATTTATATCAAACTGAGTTGAAATCAGATTATCTTGAATCAAGAACTTGGAACTTGGAACTTGGAACTTGGGAAATATTCTCATAGAAATACTTGGAAATTTTTACGAAAGGTTGAATTGAATGAGAGATTTTATATATCTATGTATCTTCTGGATCTTAAGGAGTGGGGTTGAGGCGTAGTGGAATTGTGTTATCTGGATTATGAGGAGATGAGGAGTTTGGTGTGGAAGGAGAGGAGGGGAGGGGAGGGGTGGGGAGGAGTGGTTTCTTGTATTTTATTGTGTTGTGTTTTGTGTGAGGGATTTGGATGGGTGGTAGAATTTGGGGATGTATAGGTATTAGGTGGGAGGTTAGAGATTGGTATTAGGTGAGAGGTTTAGGGTTAATAGTCGGCTCTCATAAACGGCCGACTAGTTCCTAGTCGGGGAAAGCGAATTGTCCCCATGAGATTTTGGTATAGATTTTGTGATTTTTATTGAAAAATATTCGAATTTCATGAATAATCTTACGGGGACATTCGCTTTCCTCGACTAGGAACTAGTCGGTCGCTTGAAGAGCCGACTATTATTATTTGGTGTTTAGAGGGTAGATATTGGGGCTGCTGGATTGGAATTGGTATGTTGTATACTTTAGGATGGGAATGAGGTGAAGTGGATGGGAGTGACGGGGTTCGTAGTATATCATAGAGCTTGTGCGGAAGTGTGAGGGTGATGTACTATGTTAAGGAGTATGATGTTTAGAAAATACCTACGAATATACATGTGTGTGCACATAGAGTTGTTGTTATTTGGAAGAGAATTTTAGCTGGTGTTGGGGAAGTGAGTAGGTAGGTATGCATGGATGTAGGTGTTTAGATAGAAAGCACGCTTTGGGACGGAGTGGCTTCATGATCTGTTCTCAGAATCGAAGACTGTATTTTACATCTTTTATAGGGTTTGGGAGTTTGAAAAGGAGGGAGTGGCGGATGGAGAGTGAGGGCTAACTTACAATATAGGTAGGTGGTATGGATGAATAATTTGAGTGAAGGAAATGATGTTTTGTTGTTGATTGGTTGATTTGTATACTAGGAACGTACTTGGGTATGTACTGAGGCCGATTTGAATCATTTGGCACAAACCCCAAAAATAAATTTCTGCCTAATGAAAAAAGAAATTTTAGAATCTGTATAGTGTGTTTCTAGAAATTCTATGAAGAAGGATAGAATTCAGCTTTATTGGAGAATTTTTGTAAGATAAATTATATTATTGAATAGCCCTTAGGGTTAATTGTATTTATCTGTTTTTAGAATTCATTTCGAAACTTTCTATAGAAAGTGTACTAATATTTAAAATCCATTTCCAAATAGTTTTCCTTTTTGTGCATAGACCTCTCTAATATAAGCGAAATAAGCTTAGTAATAATTCCTTATCTCAAGCTCGAGCTTGAGCTTATCTCGCTTAAACTATATGATTAATAAGCAGAAATTCCTTATCACACTTATCTTAAGCTCGAGCTCAAGCTTATCTCGCTTAAATTATATGACTAATATAACTCCCAATTAATATATATAATATTAATATAAGCATTCAATTCAGTACACAACATTAAAGGAATAAATTAAATAAAAAGAAAAGAAATGCAATTAATAATTAAAATTCAAGGAATTCATTGATATATTTTTTTCTGAATTATCTCAAAAATTGAAATTTATATTCAATATAATAATATTTAAATAATAAAAGTTTTAATATCGAAAGTTGATAATCATCCAAATTCATTAGAATACTTTTAAATTGAATAAAAATTTCAATTTTTGAGATAATTCAAAAAAAAATATATCAATCGATTCCTTGAATTCTAATTAATAGGGTTTTCTCTTTTAATTTTATTTTATCAATTTTTTTAAGGTTATGTATTGAATTGAATACTTTAGTATAAAAGCACACCACTAAATTCTAAATACGTATTTAGCTCAGGCAAAAATCTATTTTTGGGGTTTATGCCAAATGATTCAAATCGGCCTCAGTATATGTTGATTCTCCTTTTTGATAAACGCATGAAGAGTTGATGAATCAGAACTGTCGGGATATCGGTTATGTGATCATGGAGGGCACCACACGCAAGAGAAAAAAGAGGCCAAAAGTGATCTCCCTAATAAATCTTATAATAAATCAACGCTTAATAAATTCATGAGAATTAATGGTACTAAACAGATCGTTGAATGGTCTTCAATCATAACACTATTAAAGCTTTCAATCTTTTGGATTGAATTAAAATAGATGGATTGTTGAAAGGTTTCGCCAGTGGTCAATTCCGGTCTGTTTTACCTCCTACGAATAGGGGCACTATTAGCAAGAGAGGCGCTTCCTGCTTCTCATAGATACCTAGATAAAAATGATCGAGAACGATTACAACCATACTAGACAAATTACTTTACACTTATCAACCAAATTGATACCAACAGGAATACTTGTTGTTAGTTCTGTAGACGATAGGTTTGAGGTCGATAGTTCCGGTAATTAGATATACTGGATTGTTAATTCCATTCACTGTTCAAGTCAATATAAACAGTTGATAGAGTTATGTGTGCACGTCAACTGAACTTTCCCATCCCTTTGCCAAAGTCTCCTAGCATGCTGGTATCACGTGATACATCAAGACTCTCAAACTGGATATGAATATCAACAAAGGAGGCAGAAGCTCACGAGAGCAGAAGATTCGGAGGGAAACAACTTTCTGTAGTGAAGACGCTCACTTTTTATTCATTCTTTGGGAACACGAAGGCCGGCGCCACAAACACGTGAAGAGTGGATCTGTTTTTGTCAAATAACAATTAGCGAGATGTTTTGGCATGTGAATTGGGGGTTCCCTTACGTCTCAACTACCGCTAGGATCATAGCTAGGTACACCGGAAAGCCAGAGCCATTTTGCGGAACGCGGGAGGATGGAATATGATTCAGGGGAGGTTAGAAGGTTGATGTCAGAGGCGTTGGGGAAATTTGAGGATGTCGGTTTTGGGGTACTTTGCTATTCTTATTTGAGTGTACGCGTGGTTTTCAAAGCCTGGTTTGGAGGATGGTTTCTATTCCTTTTTTTATAGTGACCCGGTGAGTCTTTGGAAGGCGCCTTCTTTTGTCGTCGATGGAGTGGTGGTGGCGCCTTCTAATTTTGCGAGGAAAAGGTAGCACTTGCTTGTTTTATTTTGTTATGCAATTGTTTTGTTTACTCCAACTCTTTCTTTTCCCTTTTCATTTCCTTTCCTTTCCTTCTCATCCTCTTCATACACTTGTTCGCCTCCAAGCATACCGACAAACTGCCACTATGTTCAACAGATATTTCCTTCCCATGCCTATCAAACGGTATTCTTCTTCTCGAGGACTTGGTCCAGACTGTCCCATCCTTCATGCGGTATTCTTTTGCTATTCTCTAGCTCTACACCAACTCTAACACTTCTGGAATCGAAACATATCTTAGGGAGGACTGATAGACCTTTCCTATTGGCGCCATAGCCTCGAAGAGGTGAAGAATGTACATCCATTTCAAACGGTTCTTGGCAAGTAAACAAGGTGCGAAATCACGTGAAAACACTGAAAACCGCAACGACGGTCTATCGATATGTACTCTCTTGTGATGCTATACTAACATCATCAGAACAGTACGAATTGTTCCTGTATTCAATATCAGACGATAGATTCACGCGTTCGATTACAATATACAATGAAGTCGAGTGACTTTTAGGTGGTGTAGTCTACATGTTTGAAGTCAAATTACACTAGAATTCAAGGACTGTCATTCGATATCACATTCCAATATGGGAATCTTGCCAATCGTTACCCATTCCTTGAATATTCTTGTCATTAACTTGTATCCGATGTCTCTGACTTTATCGTCTCCTTGACGCGGGCAAGACGCCATCTACATTCTTCCCAGTACCATATTCAAAAACAAAGCTTACATTCTATATATTCTTCAATTCCTTGAAAAGTATCTTTTTACACACTTTCACGTCGGTCTTTTTACAGAAGTCAAGTAGTTGTTATTTTCAGACATTTCGAAGCCTCAAATATCATCTACTCGAGTTCACCCAGACACTACGTCAGGACCATGCGTCCAACTTCACTTCCAAAGTGCCTGCTGCAGGTTGCAGCTTGTGGTATTGCACTCATTCCTTTCGCTCACGCGGTACCAGCTACTGTTTATTCAACTGTCACTCGTTATAGAATTTCAGTCGTTCCACAATATACGACTTATACTGATGTCTCTTTTTCGATTCTTACTTATACTGCACCCCCTTCAATTCATACCGAATATGTTACTGCCACAGAAGTTAAGCGTAGAACTACGACTATCTTCGATGGGACAACAACTGTGATCGAGCCGGCTCAAACTGTATTTGGTGAGTACTTTGAAAATACTGGTCAAACGATAAACCCATTCTAATGATTAATAGCATCTGAATGTGCTAGCACCACACAATCTTCTTCTGCGGCCCCTTCGTCGGATATTCCTAGCAGTTCAACTGTATCTTCTGAATTTACTTCATCTTCTGGTTTCACGATTCCACCAGTTAACAATGCCAATTCTGGATCTTCATTTACTAGTGAAGTGTCATCAACTTCAGTTCCACAGGTCACTTCCGAGCCACCTATTACAACTACTGAACCTGCAGTAACAGAAGTTGTCAGTACCGAAGAACCAGGAGTTACAACTCTGCCGCCTTCGGAGCCAACTCGTGTTTCATCTGGCAATACACCAGCTGGTACTTATAATGCAGTGGACTGTTATTCAGATGAAGAGGGTACTGGCTTTCCATTGGCTCCACCGGTCACGGAAAGTACCGATCCAAATGTTTACGACACAGTCGGTCACTGTCTTGAATTCTGCTCTACAGCTAATGGAGGCAACCCATTTAGATATGCAGCAATTGGGCCAGGACACTGCTATTGCTCGAACGGAAAGCTTGAAGCAGAACCAGCCACCGATTGTTTATATCCATGTCCAGGTGACTCGACACAAGTATGTGGAGGAAGTCTTCCACCCACCAGAAGACTCAGACGTCGTGCTCCCGGAGATGCGATTATTGTATATGAATTGGCTGGATACGTTCCTCCAACATCAGTCGTTTCTACCGATGTCGGTCCAACTGAGACATCAGGCCCCAGCTCGACGAGTGAAATCATTGCCACTGAGGAACCTGGTATTACTTCTACAGAAATCCTTCCAACGGAAACACTAGGTGCCAGTTCAACAACTGACATTATTGTTACCGAGGAACCTGGCGTCTCTTCAACAGAAATCGTTCCTACCGAGACTCTTGGAGCCACCTCTGCGACTGAAACTATTGTCACTGAGGAACCAGGGGCTACATCCACGGGGGTTATCCCAACGGAAACTCTAGGAGCTTCTTCATCAACTGAGATCATTGTGACTGAAGAGCCTGGAGTTACAAGTACTACTGAGGCTGGTAGTACAGAAGGACCAGGATTTACTTCCACTACTGAGGTCATCAATACTGAAGGACCAGGAGCCACCAGCACTACTGAAGCTGTCAATACTGAAGAGCCAGGAGTGACGAGCACCTCGGAAGGTATCGTAAGCACGAGCGAACCGGGAGCCACAATGACCTCGGAAGTTGTTAACACCGAAGAGCCGGGCGCTACTAGTACTTCGGAAATTGTCAATACTGAGCAAACAGGAGCTACAACCACTACTGAAGTGGTCAATACTGAAGAGTCTGGAGCTAGCTCAACAGAGGCAGCTAGTAGCAGTGGTACCGGTATTCCACCTGTCAATAATGTTGGATCTGGCACTATGACCACTATAACCACAACTGATGTTATTGAATCTACCACTGAGGTACTCACCCAGCCAGGAGCAACTACTACCTCCGAAGCCGAAGAAACAGGCGCTAGTACAACTTCGGGAGTTGTTAATACCGAGGA
Source organism: Botrytis deweyae (assembly GCF_014898535.1). NCBI lineage: Eukaryota > Fungi > Ascomycota > Leotiomycetes > Helotiales > Sclerotiniaceae > Botrytis > Botrytis deweyae. Next base: position 625,392 of record NW_024066223.1, on the reverse strand, counting down.
ACCGACAGCTATTACAACTTCTGAAGGTGTCATTAGCACTGAGCAACCAGGAGTAACTACGACGTCCGAGGTCATCAATACTGAAGAGCCTGCGGAAACCTCAACTTCAAGCCCAGAAGAAACCGTAGCTATAACGACTTCCGAGATCATCAACACCGAAGAACCTGGGGTAACCACAACTCCAAGCCCAGAAGAAACTGTAGCTATAACGACTTCTGAGGCCGTGAATACTGAAGAGCCAGGGGTCACTACGACGTCGGGAGCTGTTATTAGTACCGAGGAACCAGCGGTAATTACGAGTTCGGAAATTGTGAATACCGAAGGACCTGGTATTACTACCACCTCTAGTCCGGAAGAGACTGAGATTGTGAGCACTGAGGGACCTGGAGTTACGACGACCTCGGAGGTTGTAAATACCGAAGAGCCACAAGCAACGTCAACTACAAGCCCTGAAGAAACTGGGCCAGCTACTAGCACAACTGAGATCATCAATACCGAAGAACCAGGAGCAACTTCAACTACCAGCCCTGAAGAAACCGGTCCAGCCACCACGACTTCGGGGGCTATAGTCACTGAAGAACCAGGAGTTAGTACAACTTCCGATGTACCTGAGAGCACAAGCACTGGTACCGGCATTCCACCTGTAAACAATGTAGGATCTGGTACCATGACAACAACCACATCAACTGAAGCACTTGAGTCTACTACGGAAGTTGGGTTAACTACCGAAATTGAAGTCACGACGACTGCTCCTCTCTCCACAAGTGAGCAAAGAGTGTCATCTACAAGCTCTTCCCCATCATCCACATCTATTGCACCTCCTTCATATAGTTATGTCTGCGCAAGTATACCAAGTCTGTTCAATGTAGTAATTGATGAACCTGGCAAGCCAAAACAATGGTTGTCTCAACTTAACTATCCAGATAGTGGAACCGTTGAAGGTACATGGGGCTATGATACATTGCCACCCGTATCATCACGCTCTCTAGCAGCTAGTTTCAATATTGGATTTGGCAACGCTTTCCAAGCAAAACGTCGTTCTGATAATGCTCCAATCTCAGGTGCTGTTCGATTGACCGCTTTAGGATCACCTCTTCAACTTTTCACTGCAGACCATATTTCAGACAGCATGAGAGTATTTACTGCTAGTATTGGGGCAGATTGTTCACTTGGCTTGGATATCCCGAACACTGGAGACAATATTCTGGCTATATGCAGTGGTGTATTCACTATCCTGACACCAGCTAAACAAGTTCAAAGGGGAGATGCATGTACTCAAGTGCGAGCTTTTGCTGTTGCAGTCAATGGACCTTCATCAACATTGTCAACAACCATTGCCTCACCTACAGGATCAAGCACAGGATTGATCGGCACTGAAGTATCCGAAACTGGAGCTTCTTCTACTCCATTGATCGCAACAACTATACCATCTGGAACTTCCGGTCTGGTGACAGGTACTTCAACCTTCTCGCCTATCACATCTTCAACTTCAATTGCTGGATGTCCTGTTGCACCATTTTTCAGAATCTTGGTAAATCAGACGGGTATGCCAGCACAATATCTATGGGATCCTGTCTCATTCGGTGATGATGCTTTATCATTCACCACAGATGCAGCACAGAGTTTGACCTTCTCATTATCACCTACCACTGGTCAACTTCAATTCAATATTGTAGATTTCTTTGGAAATCCTGTATTATTGGCATCTAATCAAGATACCCACAATGCTGGAAATGAAGCAATTTTCTTCTCTACTGCTACCAAATATCAACAACTTGGTTACCAACCTGTTGTAGCATCTATCAAACCAGATTGTTCCATCGGGTTGACATTACCATATAATGCCGCTAACATTATACAAGCTTGTCATGGATCGATCTACCTAATGTTATCACCTGGAGCAGGTTGTGTAACTGTTTCATTGTTGATGTTGCCTTTTGATCCTTCAGCCACAACCACGGCTGTTACATCGACAACGTCTTTTTTAGTCTAAGTTCGGCGAGTCTGGAAAGCCCCTCCGTTACTTCGACTGAAGTCACTCTTTCTTTCTCATCAGTTGAATTGTCTAGCGGATCGCTAGCTACCAGCTCGCCCGACTTCACGAATACACCGTCCGGGGTGTCCAGTTCGTATTCTCTTATATCATCTTCATTTTCAGATCAATCAGCTTTTACAACTCAAGGAACTCTGACTTTTTCGACGGTCGGTTCTTTCATTAGCTCTTCAGCATTTGAGTCATCTAGTAATTTTGCCACAATTTCTTCCTCTATCATTAGTTCATCTTATCCATCATTTACCTCCGAGTCATTTTCTCAATCTGAGTCGGCTTTCCTATCTCAAACTATGCAAACTTCTTCTGGACAAGAAACCCAAAACGCATCATCTACTTCTGATATCTTCTCTTCATCGACTATACCGTCTTCATCCATCATTGAAAGCTCAATATCTGCATCCCTTTCTTCATACGAATCTAGCTTGGCATCGTTTTCGGCTTCTCAATCCTCTGGCTTCATGACTAGCTTCTCCACAACTTCACTCTTAAGTTTTGAACCTTCAGAAACTCAAAGCACTGCCATTCCATCCGTTTCGAGTGCTGAGTCTTCGAGCTTTGGAGATGGAACTTCCACTGGTATTCCACCAGTTAATAATGCAGCTTCTGGTACAACTACAACGACTGAACAAAGTAGCTTATTCACTTTGGAATCAACATCCCAACCTAAAATTACTTCCAGTTCTGTATCTTTGTCTTTGTCCGAACAATCATCTTTACCAGAATTCACATCTACTTTGGGGCCATCATCTCTATCTGAAAATTCTTCCATAATTGGACAATCTTCTTTGCCTCAAATCATAACTTCTTCCGAGTTAAGTGAAACATTATCTCTGCAGGTATCTTCGACCGAGATCCTCATTGGCTCTTCTACTTTCCCTCTTGAAAGTTCCGGTTCCCAGACTGTAATTTCCTCGACAAGTCCAGAGAGTACTTCTGAAGCACAAGAGACATCATCGAGTCTTGAAAGCCAATCATCTATTTTGACTTCAGTGTTGGGGACTTCTATTCCATTGACCACCGATATACTACCGACCTCTACAGGAAGTCTAGTTTCGAATACAGAGAATCTATCAACTTTTGGATTCGAGTCCTCAACAGGAATACTTTCCAATTTGGAATCCAGTACAGTGATCAGCCTACAATTATCTTCTACGACTGAAATCCTTGAGTCATCGATCATAACCCAGATCTTCTCCACGAGTACCATTGCGTCTTCTGAAAGTGGTTTCCAATCGCTGACAGGAACATTGGTCCAATCATCTGGAGCTGCAAGTAGTACAGCTGTTTTCTCTTCCCCGGCATTATCCATCATTCCTTCGAGCAGTGCACAGTTGAGTACACTCGAAGAATCTAGCGCTGTCCTATCCACCACAGTTGTTATTACTTTGTCGGAATCCGCATCTCCAAGTATAGAGACCTCTGTTGAAATAACGAGCACTTTCGTAGGAACACCAAGTCAGTCATTCGAGGCCTCAAGTAATATTGGATCGATTACATCTATAGAGACTTTCATTAGCACTACTATAGTTATCGAATCAAGTATTGAACCGACTCTCGGGGCTACCAGTAGCTTTATAGGATCGCCCAGTCAGTCATTTGAGTCATCTAGCAATATTGGATCCACTGTAGTTACAGAAACACTGGTTGGCACATCTAATTCTATCGAACAAAGTTCGTTACCTACTGAAAGTAGTACTGGTATTCCACCAGTCAACAATGTAGCATCAGGAAGTACCACGACGACGACTTTGGACATTCAATCCACAGGTGATCTCACAACTGATCTTGGTTCTGTTATTTCTACGACTGGTTCAATCGAATCCAGCTTGGCGGAAGGCTCTAGCAGTACTCTCATTGAAATTTCGACATCCACAGGGTTTGGATTTGTTAGTTCAACACAGATCTCGGAGAGTTTATCTGAGAGTACCATTCTTGGATTCACAAGCAGTATTGAATCTATTGTCTCCACGATAGCTTCAATTGAACCAAGTCTATCTGAGGCAACTAGTAGTCTCATAAGTCTTATCCAAACTTCCAACTCTGGAGTTGGGACCTCATCACAACTGTCGGAGAGTGTAACGGAAAGTGCCAGTCTCATCTTCACAAGTAATATTGGATCTGTCATTTCTACGGCAGTTTCAACGGAACCTAGCTTATCAGGAGGGGTTAGTAACACCTTAGGACCTATTGAAACATCTACAGGTACTGAAATCGTTCCCTCGACACAAGAGAGCGTTACTTTCGAACTAACGAGCAGCTTTGGATCTGTCATTCCCACGGTAACTCTAATTGGTACACCCATCGAGCCCAGCTCAACTGAAGTCCTCAGTAACTCGGCGGGTACTGCTGGATTAAGTACGGATATCAGTCAATCAGTACAACTATCGGAAACCTCTAACTTGATGCCCACATTTACAGGCACGTTCGAGGTATCGGTTCCAGAATCAAGCCTTGGTAGTACTGCCCAAATTACCTCCGGGTCCAATTTGGACCAGTCAACAAGCCTACCCGCAGCAACGAGTGAACCTTTATCCCTTACGACGAGCATTTTCAATCCATTATCTACCTCAACTGAAATTGCTAGTACATCGGAATTATTGAGTGGCGAACCATCATTGATAGTGACTAGTAGTTTGCCAGTCATCACCAGTGAATTCACTTTGATTCCTATATCCAGTTCGATTGAAATCATCACCACCTCAGGATTGCTAAGTGGAGAGTCATCATTGACTTCGTCTAGTAGCTTACAAGTTATCACCAGTGAAGCGAGTCAAGCCAGTCCTGAAAGTCTTTTCTCCAGTACAATTGAGATCGTTACTGGTAGTACCTCTGAGCTATTTACTTTGGAGTCATCTTTCTCTTCGGGGGCCGCTAGTATACCTATATCTTCTACATCAGACACCTCAATAGCACCTTCTACAACAATCGGAACGATTGGATTGGAATCTTCCACCACAGAACCTTCATTTATATCATCCAGCAATTCCGAATTCCTGTCTGAGACAGCCAATTCTGCTTCTGCAAGCTTTACTGGTACCGAGTTAACTTTCGGTAATGGTATTGGACAAAGTGGTAGTATTTACACGTCCACCACTAGCTCTGGCTTTGCAACTTTGACTGAGACTGCTGTATTGAGTACAGAAGCTACTTCGACCTTGTTACTTGTGTCTTCCACAGGGATTGAAACGACTGATAGTGGCTCTACACTTCTGACTAGCGCGATTCTATCTACCATAGTTTCTGAACCGATTGATAGCACTTCTTTGCCTGTCTTAGAATCTCAATCGATTGAGATATCGATTACTGCCATAGAATCTACAACCTTTGAGCCTTCTAGTCTTAGCAGTACACTGGAAACAAGCCCTGTCACATCTCTCCCACAGTCATCATCAACCGAAATTGGTATTAGTACTTCATCAGTGGTGAACAGTGCTTTGGAAACATCGACTGGTCAAACACTGGGAGAGTCAAACACTTCTGGGTTACCTCAAATATCGACCAGTATCCTCGAGTCTTCAGTTTCTTCCCTATCAATACCAACGACGACCATTGAGATTATCACAGATTCCGCTCCTTTACAGTCAGAACCGGCTTCATCTTTCACAGATGTATTGATGCCAAGTGGCTCTTCAGCAATAACCAGCGTTTTCTCGGGTACTACGAGCAGCATATCAAATGAAATTACAACATCTGCAGAAAGTAATTTGATATCGTCTTTTACGTCTCAAGAAACTAGCAGCAATGTTTTCCAATCACCAATTCCATCTGTTTCAACAACTAATTCCTTGGATATCTCATCATTGCCTTCGGTCGCTTCCGAGACCGAGATTATCAGTGTCACTCAATCAACGATTCTTTCTCTTGTGGAAAGTGAAACATTGCAACCTTCAGAGTCAGTCGCTGCTTCTAGTTTCATTCAAACTTCCAGTCAGATTACGTCAGCCGAGAGCATTGGTAGTTCGGAAATAAGTGGTACATTACCGACTCCTATCACTTCAATTGCCCTCAGTAGCACGACTGAGTTCCTTGTATCCACATCCGATGGGACTCTCAGTGTTAGCTCTGGATTAGGTGAATCCCTTGTAGCTTCTTCGACCTTGACCGGTTCGGATTTTACTTCAATCCTCATACAATCTACGTCTGAACCAACATTTGGGTTTTCTACATCCCTTAGTAGTCTCGAGGAGTCTATGACGAATGGCATTTCTACAAATCTTGGAGTATCCAGTACTGAACTTCTATCTGGTACCCCAACCAATCTTGGAACACAGCTTTCAACCAGTGAGCCTGAGTCCTCAGTTGTTTTGATAGCCTCAAGTACAACTCTCATCTCTATACCTTCTGAAGCAGGTAGCATTGGCTCATCCGGCACAACTATCATTGAAAGCACTTCTCTGGCAACTACCGAGGCTTCCTTATCAAGCGGTTTGGCGGCTACTTTAACAAGCCTATTATCTACTTCAATTCCGTTGGAAACTTTAACGCTATCTGCGAGCGACAGTGAAACCTTATCCATTACTGAAATCTCGAGCGTTCTATCAACAGCAGCATCATCATTTTTGGAATCTAGTGCATCATCAACGCAAAGTTCCGCTTCCTCAAGTCCATCGGCTTTCTGCGTGGAAGGTACGGGATCTAGTACCGAGGATAACTCTGACCTCTGTGAATTTACTTGCAACTTTGGAGTATGTGCAGATCCATGTACATGTACTGCATATGCGGTCTCAGCAGTCGAACCTCCACCCGAGACCAATACTCGTGGATATGCTCTTAGGGAATTCGATGCCGAAACATACGATCCACTCTGTGACTTTGCTTGTAGTCATGGATATTGTCCTCCTGATACTTGTACAACAAACTCGGATGGCTCTCCTGTATCTTCTATTTCCTTTTCAGCAACTTCATTCCCAACTTCTTCGGCGATTGAAAGCGGCTCTACCTTGTCGGCGATTCCATCAACTTCGATTGAAAGCTCAGAATCCGATTCGGCTTCTTCATTCCAACCTTCATCGACAGCTGCCGAGTCCAGTACTGGCATTCCGCCTGTAAATAACGCGGCATCTGGTAGTGGGAGCTCAAGCACCTTCGAATCCCAGTCAACTAGTGCCTTGGAATCTTCTGCAATATCGATAGATTTGACGACTGAAATATCAACCAATGGAGCAGGTTCTTCCACCGTTTTTGGTGCATCGAGTACCACTTTAACCTCAATACCATCCGAATTATTCAGTGCTACTGAATCATCAATAGAATCGGTGGTGCCAAGCAGTATTGAATCAACCGTTGTCAATTCTGCTGAAACTTCTGCTGTTTTCACTACGCCGATCCAATCATCCCTACCAGCCTCGACAAATGGAATCTCAACCTCTTATCCTACCTTCAGTGATGAGGTAATGACTCCATCTATTGCCATCAGTACCACGTTAGAAGCTTCTATATCGATATCAATTGGTGAACCCGAAACTTCTACGCCATTCAGTGATGAAGTCATAACCCCCACAATTGCTGTTAGCACTACATTGACTGGATCATCCGCATTGCCATCAAATACCGGATTTGAAACTTTTTCTACTACATTCAGTGATGAAATTATCAATCCTTCAATAGCTAGTAGCACTGCACAAGCTCAATCCACTATATCGGCTTCGAATACTGGTATTGAAACGTCTTCAGGCCCTTTCAGTGAGGAAGTTATCACTCCGTCTACTGCGCCCACTTCGACGTTATCTTCTGGTACCATCATTGAAATCATATCCTCCGGTACTCCTGGACTTATAAGCTCATCACTATTGCCGGAAGTGACGAGTATTATAGACGGAACTTCAGAATTCCCATCAATAACTGGAACAATAGCTCAGTCTTCAACCGAGTTGATTGATATCGAGACTTCGTCGGGCTCAGGATCCTTGCCAGCTATCACTTCATCTCCTTCAGCTGAAATGTCCTCATCTTTGAGTCTTTCTGCCAGTGAATCCGGTGCCATTACCACTTCAAATACAGGTATAGAAACAAGTCTTGGGGCTGGATCCCCGACCCTTGATTCTTCATTCATATCAAGTACTGGTATATCAACAAATGAAGCCACTTCCTTGCCTACCGAGGCTAGTCAAATTTCCAGTGGCCCAGGATTTGAATCTAGCCCTACTATCATATCGACTTCTAGTATAGAAACCGAATCCCAGATTGAAACTCCAACTCTTACGACTTCAACTCTTCCAATTGAAGCTTCTCTAAGTGCCAGCACTTCAATCCTTGAATCAAATTCGGCTGCTGTATCAACGAGTGAAATTGAATCCACCGGAACAACAGCTCCAATAGTTGGGAACTTGGAATCTGGGACTTCATTTGGAGCCTCGGAAACACTCAGTAGTACTATATTGTTATCAGTAATCACGGAAGTTGGTACACTGACGAGTGGATTCTCAATTTTACCAACCGAGGTCTCTGCTAGTTTGAGTGGCTCAAATATTGGAACAAGTCTGCCTTCTGAGCCTAGTCCTACGGGTGATGTATCAAGCACTGCACTTCAATCTACATTGAGTGTTGAGACCTCGGGAAGTATCGGTGGAGTATCTGAATCTTTATTTGAGACCGCCAGTGTTTTGAGTAGTACTGGTGCAAGCACGATTGAGTCTGCGAATCCGACTGAGACTTCCATTGCCTCCCAAAGTTCCGGTGCTGAGAGTCAATTGCTTACCACGAGTATTCCTGGGTTGTCAGCACTGCCATCTACTCTAGTTGGAAGCTTTAGTCTCATCGAAAGTTCCGGGATCATATCAATTCCATCGGTTCAATCTACAGATTCCGTGATTGAGACTCAATCACAGACCGTGATCATTTCCAGCGAGTCCGGAGTTCCATCAAATTCAGTCCAAAATCCCGGATCCACAATAACTTCATCTTCCGAGATTGAAAGTCTATCGGCAGCTCCAAGTACCTTGCCTTCAGGGATACCTTCAAGTACGATCGAAAATTCCTTAATTTCTTCTGTTCAGCCCGTCCGATCTTCATTGCCTGTAGTTGAGCCTTCTACAGCCGCCGCCAGCAGTCTCCTTTCTTCGGAATTATCATCCCAACAGCCCCAGATATCTTCCATTGCTTCGATAATACCATCATCTGTGGCCTCACAGTCTGAATTTTCTTCCACCGTTGAAGAACTCTCAACTGTGGGCACGCTCATTTCTCTCTCATCTACGATTGCTGGATCTGAGAGCTCTTCCGACATTGTTCTGAGCACAAGTTCAGGTGCCGTCTTATCTGAATCCTTCTCCAGTAGCCTTTCCCAGCTCCCATCGTTTACGAGTGGAGAAATTGCCACCAGCTCTTCGGCTGTTGAATCCAGTAGCACAGTTGGTAGCAGCATTCCAATTGTTGGAAACATTGGCTCGGGAACTTCCCTTCAATTCTCAGCTTCGGAAACATTTCTATCCGTCTTGCCAAGTTCCTTGACATCGGATCTTGGTTCTGTAAGCTCCAGCCTTGTAATAGTTTCAAGCACGGTCATTTTGACGGTTGAATCACAGACTTCCGAACCCAATTTTTCTTCCACCGCTTCCTTGAGAAATACAGCGCCTTTGGAGACATTCATTGAAACCTCATCATCGATACCCGAGCTTACTTCTAGCTCAGAGAGTACACTTCCAAATACTGGAGGATCACAAGCTATATCTTCGACAGAATCACTTGCCATTAGCCCAACTATTGGCTCGGGGTCTCAATCTAGCTCTCTACAAACAAGTTTCGATTCTGAAGTTTCGAATATTAGCACTGAGCAAGTTCTTCCTTCCACTGAAAGCCTTGAAGTTATCTCATCCACGCAACCTTTATCCTCTGTTACCCTTCCGAGCACTGGACTTGCAACTGAGGTTCCCTCATCATCACAAGGTATATCTTCAGTGGCAACTTCAACTCAGCTAGGTGAATTTTCGTCAACGATTTCCAGTTTACAAACCGTGGAAACATCTTCATCAGCACAACAAGGTCTCTCTTCGACAGTATTGATTGAGCCATCTCAGCCGGCTATATCCTCCGACTTGACCGGAATTGCATCATCTGAAATCTTAAGTGCAAGTGCAACAATCACAAGCCTTGAGACCACCGTGATCCTGACAGTTATTTCGACGTCTGCATCTGATTTTGGTTCCGAATCTGAATCAATTACGGCTTCATCTACTACTGATATCCTAGTGTCGATCGTTCCAAGTCTTTCTGCTTCGGCCTCGGCCTCTCAAATAAATTCGGAATCTTCAACTAGTTTAGTAAATTCAGGCTTAGAGTCAACCACGATATCGACTTCAGAGTCCAATTTGCAGAGCACGGCTTCGTCGTCAATACCCAATGAATCTGTACTTCCTGAAGCATCCTCGACAGAAGGGCTTTTAGGTACATTTGTCCCAAGTGCTTCTCAGACAAGTCTTGAAGAAATTACATCTTCAAGCAGTTTCCCTTCGAGTACATTATCATCTGAGTCTTCCTCTACTATCGAATCGCTCTCATCAGCCAGTGAAACTGGAACCGGTATACCTCCCATCAACAATGTAGTAACTGGAAGCACTAGCATCAGTACCTCCTTCGAGACCACATTGCCAGCTTCCGAATTCCAGATATCCAGCACTGAGCCACCGTCTGTGGCCCCCAGTACACAGGGTTTAACAGATTCGAGCGGTCTACCTCTTGGTACAAGTACAAATCCATCACTCTCCACCCTGGAATCAGGAACTAGTTCTAGTACCGAGTCATTATCAAGCTCTGGTTTTCCTAGCATAACGATATTCAGTTCAACCGCCTCGCCATCGACTACATTCTCTGGTGCATCTGCTAGTGCAACGTCATCATTCGATTACATTGGCTGTTCTTCAAACTCAACAGGCACCCTAGATGGCCCAACAACATACTCATCAGATATGACACCAGCTATCTGCTCAATTATTTGTTCTGAATACGAATACTACGCAGTTGAGAGTGGGGTTAAGTGTGTATGTGGCGATAATATAGAGTCAGGTGGTATCTTGTCAGGTGCGAATTGCACCACAACGTGTGGTGATGGTAATGGTACTTCATCTTGTTCATCGGCATCTGCATCTGCTAGTGCCTCTACACTGGTAACAGTACTAAGGCCTAGAAATATTGCAGCTACGGGGAGGTATCCTAAGAGGTGGTAAAGGATAAATGGGATGGATTTTGTTTAGTGTTTTGGTTTGTAACAGGGAGTTTAGAGTGTTAGGCGTGATCACTAGTTTCATATATAGTTTTGATTAGTTTTCCTTCTCCTATTTCTTTCTACGCCAGCAGTTGTGGCTGTCGGTTGGTTAACTAAATGTATTCGTTTTAGATGTAAGGAATTTTGGAGGGAAAATGGGTGAGCGAGCGAATGGTGTGGAATGTTTATCCATGGATTTCTTTGAATACATGAACTTTTGTGTCTGATCTTCTTATGTTTAGAATGATATCGTGTTTCTTTCACTTCAACGTTCTTGATGTATTGTGATATTTGTAACATGCAACAAGATGAGATACACTTGCGAGTACATACATAAGGTATTGATGAGTCAACGACAACATACATGTGTATTGTTATGGCGCTTAGAAACTTATTCTATTTACCAATAAAACTATTTGCCCTTGACAAAATCTGGCAAAAATCCTTCGAATATAAACGACCTCGTAAGAAATACTCCATAATATCAACCTTCGACGTAATGTGCCAAATTTCTCAACGCCTCATGTTGAAATTTAATCTGCCGAATTTCCTTCATGGTAGCTTCACTTATCATTTCCCAACCTCCTTCTAAGGAGAGGTCCGGCTTGTCCATGGTCGTGACTTGTACGGCGGAATCCTTTCTACAGTCGGGACATCTTCCTTTCTTCTCGATTTTGTCGGAGTTCTCGCCAGCGCAATCTTTGGAGACTTCTTTGCAGAGGATGAGAAATTCTGTTGCGATTGTGTGATCGCAGGCTTTCCAGTACCAGTGGGTTGTTGTGCACATTTTGAGATGTGAGGGTTTGGAGGTTTGGGAGATGAGGGAATGAGATGGATTGGAGTGGGAGGTTTGGAATTTGGATTTGAGGGAGTATATGGATATAGGTTTGACTGTGGTTTCGGAAGTGATATTGTGGAATTTGAAAATGGAGAAAGCAAAGATGGGGAAAAGAAGAAGCCATTAAATATGATGGTGATGGGATAGTAACACAGGAATCACAGTCATGACCTGCTTGTTTCCGTGAATACCGTCATGATGGATTAAGACTACGTATCTATCGGTATGAGTGTTCTAATAAGGAGATCAATTGGTTTTGATTGTGTGATTGAGATCCATAACTTTATGAGTATTTGAACAATGGTGGTTTGGAGATGATCCGACCCTCTTGGATGCTTCCCGTGGTTGACTTCAAACCTGGAGAAATAAGTATTCGTAAGGAGTTTAAATGGAAATTGTGATGGGATGAGTAGACTCTCTTCTTGACCTCGCGATACATATTATGTACTTTGGCTTTTTTTAATAAGTGATGTATGATATGTTGGAAGAGTCCGCAATTTGGATGGAGAGGATCTTATTCAAGTGATCCTCTTTTTCCACATCGTAAGTTCGCATCTACAAATACAAGAAGAAAGGTTCAGTGCAGGACTTGGATTATCAATATCTCCGAACACGTTCATAGAGCAAAATAAATGAAACGAACACTGTGAATAATGATTTCTTTCGATGTTTCTTCAAATGGGAATCATTGACGGTCCCATATTTTGTTCCATGTCGTACACGTGATATGCAGCTAAAAATTTCGCTTACACTAGCGTTTTTCGCACACAATTCTCCATTCCAGAAATCTCGGTGCGAAATTTTTGAAAACAACCAACGACGACGACAAATCCAGGTTCCTCACCAATCCGACAAGATGACGAAGATCAACAGCTGTATGTACCATCAATCGATTGTTACCGCAATTCTGCAACATTTTCATTTTGAATTTGCCAGTAATCCCATGAAATCGCGAAGCTAACAGCAATTTTTTTCCAGCCCTCCACTCCTCCAGGAGAAAGTCCCGCAAGGCTCATTTCGATGCCCCATCCAGCGTCAGACGTACCATCATGAGCGCTCCTTTGAGCAAGGAACTCCGTGAGAAGTACAACGTGCGTATTAATTCTCTGCGATTTTCTGAATTTTCAACATCTAACAGAATATTTTTCAGGTCCGCTCCATCCCAATCAGAAAGGATGATGAGGTTACCATCGTTCGTGGTTCCAACAAGGGATCTGAGGGAAAGATCACCTCCGTCTACCGTCTCAAATACGTCGTCCACGTCGAGCGTGTCGTCAAGGAGAAGTCCTCTGGACAATCCGTTCCCCTCGGTATCCACCCATCCAAGGTCATCATCACCAAGTTGAAGTTGGACAAGGACCGTGAGAGCATACTTGAGCGCATCAAGGCTGGTCGTGAGATCAAGGAGAAGTTGAAGAGCAAGGCATAAATTTGGCATATAAAATTGGGTTGGGATTGGCGTGCTTTCGATGAGCGTTACATGCATTAATCCCTGGCTTCTGCCAGCTGGATGTGCTAGGCATAGTCAAATGAAAAATTATGGCCATTTCACATCCTTCGTGCTTGCACGTCTGGTACCACTGTGAAATGCTCCATGGGAGTCCTCCCGAAGCAACAAGTGTCTATGATACTTGTGACAACATGTTGTTGTGTTGTTGATTGCTATACCTGTTTTGGGAGGACTGACCCTCTACTAACTTGCTCTAGGGTTATTGTGAAATACATATTCGTTTTCGTGACCATTTACGCTCATATATCACCTTGTTGACATTTTCTACCATTGTTTTCGAGATAAACGACGAGCGAAGAGGAAATCCAAAGTTTTCCTTATGAAGTTAACTTTCTTGCCTGCAGACTTTCCTCTAGATTTCACTAAAATCTCTGAAGAACGAGAGTTTGATGGCAAGGGACATCAGTGTTGTTTTATAATTATGCTATCTACTCGTCTTATCGACAGCAATCGACGAACTCTACGCTAGAATTGTCCGATACAATTTAGTAAACTACCAGAAATATACTTCATTCAAAATCCAAATCAAAACTTCTCAACATATGGTCTGACATCCAACTCCTGGGTGAAATGTGATCTGTGTTGTGTGTGCAAATACCAATATGCATCCGCAATCTATACATCATGTCAGTCATTGAAGGCGAATTCACATAACAAGTACTTACAGCATCGGCCTTGATCTTTCCATCTTCAACCCCTCCATTCGCTTGCCACTCCTTAGTTCTAGGAATATCAATTACACCGTCAATGATCGCATGCGCAACATGTACTCCTTTAGGACCAAACTCTCTAGCCAAACTCTGTGTGGTTGCTCTCAACGCAAATTTACCACTCGCGAATGATGACATTAGAGCACCGCCTCTTAGGGATGCTGTAGCTCCTGTGACGATGAGGGAGGGTGGATGTGGGGAGTCAGCCACGGAATCCAGAAGGAGTGGTAAGGCTTTTTGTGCAAATAGGTAGAATCCCCTCCTATGCGTTCTTTAGCTTTTGTTCTGAACTCATCTTCCCACCATCTGTCTACTCAAATAGTTGAAAGAAACACTACACTACTCACCCATTACTCTCATACCCCGCCTCATAATCCTCCAAACTCAACTCCAAAAATGGCTTCCTCACAAACTTGCCCCCTACATTGTAGACCGCAGCTGCCAATTTCTTGGAACCGTATTGCTTCTTGATTTCTTCAAATGCGTTGGATACGGAAGAGGGGTCAGAGACATCAGTGCTGATTCCGATTGCTTGTCCTCCGGATGAAGTGATAGCTTTTATGGTAGGTTCATAATTGGCGGGATTACGGGCTAAGAGCACGACGGGGTAGGTGGAAGCAAACTTGACGGCGACGGAATGGCCTAAAGGAGGGTGTGTATTAGCATCTCTATTCTCCGGCAGTGATTGTGATATTAGACAACATACCAGTACCTGCACCAACACCGGCGATGATGCTAAAGAAATTGCTGGATGGAGGCATGTTTGTATTGTTAGTTGAATTGTAGCTTAGAATGGACAAAACTTGTGGTAAACGATCAGAAGACGTGGATTGAGAATCCGTGATGTAGATGAGGGGTACAAAACAAAGGGAACACAGCACGTTAAGAGGGTTTATATGAAAATTGCGAGATGGGACAGCGATATGGGACAATGTGTTTGATTGATAATACTATATGCATGAATATTCCGCTTCGTTCAATCAATGGACAGTAAAGCTGATGATTAAACATTTAGCTATGGCATTTGTTTGAAGAGAAATGACGATTGCAGCTTGATGATGGAAGCTTTGTAAGAAGCTCGGTGGGGTGAACACCGATGAGACCGATGATGAGTAATCTGGTGACGTGAAGATGGTGTTTTCCGTTCTTACCATCAATGGCCATGGGTGGAAATAGCGGTGCAATCTTATGAAGAGACAGATGAGATCAACGACAAGCGAAGGATGAAGATATAAATACCTACCTATACTTCAATGTATAGAATCGTCTGAAAATCGTCTGAAAAACAGCATGCTGGTCAATGATGGTCGGTTAAATAGGTCTAGAAAGGAACATTTGCGATTTGACCTTTACTATCATCGCCACCACGATCTAGACCATAGATCTGCTTCTAACTAAGCACTGCCATTCTATCATTCATGCTTCACGACCAAACTCTTTTGACCTCAAATTTCATCCCTTATCTAACCAATTCCAAATACTGTCCCTAAATATCATAATGTTAACATTTGTTGCACATCTGAAAAACAGCCGGAGACTCGTCTCCTCGATGGTTTGATATCAAAATGGTTCAAGAGCAAATCAATAAATACCATTAACACGCCTACGACCGAATAAAGTCTGGATCGTCTTTTCTCCAAGTTACACGAGGTTTGAATGTGTTATTATCGGATGATAAATTCCGGAGATTTCATTCCTTTTAGAAAAGTACAATGAAACGGATCTTTTACTCCTACGTTGTAGAAACTGGAGCGTAAGACGATCATACCCCACGTATATTTACTATCTACTCGTTCTATGTAGATAGCTGCGGATGTGAATGTGGGAATCATAGACCCCTATTTCTGGGGGGATCCCTCGCATGGGGGCTATTCGTAGGAGAGAAAACAGGCGGAATTCGACCATTTCTAAGATATCCTTTACAATTCAATTATTTCCCTTCAATATAATAAAAAATAAAATTTCGAAATATTTTCTGAACAATAAAAAGCTGGTATTTCTTTTGATTTCTTTGAATTTATATAAATCATTTATAAATTATTTTTTATTCAATTAAGTTAGAAGATTTCAATGAAAAATTGAATTATCAAATTCCGCCTGTTTTTTCTCCTACGAATAGGGGGGATAGGAATTGAAGTTTGATATTCAGTCTATTTGTATGGGGAATTGAAGAGCCGATGGATAAGAGACTAGGTGAGTGTAATCAATGAAATGAAAGCTAAAGAAGAAGATGATAAGAATCAAATTCTCCTTCATCGGAGTAAATGCACTCGCTATTCTTCTTCTCTACATGCAAATATGATCAAGTGATGGATTATCATACATAACACGTGATAAATGGACTTTTATGGAGATCTATGGAGTAGAGACATGCAACAAATACTTGTCTTTTCTTGGAGGAACATCATGTCTTGATTCATGATTGGCTGTATTCTTCCATCATCTGACTCTGTGCAACGTCGCCCGACCAATAATCTCCATGACATCAAGACTTATTGTTGTACAGTTGTATAGAAAGGAACCCGTGCCGCAAACCTCAAACACCACTATCATTCATCACCCACACCACCTCGATCCATCTGTATTCCCAACGACTAGCCATTCTTCCAATCCTCTTCCCGCAAGCCATCTCCCGTCATACACACATTCCTTCTTCAGGACCAAGTGGATACACCTACGATATGCAACAAACGCCGAACACCCTCACGCTTCCCCTCCCATACTCACTAGCTTTTGCATATATAAGTTTCATATTTGTCAGCTCATATCCCATTCCCTGAAGCGTCTTTGAAAATCTACCCCCGAGATGAATATCTGGGGCTTCAAAATGTAACCTCATGGATGCACGAAGATCTCAATCGGGATAAGTCAGAAGCACAATGTGACAAAACCGCCATAAGTTCATCCGATACGATATGCAACAAAACTTTTTCACTCACAACACCTTGCGACGTCTAATTGGTGGTGTTTATGCGTGAGATGCATTTTAAGTCGAGTGCGTCGTGATTGAAGCAAGGGATACAAAGGGTTATATGGATGTCAGAAGCTGGGCTGCGTAAGGCGTTCAGCCTTACGCGCCAATCGTTATCATTTGATGCAATGCTTCTAAATTTGTTGTTGAAGTCGTCCCGGAATCATAGTCCTGGAAGTGCCATTGTGAGAGAAGATGGCAAACTCATACCACTCGGAATTCAAATTCATAGTTGAAACTGGACGTATGGTTGGGGAATATGCAAAAATCTACATGTGTTGATTGCAGTTCCGTGTGCTCTGTCTGGTTGACAATGAATTCGAACATGGAATACTGCATATTGAAATGCGTACATGTAGAAAACAACTGTCTCCATCGAGACTTCGATAGTACATACAGATAGTTCACTGTTATGGAGAAGGTCTGAATTCAAGTCAAAGTGTTTTGTGAGCATTGAAGTGTCTCTTTAATTTTTTCTTAACTACGATATGAACGAGCTAACATGAAGTTCATGTGTATATGCCCCATCAAAGGTGATGCGAAGACGCAAGTATGAAACCATCACCACATTCCCTTTTGAATTTCTCCCCATAACAAATTAGTATCCATCCATCATCATCTCAGACACCACAAAGGTCTAATAAGTGAAGTTTCCAGGCAATGACACGAGCTTCATTGAGTGACTCACGAACTGTCACGTGGGGGACTGTGGCTAGATGTTCAGGAGAAGCCTTATTCCAATCGCATGGGCAAGGGGCAGGTAAGTGTGTACGAGGACAGTCCAAATTCGAGCAATTTGGTGCCAAGGGACAGGCCTCGGTGTATTTGTACTCACAGTTTTGGTGGTAACAGATCGCACCCGACAAGACCGAAGGGCATACCTCACTGCAATCGGTTGCTGTTGCCTTGTATGCTGCATTGAGAGTGTCCTTGATCATGGTGAATTGTTCACTGGTCATTTGGTCAAACTCAGTGGGGAACTCCATACCAATATTTTCGAGCAACTTGAGCACCTTGTGGTAAGCCTTGCTCTTGAGGATCTTTGGAGGAATTGTTGGTCGCGGAGCAAATGGACGCATAACGGTAATGGGAGAGAATATGTGTGGCGAATAAGTCTAGAGAATTGTCAGATTTGCATTGTTCTTACTAACGGGTGTGAAACTTACCAAGGTTTGGTTTACTTGCATTGAAACATCAGGCCAGGGGGATGGGCCAGTAGACTCTGGGACGAGCCATGTGGATGGATCGACTTCGCCAGCAGCGACTGGTTTGTGCGGATCGCCGTGGGTAATTGCGCCACCTGATTTGCTAGCTCTGATAAGAGTGGGGACAAGACGGTCAATGGTAGGATTATTAGAATGACGGCGCTCACCAAACATCTTTAATAGAAAAGCGTTTGGTTTATCAGCAGCAGGTGAATCGGTAACAGCCATGTTGGTAATGGGTAGATCGGCAGCAAGTAGATCTGTAGTAGTTATATCGGTAATAAATAGATCAGCAGCAGGCAGATCGATAGTAGTCATATCACTAATGGATAGATTGGCAATAGGCAGATGAGTAGTAGCTATATCAATAGAAGATAGATTGATAGCAAGCAGATGAGTGGTAGTCATGTTGGTATGAGGTAGATCGGCAGCAGGCAGATGGGTAGCAGCCAAATCAGCAACAGCCTCGATTTCAACGTTGGAAGACTCTTGAACATCAACAACGGAAGGGTCTGCAGATTGACCAACGGCATACTAATCACTGTTAATACACAATAATCCATTCACGTGAATTGAAGAGAAAGATCGTTCTTACCTGTGAAACGGGCACATCTTCAAAGGCTTTTCTAAACAAAGACTTCTGATTCTCAAGGAAAGTGATGGTCTTGTTTAAGATGTCGTTGCTTCGAAGCACTTCGTCACACTGGAGTGTTGCAGTACGGTAATCTTCTTCAGCTTTATGAAAAGCGGCATCGACCGAAGCATGCAGAGTTCTAATGACGGGAGAATCTTCGAGATTTGAGAGTGCCTGTAAGAATTTATTGTCAGTATAGATTTGGGTAGACCACAAGGACAAGACATTAAACTTACAAACTCATCCATGATATGTGCCAAGAATTGTACTCTCTTCTTCGCACTTTCACATTTGTTCAACGGAACAGGTTGAAGCAATTCTTGCATTGAAATTGATGCATGTTCAAAGACCGCCAGACCTTGTGACAAAGTATGAGCGGACATGGTGCTGTGATAGGAAAACGATGATTAGTATTTGAGCATAAAAGGGTAGAGGCAAGGTCTGATGCAAGGATTCATGTATAATAAACGTCGATCATGACTTCTACACAACAGCAATATCGACGATCTCAGGCTTGCTGTGTTCTTAAAAGTAAGATCGACAGGTGGGGAGAAAGGGATTCTGCGACAACGCGTGCGCCTTATGGAAGAGACTTACCTTTTTGCGTTCTGAACGACTTCCATGTCCCTCTTTATCCGTTGCGCGAAGAGCAAATGGTCATCAATTACATTCGAATTCGTTCCTCACAGGGACGTAAGGTAGTTGTCGATTTTTTTTCAGGATACAAAAATTGCTGTGGGGGAGTATATCAGTTTTGGCGACGACAACAATAATCCTCGCTTATTTAGTCCATTGGATTTTCTTTGTCTATGAATCAAAAATCAGTTTTAAAATAATTAGGGCCTATCGGACCGAACAAAATAAAATTCTGGGTTGATGTCCGAATCTTCTCGTACGATCTTCCAATCTTTCTTTCACTTTTTGTTGTTTTCAAGCAACCTCACTAGCTACCTTTATTCGTTGCTTCGAAGCTCTTCAGCTGTGGCCTTTTCAGGGAGCAATGACAACCAATACTGCGAACAAGACAGTGAGTACTTTAATCATACATGACGTGGTTGCCCTTCGCTGTTTGAGGGAGGGACTTGCGGCTCAGTTAGCAGCTTTCAGCAACCAGCCACTCCCGTTCACCTGCAAAGACCCGACAGTCTACAACGTGCAGCACCGGTGCCAATGCATTACATTCATCTTCGACAACCGACGGATACACGTACAAGTGAACATCGATCCTATACCAACCCACACCATAACAGTGGTCTAGAAGTCATCATCATATCACACAGCGGATACCTAGTCAGAACCTCTATCCCATACCTGTCATAAACCATAGACAACCATGGTCAGCTTCTCTGTATAGCCTAGGCTGCGCAATGGGCACCCGTGGAGCGGATAATGGCTTTGACAGATAATCTGTGGATAATCTATCGTCAGAGCACTCCAATCAAACACACCATTGGTGTAGTTCTCACTCACACAAATCAAGTTATTGACCAACGCGATCGACAGAGTCCGTTAGACGTCAAAAATGGAACAATTTTGAGTGACCAGCAGCCTTGCTGTGATCAGCTAAAAGCCCATCAATCCTATAGCAATAACTTAGGGCAAAAGGTTGTGCACGAAGATTCCCGGCGAAAAAACTGGGCGTTCGACTTCCGATGGTCATTTTGAGTTTTCCACCGCTTGCATGGTTTTCTTGCCATCCAATCTGTTCAAACCAAAGCCACGTGGGTCTAAGGTTTCTCCCAAGGAACCGATTCTCCCTGACAAGGCGACTCTGACTGGTGTGATTGTGAATCTGACATCAAACGGCGACAACGAAGACCATCCTACCCGGTTGAATGATGAAGCAATCAACGCGGTCACGCTCATGTTTCGAATTCCAAATAACACAGTTGTATGTACTACTCAATACATTGAACGAGGTGATTTTCTTTTTTGGTAGCTAATTAAGTAACAGTTCGCAATGAGCGAATGAACCAGCTGTGTTGTTGTATTCCCTGTGCTCGCTATATATTCATTGTTCAGCCATATGCTGCAGTCGACGACTACATTGGCAAGGAAGTGCGGTGTTTGGTTTCACACGATAAATTGAGATGATGCTTTCGGTTCTATACACAAGGTGGTGACAAACAAACATTCCATGTACAGATCCAATGGATGGCTGCGGTGAAACATGTAGGATGATGGATTGCTGTGATTCACGAACTCCATGCTTCGGTGATAGAACCTACATCATCGTGTCAACTTTTCTGCGGAATGCTTTCGTATACTGGTATTCTCTATACCAGAGCTTATATGTACTTGTATCAAATAAAATACCTCTGGCATTAAGGAATGAGGGTTTTATAGAAAGGGGAGAATATATTGGTTTCTCTTCTCCAACATATAAAGGGAGAGGAGAAAGGGAGAAATGGATTTGAACAGATATCTAGAAAATTTTCCGTAGGTAAACAAACAAGTGAATTTAATCTTTAATCAATATCATTTGATGCAACGCTTTTAAATTCGTTGTTGAAGTCGTCCCGGAACCACAGAAAACTCATGGACTTGAATATAGGATCAAAGAGATGTTTCACCCATCACATCAAATCACATTACATGAGCCAAACTTCTCTTCTCGCTGAATTAGAGCTCTTGTATTTACAGTACCGAATCCTTAGTCCGAACAGATCGTCTCATTCTTCTCCCCGCAATTTAAATCACGGACGCCCGTTCACGTCACACTCGTGGTCAGCACCGGGTAGAAGACGGTATCTAACAAGTAGCCTAGAGTCTTTGTTCCATTTGACACCCTGTTCACACATCAACCGGGAAACTCCCATGTTTTCTAGCCCATTCCCCTTTCGCGCGGGGATATGAAAGGGCGGGAAAGGCTGAAAGATAGATGTTCTGCTTGAAACAAGATTGTCTGGTAAGCACGGCGTTATCTTCTACCGGCCCAGCATGGTAGAGCTGTTATGTGCCTCAACCAATCATTGCATTATGGACCGATCTAGCGAGAACTCAATCTTCCACTTCTCTACGGCCTACAATAAACAATGCTCCTTTTTACCCATGTGTACCAGACAATTTTTGTCCAAAGCAGATCTGCTTATTCGGATTCTGGTGCGAAACTTCACCATGTTTTCTACAACAGCATCTCACCGCACTCCCTAGGTACCAATTTAGGTGCTCTTCTCTGTTTCTACAACCACCGTTTTAGCTAATAATCCATCCGCGGCCATCTCTCCTAAGCTCTGAATTGATTCCGCACCCATGATCTCCAGCACGGTCAATCCTACGCCAATTCTCTGCCTGCACCAATTTCTCAGCTCACTAGCCACAAGTGAATCACCCCAAGCGTCCTAAACGACTGGTGGATATCGAGCTCCGCAATTGGCCGCATCATGAAACTGTACAGCGTTTTGCAAATCTCCAATATGGCTCTCGCTGGCGTAGCCATCTGCAACGAAGCTAGATGCTTGAGAAATTAATTTGGATTTGATAATGGCAACTCCAGAGTCTCGAGGAGATCATATTTCCGGAGGGTCTGAATTCCGTTGGCCTTGAAAACTTGCGGAACTTCCAGTCTTCAACAAGTTGACTCTCGTCTCAGTAGCTTTCTTCGTAGTGCCGAGGGTAGGTTGAAAGATTTGTAAGGACTGATTCTCTAGAGTTTATGGAACTTGAATCGATGGTTAGTCCCTTCAAAAACAAATTACCTGCTGCAGTGAGCAAACTTGTAGTTTCACTTTCGTCTCGAACCATTGTGGGTATGTAGATCGCATCAGGTTGGCGGCGCCTAAATATCTGACGCAGTGATCTGGCAAGAGCAGAGTGTGTTCCTATCTCAAGAAATGAATTTGTAGAGGAACGAGTTGACAATAAGTTCCCCATAGTAGCATTGAAAAGAACGTGAGATTCCATTTTTTGCGCCAGTAAGATGCGTCCAATCTTCCTTTCTGGGATACGATCTCATTAAACACAGTCGAGTAGAACGGAATGTTTGGAGTAGAGCTTGAGACATGGGGTTCGAGTAGCGCTTGGTATTCTTCGCCCAGATCCTCGAGTGTCGCGAACTGCAGCTATCGCTTACGTACTATTATGGACAATTGACCACACGAAATCAACCGCAGAAACTAATCCTCATAGTACCAAGCCCCAATCAGAAGGTAATTCCAACCCGCAAAGGACTATATAAACAGTTCTCAGCAGCTTCAAGAGAAGAAAGTGGCCCTCCTCATTTACAAACTAGTCATTTCGAGCTACTGATACCTGCATATGAGAATGAAATTTGATAGGTCAAATAATCGAACGATTCGATATTTGAACTTGTTTTTGATGATCTTTCATTTGTTTGACTTAATTCATTCAGCGGAATATCATGTTTGTTTCAATCCGCGTTCTGTGAGTATATTATTTGATAAGAAGAATTTTGAAGCCAGTAAGGTCTATTCTCTTCTAAAAACCGAACCGAATGCAATCTTATCATAAGAGCGTCCTTGGGAACATACAGGTAGGACATCAAATGCTGATGGTTCCGTGTATCCTGATTGACCCGAACGCGGCCAAAGTTGTGTTCACTTGAGTCAGGTGAAACATTTTTCAGGGTTGGGACGGTAACCATTGGAGTGTGGAGAGGTAGATCATCAAGGGGATGGCTTTCTTGTCCATGTGTATGGATGAAATTCTTTTTGTGAGAGTTCTCCAAATGAAATCCATCTGAATGAGAGAAATGCAGTATTCGCATGGAAGAAAAGTACGAAAAGTGACGAAGTCCAATATATTACTTAAAGTAGCCGGGCTCTCGACTTCTCTACCAAAGCTTATAATATTCATGACTTTTGAGATTTATATTCAACACCACTATTACCTTCTATGATGTAATAGGGTGCTAATAAGAAGGCTCCACAGTAACCAGTGACGAATTTCTCATAAAAGTACTTCCAGCATACGCTGCAACCTTCAAATACTGAGCCTCACTACTAATAGGATAGCTAGTTTCGAAAAGATTGCCTCTCTGAACAGTAGCCACTTCCACGAGATTGCTCTCACTAGTCCCTGTATATATAACCCAAGCCGTATAATCGGTTGCTCCATTCCAACTCATGTATGCGGTGTCGTTAACTCCTACGACATCTGGATTCCAAGGTGGCGTCGCATTCCAGGATTGTTTGTAGGCGCGATATGAATTGGCGGTATTATCATAGCCGAATTGGATTCGTAGACGAACGTCATCATTACCATCGGGACCGAATTCAGTAAGACGAGTAATGGCACCCCAGCCCATGAATGTATTGCCATTGTCGAGTGGGCTGAATGCTCCTTGAGAACCGCTGAAATCATTGTAGGCAGAATCGTTGAGAATTTTTTCCACGACTAAAGTTTTGTCTACAAGGTTAAGAGAGAGTTGTAGACCATTGGATTGGCTGGCTACGTTTTCATCTGAAAATTCACTGAAGTGGTTGTTAAAGTAGTGAAGGACGGCACTTGTGTTGGTGTAATTGCTGATGCGAGCATGATGTTGCCATTCCTGATATGTGATTAGTTAATGACATATGATGGCTTGGGAAATCAATTACAAAGTTTGCTTCCTTAGGAACCACGAAATCACTTTGTCCCTCGGTGTTGTTGCCCTCAATTCGCCATTGAATCTCACCGGCACTATTGAGATACCAAGTAGCCCAGCAGTGACGACTGTTAACAAGATATCCATCTCCAACAGATGATACAGCATTGATATGGAACCAGTCGAAAGGATCACTCGAATTTAAACCAGTTCCAGAGTTAACGCCTGGTATAATTTTGGAGTATGTGATAGGAATACCAGAGGCAATAGAACTCCAGCTGAAAATTATATCACCGGTTGCAATGTCAATCTCGTAGAACTGAGAGTCGTACACATAGCCAACACTTGGACCGCCAATTGGGCTAAGGTCCATAGTGGTAACGTTGCCTGCACTGACAATTAGGGTGTTTGAAGGTGTAATAAATAATTCGTGGGAATCGCCAAAACATGCGAGATCCGTCAAATTGGCACTTGGTGGAGTGATAAGATTTAATTTTGGACAGATCGTTGTGATTGGCGTGTAGGTATCATCCAGTATGGTGAAATTTCCATATGCAACACCGTGGCTTTTACGAACACCTTGCCAGTATGTCAACACAGGTTTGCCCATGTACTCTTGAACCATAAGATTCGTACTAAACAAGGGAAGATGCGTGGAATCTTCAGCAAAAGCATATGGGCCCTGCCACACAAGTTGCCCATCCTCAGTAAAAATTCCACATGCACT